>NC_137033.1:4214305-4319305 GCF_032717465.1 Coenobita brevimanus | reverse complement strand
AATATTTATTTACTACCAACGAGTGTTACCATTTATACCTACGTAAAATACGTGTTTCATACATACAACTATACATTAATTATATCTACAAAGTGATAAAGAAAATATACAATCACAGTTACTCAGTGAGCAATTAAAAGAACTGTATTAAACATTTATTAATTAAAGCTACCTAGTGGAAACAGACAAATTAAGTTACAAGGTAACCTAGAGAAGAAAAAAAAAATGGCCAACACAAATGCCGTTAGCAAGAGTGAATATCTTCAACACAATCGTGAAGACAATGATTTCCACACAGTGCTGACACACATATTACTCACGAAAGGTACAGGTGAACAAGTCAGTGTGTATAGTTAATACTGTATATATGTATATATATTTTTTTTATATAAAATAACAAAATATGGGACTATATAATATCATTTTCAGTAATATCTGTGCAATATAAACTAAACTTTAAAAAAGTATCTCAAGGAAATTAGCCAGTAATTATGTAACCATGAACAACATGGAAAAAAGTGTACACAAGCAAAGAAAAACAAATACCACATAAACTACAAACGAAAAAGCAAATTGTGTCTCCACAAACAAGTGGCATGACACATCATCACTATCATCGACCGCAGCATATGTTAGGACTGCAGTTATTACGATTATGTTACTCCATATTATAATTATGTAACAGTTGCATTAACAAGATGTAACTTTTATGTAACTTTATCTACAATTTTGTAACTACAAACGATATGTAACAATTATGTAACGACAAACGATTGCATTATGTTACACTAACTACAATTATGTACCTACAAACGATATGTAACAATTATGTAACGACAAACGATTGCATTATGTTACACTTTGCCAATTATGTAACAGTTGCATTAACAAGATGTAACTTTTATGTAACTTTAACTACAATTATGTACCTACAAACGATATGTAACAATTATGTAACGACAAAACAGTTGCATTAACAAGATGTAACTTTTATGTACCTTTAACTACAATTATAAGGCCAAGACACATATGTAATAGTTGCATTAACAAAATGTAACTACAATTATAAGGCCAACACAATTATGTAGTACCACAATGTTAGTACAATATTATAAATCATACAATTATAGCACAATTCTGTATTACCAGTATCATCATACAAGTTAGGTGAAATATTAGACATTACTAAAGTGATAACTCAAATATGTAATGTATAACCTAGCAGTATTACCATTGCACAATTATATGCGTACGTCTGTTGTACATGCACGTCTTACAAAGTGTTATACAACAATCATTGCATTTATTCCAATATGTATTCAACTTATTTAAAATGTAATATTACTGAATAATCACTATTTACTATGAATAATATATGTATACAATATTCATACAATTATGTTACTTTACAATATTATGTATTTCACTTAATTAGCTTATAAGTTCATTATAATGTGTATGTAGTATGTATTAATATATTATAACTATTAAATGTCGATGGTACGCCATTTTTGCGCGGCAGAGCAATGTGGTAGGTCTCCATATTATAATTGCAAATCATACTAGATAGATAGATAAATAGATAGATAGAGAGACAGATAGAAGCAGGAAGTCAAATGATGAGAAGGTGTTGTGTTTGCGAGAAGCGAGCAGCGCTAAACGCTTACACGGGGGAAAGCTGACGACAGCGGCCAGTAAGGAGATGATTCAGTTAGCTGTCAGCAGTCCTCTCGTGAGAAAGTTCTGTTGCCATGAGGAAGATACGTGACACACACACCCTACTACACGAGATGTGAGGAAAGAGAGTTTAGAAGGAGACAAGCGACCCTAGAGAGAGGTCGAGACGGAGATTAGCTTTAAAACAGAGAGAGAGAGAGAGATAGCGAGACAGGGAGGTAGCTACCCAGGACTTATACTATTATACCTGTTTAATATTTCCAAGACAAATAAAAATAGTCCCATACTATTCTTTACCTCTCCCGTCACTACATGACATCTGGTGGGGAAACTACTACAAGATATAAAAGCCGCTCGACCACAAGTCTAAAATATACTTCTCTACAATTAACTACAAAGTCTTTATGACATGTGTGTGTGTGTGTGTGTGTGTGTGTGTGTGTTTAGGAAGGTGGGGATGAGGGTGGCTGGAGACAGGGGAGGACAGGGATGGGAAGTGACGGTGCCCTATCATCACCCTCTCGCCCCCACCATATCACGCTTGTAAATATCATTATTATTATCATTTACCAAAACCCGCGTCTCGCCGTCCTAACTGGCCGTGAGTAGGGGTGTAGGTGAGGTAACAGAGGGGCCGGGTAAGGAAATCTCTGGGTGAAGGTGCTAAAAACCTCACCTTCACGCTTCTCTCCCTCATTTTGCTCACCTGAATACAGTCGCAGCGTGGAGTTACGGCCTTTTGATAATGACCGTGTTTGGCCGTAATTACTTCCTGTCCAAACTGCAGTCTTTACCCACTATTAGGAAACCCATTGTTCTTTTACGCTGCATTTGTGCGATTGTAATTACTGCCTTGTCCCCTCTGCTTCCCTGCGTTTACTTGGCTATTATCCTGTTGCCTGATTATCTTTGGATCTGGCTGTTCTTCCTGCGACTCCTGTTTCCGCCCCTCTAATATTACTGTTCCATTTTCATGCTTTGACTAAAATGTGTGTGTGTGTGTGTGTGTGTGTGTGTGTGTGTGTGTGTGTGTGTGTGTGTGTGTGTGTGTGTGTGTGTGTGTGTGTGTGTGTGTGGAGATCTATCAACAACAACAATCCCTTTTCAGTATTTTTTCTTAAATATATGTGAACGGTCAGTCCACCAAATGTACGTCATCAGTGATCTAGCACACTGTCTCGCCGATACAGGGTCAAAATTTCCAACAACGATGAAAATGAGGTAAAAAGAAAGGTGATCACTAATGTATACGGGAATTGTCTCTGGGAACTGTACACTGTTAAACCACTTCCCTGAGTAAATACCAAAGATCACTGACTTGTCAACCACACAACACATTAATGTCGAGTCATACCAAATCATGGAAGAAGGCAAGAAAAAAAATGCGAATCCGACGCAAGAAACGATGATGCCACATCTGACAGCAAAGAGAAATAGAAATCATACAGGAAGCTGGACCTACGACATCTTAAGACGCGTCAAAGAACAAGAATTCAGAAGAAGAAGCAGAAAATACCGGTAAGTATAGTCCCCTTGGAGTCTGATGAATAAGAAAATTACTAAATTCCTTACACAGATGTATCCCATAAACCTTATAACATCCCGTATCACAAAGCTTTACGTAATAACGAATAAAAAAAAAAAGTATTGGTGATATTTGCACTTTTTAAACAGGGTGGCCCACATATATCATATAGGCTAATGTTTCGCGATCCGTTCGAGAATGTTATGTACATTAAACGGTGAGAATAGTTTATGTATTTATTCATTTATTTTCTGTCTGTACACAACACCCAGATTATGGTCACGATTAAAGATGCAAACGTAGACTAATACCTACCGTACCAAAACTTGGTATGATCAGAGTTCCAGAGTCCGGATTTTTTTTTTTTTTTTTTTTTGATAGAAAAGACAGGGAAACGAGATGAGAGCATCCTCCCATGTCTCTCTTCCTTCCTGCAGAAACAGATCAAAGTTACGACAGGGGACTGATCATAATGTCCGCCTGTGAATCCAGCCCCAGAAGGACACTTGATCCATAATTGATACATATAACCCTTGAGTTGGTGCTGGAGAGGGACACCTTTACGTGGTGACACCAATATGACTGGACAGACTCACTGCCCGGCTGTACAAACGTACCTCATCTTGCTCCCTATCCACCGAAGGGAGGATGGTGAAGTGCAGAAAAATTGCTGTTTCAGTCTGCAGTCAACTGGATTCACGACCAGATAAACCAGGAACCACAAGTACACCCCCTTTAATATGTTGACATTTATTTCATTCTGTCTTCAGACGACTTTACTCATATTAGGACAGATTTTTGAAACTGGAGGGTTAGTTACCGTATTCTTTTGACCTCTTTTGCTACTAGCATGTTCTCTTTGTTTGGAAAAAATAGTCTGGTAACAGCAGGATAAAAAAAAATACGTCTTTGACAATAGAGAAAATAACAGTGAGAGGCAAAACACAAGAAAAACAAATACGGTCACGGAAACACTGGTGGGCTGGTAAATATAAATGGCTCAAGTTTTCCTGAAAGCAGAAGTACACATGACATGGAATTATACTCTTTTCATTTTGATTTGGCCTAAAATTGCCACCTCTCCTTCCTGAATGCTAAGATATATCAAAAGAATAACACTGTAGTACAATGCTAGCCACGCTGAAATGTTATGGAAAAATTTAGCAGCGCAATACAATCATTTCTTGCCACTGAGTGTTGTGAAATAAACTGTAGAAGGACGAAAATTAGGGACAAGTAAATGTGAAAGAACTATAGCATTAGGCCATCCCCGCCTTGGTAACTACGGCGCAGTTTTGTGAACCCCTTCTGCCCGAGGGTGTCGTTTTCATTTAACTCTTGTTACTACCAGATGACTACTGTACAGTATATGATGAGAGTCTCTAGTAAAGAAGAAATTAATGAAAGCTAACGTTATATTTAACAAGTCCAGTTTAAACAGTGTGTCTCAATTTGTATAAAAGCACTGTGGAGGTATATCGCAGTGGAAAATACCACATCGGATTAAAGGGCCAAAATAAATACTAACAGGTTCAAGCATCTCTGACAGAACGACTTCGAGATTACAAGGTAAATACAGAGAACAGATCCTGATTTTATGAATAATCGTTCCTATTTGGCTTTTAATCTTCAGTTGCCTTCACAGCGGCAGACTGTTAAAAATATGTTTATCAAGAGAGACTTATGACAATATTCATCTCTCCGAACGAGGCTTTTGTGGCTGTTTGCATTAATGAGCGTCGAGGCAGCTGGCATATATAAATATGCATACTGAACTGGAATTTATACACCAATTTCAGTCACGGAGTTGTGCCGTAAAGACTGATGCAACAGTCGTCAGGTTGGGCTATTATCGGAATAGGTTAACACAGACACGTAACGGGGGATGAACAGGAAACAGGTTAAAATATTGCCTCCATACCCTGCAGCTGCTATAAAAATATCAGTATCAGGCAAGGATGCTCGAAATGCCCTTTCATCTACAATTCTATTTCTGCTGTAAACTACCGGTATCTTTATGAGTTTAGATAGTGTCATGGCAGAAAACATGATCTTGGATTATAAGTGGTAATTCTGCATTCATCTAGTCAACGTTCCACAGCATTAACTCACTGTATTAACGACAGAACTTGGCATGCCTGTAGAAGTTACCATAGTCCTTGCACTGTCACCTGACCCAGATTTTTGGTTCTTTAGTATCTTGCTCACGTAGATCAGTGGTAGAAAGAGAAAGTGTTGGTGGGGGGGGGGGCTCACCATCCACTCATTCGATGTAGTGCTGCTCTCGGGTATCTGCCCTTTCCTTTCCTCCATCCTTCTTTCCTTCCGTCCTCTTCTGTCTTTCTTTCCTTCATTCTTTCCTTGTCCTTCCGCCTATAGGTGACTTTACACTCCCTCTTCTGTCTTTCTTTCCTTCATTCATTCCTCTTCCTTCTGCCTGTGGGTGACTCTACACTGAGTGACAAGCCAAATGGTTTCCTGTACACCAGGAAACAATTTACTACGCTGGGTGGTATCCATATAACCAAATTTTGGCACCTGGTGGTTTATTGAGTAATTATGGCACTCCAATCGAATTGAGCAGGTGAAGGTTTATGCCCAATGGGTGGTTGGGGTTTATTGCTCTCATAATGCCACTCAGGGATGAGTGAGGTCACTCTCATCTGAAATGCCAGGACCAACTTGCCTAGCCCCGGGCTCCTACGCTTCTCATGGGGCAACGTAGGATTGGATGATGGATGAATGGATGCAGAAAACTGCTATCGGGCGAAGTTTGTTGTGCCTGGTGCCACTTGTTTCTTTTTACAATTCAGATTTCGAGATGAAGAGATGGTAATTTTAGGCCCAGTTAGAGTAA
The DNA here is from genome assembly GCF_032717465.1 of Coenobita brevimanus. Classification (NCBI taxonomy): domain Eukaryota; kingdom Metazoa; phylum Arthropoda; class Malacostraca; order Decapoda; family Coenobitidae; genus Coenobita; species Coenobita brevimanus. Next base: position 4,313,246 of record NC_137033.1, on the reverse strand, counting down.
TCGTAGTATAGTGGCATGAACTGTCTGAAGAATCTAGACATGGTTCTCCCTGATCTGTAGTCGGCTACCGTGATGGTCATTGGTACCCACCGCCACACGTCACTGATGGAACGGTCAGTGGCTCGTCATCTAAACCAGTTTTTGAATCTAGAGCTAAACTTACACCATGAATCTGCCGGAAGGGAACCTGTAGTACATGATGAGGCACTGATCTTAGGTGCATCAGAAAATGAAACGCAAAAGTAGCCAGACAGTTTGGTATTTTGTGTTTCGCTGCTTCTTCACTTGAAATATACAGTATGAGCGTTCCACTTTGAAGTAATCGAGTGTTTTAATATTCGTGACGTGGCAGGGAAATGATGCCGGAAAGAGCTCCACTAAAACTCAAAACTGAAGGGAAAAAGACAGAGGTTGATTGGTGGGGAAGGTGTAATGGGGATAAAACACCTTTAATTTTATCCTTAAGTAGTAATTTTTTGCTGCATGTGACTGCGGCTAAGGCTTTAGCAGATTATGGCACAAAATGATCTTCAGAAACAATCCAGCATTGCTTAGAATAATTTCCTGCTGTTCAGTTTACCCGTCAGAGCTCATCTTACAACTGATTATTATTTTCATTATTTCTGGATTATGTAACATTGCAATGTTTCTGGTTACTATTCGCCGACATCTTTTTCCCAGACACAGTATATTCCTTATACAGGAAGTCCACGTCATATGTCAGCCCTTACAGTTTTCTTTGTTGTTAGTTCACAGGCACTTTCACACACACACACACACACACACACACACACACACACACACACACACACACACACAAATGCATTTGTACCTGTAAAACTGATTTACCAGGTATCTTTCATTTAATTGTCCTGTTTTTATATGAGAAAGGTTATGACAGAATAACATCCCTGACTGTAAATGAGTAACGTTTGTATATAACAGTTTCTTGAATGGCTTGAACAGGAAATGAGAAGCTGACACGCAGGCAGAGGGAAAATGAAAGAGAGAGTTTAGTGGTGAGTAAAGTGTGTAATAACACGTCATGGTGATGCTGTGGTGATGATTTATGGCGCTTTAGATCTGTGTTATAGCTAGGTCGGGCTGCGTCTTATATCCGGCTTGTGCTACGGGTCATATACACAACTTTTTTGCTTGCCTTCTTGATGGTTTAGTATTCGATACAGTGTATGCTTTATCTTACTTAACTGTCTGTTGTCCACTGTTAAAATTGCTGTGGTATTGTCTGACTGTTCCTGCTTTTTGTTTACGTCCGATTATACTCGTATACGAGTACTCGTATATGGCAAGTGAATCGAACCTGGAACCTCTAGATAGACCCCGGGCACTGTTACAATTACACTACGGTGTGATATAAGCCAAGCCACATGAATACTATGAAGAACCAGGTAAATCCGTTATGGGAGGATATTGTTCAACCCGAACCCATATGATGACACTTGTTTCAGAGCCATCAGGATTTTTGTTTTGCTCCACGCAACTCGGCAAGTGACACTCGTAGCAGTTTTACTCTCTCCCAACCAGTATAAGCACACGTTTAATGTGTTTCCCGGTTTCCCAAGTATATATATATATATATATATATATATATATATATATATATATATATATATATATATATATATATATATATATTGTTACGGAACAGAGAGAGATAAAGAACAATTCAAGTGAGAATACTAAAATCACTACTGTCCCGTAAAGTTCCAGGTTCAAAACAAAAGACTTAGGTAAAATTACAAGTTAAAGTATAATGCTCAAACTAACAACTAAACATTCAGGACTCATAAGGATAATGTAATGGAAAAACAGGTTACATATATTGTTAACTGCAATACCCTCTATTAACACGAATTTAGCAAGAACAAATTTATCTAAGTCAGCCCTGATAAAATGAGAAAACTAGATAATGCTCAGTTAAAGCAAGATATAATATTATTACAGATACAAAATATTACTAATACTGGCTGACAGTAAAAACCTTACCAGGCTTACGAATTAACGCCTTATGCTATACAGTACAAGAAAAATGGTAATAACACTTATACTCAAATTATACAGCAGCTAGATGGCTGGAGACTTCCTGAGCACTCACAAAAATAATAATATACTGTAAAGGGGAGGACAGAGATGTGAACAGAATGAGGAGTAGATCTAAGTGGCCACTAATGCAGAGACTGAGCTCATTATATAGGGGGCCGGCAGAGCTTGATTCAACTTGCAAGAAGGACGCGCAAATGAAGGCACAGAGGACGAAGAGTTGACACTCCTGCTCTGAACAACAGAAAGAACGACTTACTCTACTATAAGGGGGAGAAGGGGGGAGTGAGGTAGAACACGCAAGCCTGGTCACTATGGAAGCAACGTGGCGAATCGTGATCAAACATGCAGCATACTGTACATTAGAATTATACAAAGGATGATGAAATCATAGGCTATGTAACAATCTATCTATCTATCTATATATATATATATATATATATATATATATATCGCCTCAGAAAAACGCACGGGTGGGCTCAGCTATCGAAGGTGTCCTTTGTCTTGTTTTATTCATAATCATTCTGTGGGCCATGAAACATCCCAAAAATTACAGTACTTAGAATTATATTCCTCTCTTTCTGTCTGTCTGTCTGTCTTTCTTTCTTTGTCTCTGTCTCTCTGTCACTGTCTCTTTCTCCGTCTGTCTGTCTGTCTGTCTCTCTGTCTCTGTCTGTCTGTCTGTCTGTCTGTCTGTCTGTCTCTCTCTCTCATTTTTACCCTAGTCATTTTTCCCTGCTTACCGTGACTCTCCGCATCCCCCTTCCCCCCAGTGTCCTGGCCCTGTTGCTCGTTACTGTTTTTTTTCCGGTAAATTTGTCGGCAGTGTCTGTCCGTGTGCTGGCTGTTACTGCTCGTATGTTAGCCCACACTGATGCCTTCACTCGGGTTTACGGTTTTCAGGTTTCTGGAGATGATGTGGAAAGGCTGGTTGCGGTTTTTGATAGAGAGGATAGGTAAATACATATACAGTGTATATATATATATATATATATATATATATATATATATATATATATATATATATATATATATATATATATATATATACACATCATCCAATCCTACGTTGACCCATGAGGAGCGTACGAGCCCGGGGCTAGGCAGTTGGTCCTGACATTTAAGATAAGAGTGACCAACCTCAATCATCCCTGAGTGGCATTATGTGAGCAATAAACCCCAACCACTCCTTGGATATAAACCTTCATCGGCTCAATCCGATTGGAGCACAATAATTACCCACTAAACCACCAGGCGCCAAAATTTGATTATATGGTTACCGCCCAGCGTAGTAAATGGTTTCCTGGTGTACAGGAAACCATTTGGCTTGTCACTCAGTGTAGAGTCACTCATAGGCAGAAGGAAGAGGAAAGAATGAAGGAATGAAAGACAGAAGAGGGAGTGTAAAGTCACCCGTAGGCAGAAGGACGAGGAAAGAATGAAGGAAAGAAAGATAGAAGATGGAAGGAAAGAAGGATGGAGGAGAGGACAGGGCAGACACCCGAGAGCAGCACTACACTAAGTGAGTGGATGGTGAGCGCCCCCACCTACCACAATATATATATATATATATATATATATATATATATATATATATATATATATATATATATATATATATACATATATATATATATATACATATATATATATATATATATATATATATATATATACATATACATATATATATATATATATATATATATATATATATATATATATATATATATATATTTAATGTCCCTTACCATTCTATGGGCGGAAACTTAACGCTAAAAGAGGCACATGATAGATCCATATATATATATATATATATATATTATGTGAGAAAGAAGGAACCAACGGCAACGAGCCCACAAAAATGTTCCTTCCAAGAGAAAAACAAAATACAAGAGAGAGCCAAATTCAAGAGCCGATCATCTCCAGACGCCTGGATACACTGCGTTTGAAAGACTGGAGATCAGAGGAAGCAGGAAATACAGACAGAGGGAGACAGTTCCAGAGTTGATCTGTTGCATAAATAAAGGACTTGGAGTAACGGTTAACTCTAGCATTAGAGAGTTGGACAGAAAAAGGATGAGAGTTTGCTGCTAGACGTGTGCTACGCGCCCGTCGTAGGGGTGGAGGAATGCATGCAGACAGTTCAGAGGAGCAGTGACCACTGAAGTAGCGATAGAAAAGAGATAAAGATGCAACAGTGCGGCGAAGAGACAAAGGTTGAAGGGAGTCAGTAAGAGGAGGAGAGTTAATGAGGCGAAAAGCCTTTGACTCCACCCTATTGAGAAGAGCTGTATGTGGGGAGCCTCCCCACACATGAGAGTTGTACTCTACACAGGGGCGGAAAAAACCCCTGTATAGAGTCAATAATTGTGCAGGGGTAAAGAAGGAACGGAGTCGTCTTAGCACACATAATCTATTGGAAGCAGATTTTACAAGAGATGTAATATGATCTTTCCAAGATATGGACCCCAAGATGCTTTGATTGACTTATCACATTAGATGAACTATTTCACACACAAATTCATTGTCAGTATGTATGTATTTATGTCACTGCTACATTATATATACGCGTATGTACAAAACATGTAGTATAATACAAACAAGATAGCAGCAACGGCAGATATACTGCAGGTGCTTGTACATACTGTACAAGCAAGACAGCAGCAACGGTACATATATTGCAAGTGGCAATATATATATATATATATATATATATATATATATATATATATATATATATATATATATATATATATATATATATAAAAGTGAGATAGTAGTGACATTTATGAAATATCAAGGATTCCCAGACCCACTGTAGGACAGCTTTTAGCTTACGGTAAGCAAAGTCTGGACTATTTGCTCAGAATTATGAAATATTTCATTTAAGAAGGTAATTGTGGACATATGAGTTCATGAAATCAGTAGGATTCTCAGAGTCCACCGACGTGATATCATTACACTTAAAATAGTCAAAATCTGGATACGTACTCAGAATCTCCACGAGCATATAATCGTGTACAGAGTATTTAAACACATCTACAAAACTCGTAACAGAGACATCTCTATATTCCTCTATCTTCTCACACTGCATTACTTAATGCCGCAGTGTGTGTGAAAGGTTTCTTTTCATATATACTGTACACTAATGCGGTCTGTTTCTTGTCAAAGATACTTATAGCCAAATCTAAGCCAGGCAGTGGTAACATCAAGGAGTCTGCTGACTGTTTTTGATGATCTATAAATAGGGGGCTGTTCGTGTATCATATATTAATGATGAATGGATTGACTCCTGTCTAGTTTACTCTTTCGTCTTTCTAAGAAGGCTAACTGTTCCACCCTTCTAGTAACTGTCTTAAAACCGCTGTCTGAAAACCGAAATTATATTCAATTCTCTCTCTCTCTGGATAGCAGCCATAGCCAGCTCATCTGCTCGGTCGCGCGGAGAGCAACATAAGATGGAATCCATACATTGTGCTCATTGATACCCTTGCCACATATTTTGAATATTACGCAACTGGAGTTCATTTACAGTTCTCGCAATCCATACTGATGGGTGACTACTTCTTGATAGGAAGGTTTGTAAGGCTTCAGTGGAGGGGTTCGCACAGTTTTGTCTGAGCGTCTTGATACCAGTTATGGCATTAACTTCACTGATACAGTCACTCATACAGGAAATTTTGAGCTCCTGTTTCACTTTAAAAATTTCTGCGTTTGGGGGACAGCCTAATATTATTTCATTATCTCATTCTGCACCTTTTCCAGCCCTACAAGCATTCCCCTCGATAACACGGCAAGAAGGGGCACAGCATAATCAATTACTGATCTAATGTATGCTAAATACATAGTTTTTGCATTTCTGATAATCGCACCATACCTCGAGTAAACGCCTGTCACTGCACGAGGTGCTCTGAGCCTTTCCTTGCACTGACGATTCAGCTTGTTAACGTCAAGGAGAGAGAGAGAGAGAGAGAGAGAGAGAGAGAGAGAGAGAGAGAGCAGAAACAAGAAATTTATGTGAGTGGATAGTGTGTGTGTGTGTGTGTGTGTGTGTGTGTGTGTGTGTGTGTGTGTGTGTGTGTTTCTTTGTAAAAGTAAAAACAAGTATATGAAATAGAGGGGGAAAAATGTGTGTGTGTGTGTGTGTGTGTGTGTGTGTGTGTGTGTGTGTGTGTGTGTGTGTGTGTGTGTGTGTGTGTGTGTGTGTGTGTGTGTGTGTGTGTGTGTGTGTGTGTGTGTGTGTGTGTGTGTGTGTGTGTGTGTGTGTGTGTGTGTGAGAGAGAGAGAGAGAGAGAGAGAGAGAGAGAGAGAGAGAGAGACAGAGAGTATTTATGTGTGGGTGGGTGTGTACTTCATTCCCTGATAACATTATTACCGTCACAGAACCAATACCACTGTCTGAAAGGCCACCACCACACAAAGGTTAGATGCCTCAACTGCCGGGGGTCGCTGGCCCTGAAAAACCCTCACTCTAATGTTTTTAATTTGATTTTACTTAACACCTAAAATCTTGGAAGAGAGAGAGGCGAGGCAGTGGGGTTTATTGGCTACATGTTTTTTTTTCTTGTATTGTGCTTCTTTGATTTATGTTATTCCGTACTTCGCCCTTTTCTTTTTTCCCTCGTGCCACTGAACCAAGGATGCAGTGGTCAAAGGTCAACACAAAGGTCAAACCTATGTGCTGCGGGTCATCGTATACCTCTGAGTGGTCTGCTTTTAGTCTGGTAGTATGGTGGTGCTTGGTGTGGTTGGTGTAGCAATGTGTGGTCTTCATGGGAGGAGGGGTACGCTTGTGTTTTGGTTCATCCATATGTTTCTGTATTTGATGTTAAGATGATTGATTTGCTGACTGATGAAAAAAAGCTTTGCACCATAACATCAAATGGCCATTGTCACAGAGTAACAATATGATTAAATAAAACAATAGAAATATAATATAATACGACAGTGAAAATACGAAACAGTTAAAAAAGGGGAAAAAATCATAAAAAATTTTACCTTGTACTAAAATTCAACTAATTATATAGGTAATAATAGTAAGGCAAACGATATTTTTAAAATGTCCATACATTTATGGGAAGTTCCTCAAATGCATGCCCTGCAAGAATGATCAAAAGGATTGACTGCTGGAAAGAGGCAGGCATCACAAAGCCATATTCACTCGGCAAGTGAAATTTACCTGACATTCTTTATTTCCTAATACTAATATACTGTATTTCACATGACTCACATAGTGGAAGAATATGGCCCTTTGATATATATCCAGATACATCGATGGGTTGCTGAAAGGATGACTTGATCTAAATCCTGAGACGAAAGAAGGGGGAAAGAACTGATGGAAAGTGAGCAGGGAAGAGAAACAGAGGGTCGGGGAGTTGGGAAGGATTATGAGTTAACAGACGAAACAGCAGACCTACTGGCCAAGATCGTGCACTATTAGTACGGTACGTAAAAAATTGTGACGACGGATTTGCCAGTCATCATATTCAGTATAAGACGCAACTTACCATGAGCGTACGACCGTCTGATTACCACTTTCATCAACATCTTGCCCCTCCCTCTACTACCACAGTTCCTTCACCTCAACTTGGCAGAGATTTTCGTTCCATTGCAGCCTATTTTCTATAGCTAACGGTATAACACAGTATTATGTCCTTGCCTCCTCTCGATAACATTTCTTCGTGACAAGCAACACATTTTAGTGGTAATCTCCCTCTATAGTTCATCATTCAAGGTGGAGAGATGGTAATCTTAGACCAAGTTCAGTGGACATGGTGTAGCGGCAGATCACAACCCTGCCGCCAGTTTGCTTGCTTTGTTGACAAGGGAGTTTTGGAGAGGCCGGCGCCGCATCTATTCGGCTTAGGAGGGTTATTAAAATCAAGAAAGTAATCGAATCTTAGAGTTACGAGCGCTGGAGAGGCCGACTATATTTACTGAGACTAGTGGGAATGTCTGTAGATGCAGTTTGAGATACTGAATTATTATTTGATGCCATAAAAGACATAACTGTGTTCCTTACTTGCACCATTTATCTTCTTAAATTGGACTTGCTTGTTGTATAATTGTATTTGTGCAGGTGGTGGAGCAATAATTACGTTATCAAGCATCGTCAGTATTCTTACTGTTGTGGGAATTATTGAAATTAATTTTGTTTGGTAATATTTTAACGATGGAGAGGAAGAAAATAATAATCTAATAAGTAGAGACGAGGGCTCAAGTTTGATCTCTCTGCAGCTCTAAGCAAACATATCTCATCCACAGACAGCCTAATCTTTCCCACGTGTACCTCACTCACAGACACCCTAACAGATACTCTCACCCACATACACTCAGATATACTCTCACATACATCCTCACCCACATACATCTTAACTTGTATACACCTTCATCCACACACACCCTCACCCACACCCACACACATCCTCACCCACACCCACACACATACATCCTTACCCTCACCCACAAACTCAGTCATCCACACACACCCTCACCAACGCATACCCTCACACACACACACACCCTAACCCACACACACACACACCCTCACACTCACCCACCCACACTCAAACACCTTCACTCCCACACACTCTCACCTACACACATTCTCACTTACACACACCTTCACTCCACACACACACACACACACACACACACACACCCACACCCACACACCCACACACACACACACACACACACACACACAAACACACACCCTAACCCACACACACACACACACACACACACACACACACACACACACACACACCCTAACCCACACACACACACACACACACACACCCTAACCCACACCCACCCACCCACAGTCAAACACCTTCACTCACACACTCTCACCTACACACACACTCACTTACACACGCCTTCACCCATTCACACCCTCATCCACACACTACCCCTCACCCTCACACATACTGTACTCACCTATAAACACTCTCACCCACACATCTTCACTCTAACACATACCCACACACATGCTCAGCCAAACACACGCTAACCCATACACATCCTCACACACACACACACCCTCACCCACACATACACACACGCACAAATACACCCTCACCCATACACACTCTTGCCTACACACTCTTACACACACACATACCCACACACACACACCCTCATCCACAAACACCCTTACTCACACACATCCTCACCTGCACACACCCTCGCCAACACACACACACACACACACACACACACACACACACACACACACACACACACACACAGACTCTCACTCACACACACCCTCACCCACACACACCCTCACTCACACACACCCTCACCCACACACACCCTCACTCACACCCACACACGCTCACACCCACACACGCTCTCACTCACACCCACACACACCCAAACACACACACACACACACACACATACACACACACACACACACACTCACCCCCACACACCCTCACCTACACACACCCTCATCCACACACACCCTCACTCACACATACCCTCATCTACACACACCCTCACCCATACACACCCTCACTCACACATACCCTCGCCCACACATACTTTCACTCCCACACACGCCCTCACCCACACACACGCTCACAAATGATTAAGTATAAGAAGGTACACTATATTAAATTGTAATGGCAAAAATGTCAATAGATGACTAACGTGGTGCAAAATCGACATCTATGACCGCCTCACCTTCAGCACTAGCATGTCTGTTGGCCTCCCGTGACGCCAGGCTGGGCAACGCGAATATAACGTAGGTGGTGACGTGACAAGTGGCCAGTGGTCGGACACGCGTCATCTCGAGACAAGAAAAACAATAAACGTGTCGTAATGATTGACTTCCTCACGACGATGACGCATTGTTTTAATCTTGTTGCCTCCAGACGATTTTATTCACCAGAGGAAAAGCCTTTCTTGTTGACGGAGTAATGAAAGCCATAGCCAACCCTATCAGTTTGAAAAAAAAAGAAAAAATCGTTCACTCGTCAGGATACAACAAGACTATAATATTTCTAATGTGTTCGATTCTGGGCATAAATTTGACTGTCAGTTCTCTAAGGTCCAACAGTCCTGTGTACCAAACACTTTCACATGTCCCCACTTACGCGCTAATACCCATCATCTACACTGAATACATGGTAGGGCTGTCCCATCCAGGACTGATGTAATGGTAATAGTAGAGGTGTCTTTATGTAGCTGTTGCGATAGATTCTAAAGCCTTTTGTTAACGAACTCATGTCCTTTCATACTGCAGCCAGCTTCTCTAACCATTCACCCACCAACTTCCTTTAATCTGGGAACGTAAAATGTATTTCATTCTTGCTACATAAAGATGATTTTTTTTTCTTTTTTTTTTAAACTTATGAAAGGTCTCCTGTTAACGAAGGGGCTAGTCGCCCAGGTCTGAAAAGTTTCTCGCTCCTTTGCTAAATAAAGACTTTCGAAGGTAGCAAGAATCATCATCATCATCATCATCATCCAAACCTCATTCCCAAACCAAGGATGAGGTGAGATATGGTCCGGAGAACAAGAAAGAGATGAGTGAAATGGGAAATAAATCTGAAATGGCAAAATAAACTGAGCAATATGCGGAGATTATAGAAATGGAAAAGAAAAATGTTAAAATCAAGAACAGGGCACAATGTGCACAGCTGCAAAATCGTTGCGCTTTTCCTGTTCTACTAAACAATTACTCAACCCGTCCTGTGGCCAGTGGATGGCCGCTGGGAATACCAAGCTTATTATCACCGGCAGTACTTTTGGTAAAATAAAAGCATCAGTCTGATTACTGTGTTGCTGGATTTTCGCATTACGGTGACAAAACTTTGGTAACTGTTATATAGAGATGATAATGGATTTGTAATCCATAATCAATTCCACGGAAAAGTGTGCGTGTGTGCGTGTGTGTGTGTGTGTGTGTGTGTGTGTGTGTGTGTGTGTGTGTGTGTGTGTGTGTGCGCCTCATTCAACAAGGAAATGTAGTGTTTTTGTTAATCGGAGAAAATTTTACCAGTGTTGTTTTTTTATTACTGAGTACCGAAACTGAAGCATAATCATCCACCATGTGCAGTGCATCATAAAACAAGGAGTATGGGTGAACAGAAACTCGTTTTTGTTTGACGTATTCTGACTATATATCATTTTTAAGTAGCTGCTCCCTCTCAACACAGTTATCCCTCGTAATGGAAGCTGGATTAGAAAGTTTCTCCTCCGCCCTAACCAAAAGAATTTAGAACTATAATGTGTTTGTACCCAGCTGGAATAAATGCTTATGGAATGAGTGAACATCTCGAATCCGTTGGCACTTTCTTTATTTTATTCTTGTCACCACTGGATGATTTCCCCGTCGTAAGAGAGACTGTTCAAAGAAGAGGGGTTAGATTTTGCTAGATCTTTCCATCCTTCCTCTTCTGTCTTTTTTCCTTCATTCTTCTTTCTTCTGCCTGCGGGTGACTTTACACTCCCTCTTGTGACTTTCCTTCATTCTTTCCTCTTCCTTCTGCCTGTGGGTGACTCTACACTGAATGACAAGCCAAATGGTTTCCTGTACACCAGGAAACCATTTACTACGCTGGGTGGTGACCATATAACCAAATTTTGGCGCCTGGTGGTTTAGTGGGTAATAACGGTGCTTCAATAGGATTGAGCCGGTGAGGGTTTATATCCAAGGGATGGTTGGGGTTTATTGCTCACGTAATGCCACTCAGGGTATGAGTGAGGCTGGTCACTCTCATCTTAAATGCCAGGACCCACTCGCCTAGCCCCGGGCTCCTACGCTCCTCATGGGGCAACGTAGGATTGGATGATGGATGGATGGATGAATATGCATGTCTAATGGCAACCTGATTACGGTAAAAAAAAAAAAAAAAAAGTTTATTGGCTGAAGAGAATGTCATACTTTTTAAATCCTACCCAAATTCTCCTGCATTCACAACTCTACGTCAACAATCCATTTCAACCACATTAACATTTCTGTTTTTACCTGAGTACTTCAGTGTTGTCACAAGACCGACGAAGGAAATATGACAGGTGAGCCGTCTTTGCTGTTAAGTCATGGAAAAAAGTTAGCATACTATTCAACAGCGCCTGCTTTATACTTGGGTTTTATTCATTACTTTCCTCCCTAACGCATCATATTAAAGAACATCATCTCCGCTCAGAGAAGCATACCAGGTCTCTCTTAGTTCAGTAATATTAGCTAAGAGAAGAATGTGAAACGTAGAAGATGCAGTGCGAAATACTGACGGTACTTTTGTCCCGGACTGTACTAGAGCCCCACCACAAGCACTGAAAACGTGGCCAACTCACCCGAGCACAGCAAATTAACCCTGGTGTTTAGAGAGGCAGCTGGTAATTCAATGTTTCCAAATTAATCAGATTAGCCATGCACGGACAAGCGGATTTAAAAAGCGAAGAGGCTTTCCCAGTAAGGTTCGACGCCGTGTCATACCATTCCCAGATTGTTCGCTCATGTTTTAATACCTTCGACCATGGATGTTAGGCACCTGCGCACCTCATTCACGGAGCGACTTTACCGGGGAAGCTCTCAAATAACGCAGCCAGGCGGGAGGCAGCTCAGAGGCAAGGCAGCGTTGTTGTGGTGGTGAGGCGGAGGACGCAGACAGGCGGAGTGGCAGATCGTGGAGTCAGTCGATCTACAGCCGTGGACGGGTGAGCTACGTCACCCCGCGCTCTGCGTCTTTTCACTCGTGCTTTGCTGCCAGTCCCGATTCCTCACATTTTCGACATTTTCTTCCCTGTTGGAATGTCAATTTGTGTTGTAGCACAAGCTGTCAATAGTCATGGAAGTGTATACGCCTAATTTCAGTGTGGGAAAGCCTTATTAATGGAGAAAGAGTGAGTTGTGAAGTCGGTCTGACTTGAAGCATCCTCGTGTTGGTTACAAGGAGGCACCCTGAGGACCACGTATGGACTCACCAGAGAGGCTGCATCACCTTTAGTCCTGTCAGCACTCCTCACTCTCACCACCACACAGTCAACACGGAATTATATCGCTCGGTCTGCGCCAGTGGCGTTGTGACTCGACCTCATAATTCGTGTGTAATTGTCGCTCCGGATTTAAAGCTGAGGTCATTTGGAATATTCCCTCAGTAGTGACGGAGTAAAGACCTCAAGGATTTTAAACTGAACAAAACTGGTGTGCGAAGAAGGAACGCGTGACTGTAGAAGTGGGAAAAGAAATCTACTCACACACACACCACTGACATGACATAACACAAGGTGAGGTGACAACAATGTATGTGTATATGTGTATTTAGCCCTCTTATGGTCGGAACAACTCAAGAATTATGTCCCAGTTAGTGCCAGACTAATCATATGCGAATCGTAGGAAGCTTAAAGTTTAATCTGCTACCATTAACCCCCTCATGATCAGAACAAGTCCAATATCCTACTCCAGCTACCGCAAGACGAATCCATTCAGCTGAGTCATAGGAACCCGAGAGGATTAACTTATAGTATCCTGTAAAAGCATGTAAGATCTTCGACTGCAGGACGTTGAAATATCTCCATGCCCCAAACCTTCATAAACTAACCCAGTTGGCCTAAGCAGACATGATTACAATGTGTTTATAACTTTTAGCCAGTGACAGAGTTTATTAAAGTTGCTGTTTGTTTTTTCGATACCTGCTATATTGCAATGTTTTTCCATGAGATCACTGGATATTAAAACTGAAGCGTTTATGCTCCCTCGTAGCTGGATACAAATGCTGGAGTTTCATGACCATGAGAGAGTTTATGGTGATGTTATAAATACTCCCAGTCTCCTACAACTTAGCTGAGTGGAATCTTTCTTCATCTTCAGTACTGCAGGATACTAGAGAAAAATCGACCATGAGTGGGTTAACACTTAGGCTCCTCTAATGCACTCAGCTGAATGTAATAATCCGGCGTCATCTAGAAGAAAATACTAGAGAAGACGCGACCACGAGGGGGATTAAGAGAAGATGCAATCATGAGATATATTCCGACGTGGTGCCCGTAGGGATTATCAGCGCTTTTTTTTTATAGCGCTGGAGATTATTCTAACTCCTTCAGTGAGGGTACATACCTACTGAACTCTGTTACCACTTCACGGTATTATTTTGCATCGGGGAGACAGCCTGGGGACTGGCTGAATTGCATACCCACATAGATTTGATTACCCCACCCCCCCAGCAGAATAAAAATCTGACACTAAAGGTAAAGGTGAGGCAGACCCCAACAAAGATGCTCAGCCATATAATTTAGGTCTTTGAGCTTATGGCGGGGTAATAATTTTCTCCACCTGGGATACAAGGTCGCTGTGTTATCAAAGTTACTACAGGTACAGTTGCGAGCAGATGACTCGAGGCCACCTAGTCCACCAAGATGTTGGTGTTTTGTCTGGTAACAGTGGTAGCTATGAACTGAGATTCAGTCGGCTGTTCGGACAAAACAAATCCATTGATAATTTGGCAATGTGCAGTTCTAACTGGTCTCCAATCAATATCATGCAAGTAAACGTATTATATGTCATACACATGGTACTTATATTTATAACCATGGTATTACAACATAGGCATCCAAATAGTGGTGCATTCATTCATGTGTGACACACGGGTATCGGTAGTGATTTAGGTTCGACTGTTGTCGTGAACCAAACAACCTTTACCAGTTTTCAAGAGATATGCCGTAGAGTTCTCAGCTTCCCCGCAATCTTGCATTATTATTACAAAAATGCCGTCATGCTAGCCATCCCTCACCGTGAACCTCAGTTTCGTCGAAGTCTAAATCCGAAGCAGGTGGGAGAGTTAAAGGTTCACATCACTGTAGGCGGAACAGGGGGAGGGGTGTGTGGGAGTTATAAGGAAGGTGGTGGATGAGGAAGGGAGGGACGAGGTGGGACGTCAGATGGGAGGAGGAGGGGGGAGGGGGCAGGCGGTTGGTTGCGGTAATAAACGTATATGAGATTAAAGATTATAATAACTTTGTTCTGACATAGGCAACCAATGCTTGTTTAATATTCGAGTGGTAAAGTCGAACGATTACTCTCTATAAATATTTATCATCATGAACGGGCCAATTGGTTCCGCCTTCATGCCCCTCCCCATACGTGACGTCATGTGGTGCCTTACGTCACAAACCGAGGTGGTGATGGAGCTGCACACTCGGGATACCCGTGTGTCTCACATGAATGAACACACCACTATTTGGATGCCAGTGTTGTAATACTATGGTTATAAATATATCTACCATGTGTATGACACATTAATCATTATCAATATAATACGTTTACTTGCATGATATTGATTGCAGACGAGTTAGAACTGCACATTGACAATTTATCTCTGGGTTTGTTTCGCCCGAACAGCCGACTGAATCTCGGTCAAGTTCATAGCTACCACTGTTACCAGATAAAACATCAACATGTTGGTGGACTAGGTGGCCTCGAGTCATCTGCTCGCAACTGTACAGTACCTCCCGTAGCTGCTATCCTAGGTATTCATATCATTTACCAGGCCAGAAAAAGGTGGATGGATACTCTAGTAACGTGGCGCTAGCTGCCTGCATCAGGATTCGAGTCCTAACGCTAATAGGCTGGCAGCTTCGTTGCTAGCAACATTAACCCCTCGGCTACGGCGCCTGTCTGCCGGTAGCATAAATAAAATATAAGAGTGATCGTAACGGAAAGGATAAAAATACTGGTAGTTATCTAGTCCTGAAACATACTGGTACATAATCTGGCCCATTTAAGCTGATATTCATGTTAATTAAAGGTAATTTATATGATACGGTCAGCTATTGGTAGTAGTAGTTGTTCTTGCATGACCCCGGTTTGTGGCCGAACAGACCCGTCGACCTCAGGTAAGCAACTGTTTCTGTAGGGCCGTCCTAGAGGTGCAGTACAGTACGTACTGTGTAGGAAAACAGTTACCGGTAGTTTAGATCGAATCTGGTCAAGCTTTTGTACGGTATAAAATATCAGACGCAAAGGGGATTAATCCTTTCATACCGATAACATAGCCTTGATTTAATTCGTGTTGTGGCTTAAATCAATTTTATTCAGAACTAGAGTAAGACATTTTATTCAGAATAGGAGAGACTCCTAACTAAGGGAATTAGAGTTCGTATAACTTTCACTGATTCTTTTCGCATAAAAGTCCCCCACTAATGTGAATATAATCATCTGGAGGTACCATGAATGCAATAAGGAATGCCCCGTTACGCTGAAAAAAGAAAAGAAAAAAGGACGGTTAATAATACAGCTGCATAAATCGACCTGAGCTATAAATGTGTTACTAAGGCTGTCATGTAAAAAGGCTTTGCTTAGGGGTGAATTAAAAGTCTGAAGGAGCAGATCAAAGCACAAAAAGATGAAAGCAAACAAATTATACAAATTTTGTCTGTGGTATACGAGAGAAATTATAAGTGGACCTGTAAAGTGCATCCTACCGGACATTTATTAGAACAGGACTGTGTGATTAATTTTAGTGTGTGAATAGACGCCAGACGGCCATCCTACTCGAGGGGCCGTATTTATAAAATCTCCTAAGCTTCATTTGTGTGAACGAAATTATTTGCATATACGTTTGTCTTGACTCACACAGCTATCAAGCACTTCAGTGTCAAATCATAGTGGATATTAAAGTTACCAAGTACTCTCTCTCTCTCTCTCTCTCTCTCTCTCTCTCTCTCTCTCTATACAGTATACTCGTGTATCTATCTACCTATCTATAGATAAAATAGCTGACTGTTGTTTATCCTGTAAACTGGACTGGATTCAGTTATACATTTAGTCCCACGTCCCTAAGTAATCTGGATGATATGAGGCTGAATTCATAAACTGTCTTGAGCTGATGATGTTTACAGTATTGCTTATTTGTACTTTCATCTTCATTCATGTACCAACCAAACATTTTACAACCAAACTAGAAAGAACAGTAAAGTGAAAAACACGTCTGAATAAAATGATTCCTGATAATTATTACTGGTCTGGAGACTCAGTTGTCGTAGAGATTAACCAAGATCTTTCATAAACACGGTCCATGACCTGTGTAAATATTATGTGTAGGGTGAGTACAAACTTATACCGGGTATCTCATATTAATATTATAGACCGCTGCACCACCAGTAAATTCAATGTGAGGGAGTGGGTGTGCATATATAGTGTTCATTAGAGTGGCCTGAGAGTTGCGTACACATTGTTCATATTGTTTAAGAATGTTACGTCGGTGGTCAAGGTGTTCAGGACAGCGGTGTGTCCATTGGTAAGTCAGTGCTTAACTTTAAAACCAATGTTGTACAGTGTTTAAGCTTTGCTACGTCTGTCGCCGAATGCACTTTCTGTTGTATAGGCTAAATAGGACAGGGTATTATCATATTTATGACTACCAGTATTTTTGTTGTTGATTCTGATTTTTTTAATATTGATGAAAAACTTCTGTTCCTCCTTTTTGAGTCACTGATTTGAGTCACAAGTGGTTACAAATACTATGTAGTCTTCATACCTTATGCCTATATTAGCCTGAAAATATAAATATTTCTTAGCCCTTTTGCTTATCTATCTATCTATCTATCTATCTATACAGTATATCAGAATTAGGATTTGTTAACAAAAAAGATAATATTCGTCATCATTTAAACATTTATCCTGTGCACGGTGTTGGCTACCGGTAGCCTATAAGAAATCTGGTTTACACGCAGATTTTGACAACCCCCAGTCTTGTGTTTTGCCCTGCCGCTAAATTTTGAGGGTACGGTACCGTAAGTATTAAATGATGCATCGCTAGCTAATTCAATAATAATTCAGTAATAAAGGGTGAATGAACCTCTAGCCTGACCCCAGGCTCCTGTCATGTGGCACTGGCCACCACGCCGCACCGCCCACACCATCACCGTCTCTGGCCGCGCCGTGGGATCAAGGTCTCCTCTCATTCCCGACACCAGGACAGGCGAACCATATGCACTTGTCCAGTTTGCAAAGGGCAGCGCGCGAGGAGCCACCACCAGGGTTGTGATAAGCTGATTATACGTCCCCTTGGAGCTGGACTGTGGTGGCGTCCCAGGGGTTAATATCAGTATTAATCGGCTTTTTCTTATTGAAACACCGCACTGCTTGGATTGTGATGATGTTCCAGAATTTGTGGTGATAATGACACTCCTTATATTGTGGTGGTGTCCTTGAGGTTGTAATGATAATGATATCCCAAGGAGTATGGTAGAGCCCCTAGCATGCACCTGGGATTAGTGCGGTACTCCTCAGGTTCTGGTGACGATACTCTGTCAAGGATACACTAACTACAACCTAAGGACAATTAGGCCTACCGTTATGTTGAGAGTGGCATTGTCAAGGTATTCGGGTTACTTTTTTTTTTTTTTAAGAGGGTTTGAAGAGGGTTGCGGTGAGTGTTATTTGGTACGGTATTTAATTCCATGGCACTGAAAGAGTAAAGATTAAGTATATAAGGCAGAATGTGTTAAGTAACAATCGGATTGTTAGCATAGGCCATGAATTTAAAAAATCCTTAGCTTAACTGGTGTTTTTTTTTACAACTGTATCTGAAAATGTTTCCAGCTACTCAACCTCGTATACGTATTTTGTAAGTCGGGGGCGTTACTGCAGCCTGAGTGATACGCTAATCGATTTCAGTGAGGATGATTTTTGTGCCCGGTAGCCATTATCACCTGGTGTATATTTTGTGATGTACCGGCCAACATAAGTGCTGGTGTTGTCAGAGTTTACATTTGGCAATCTACTCTCACTGTACTTTTTGATACCATTCAGAAACACGGACGGAGTTCGAAACACTATACTTTCTGTCTTATTTCAGTATTGGTCATCGTAAATTATATAGCGTCGTTCATTAAAGTAATTTGATATTAGTTACGGCACTTCACTTTAAAGCTTTTCATTATTCAGAAATACCTGAGATCTTGAAACATGTGCGGTCGTATGGATGGGGTGTGATGATTTATATTAACAGGCTACATATCCCAGCACACAGGCTACGGATGGTGTCAGACATGTATCCTTGACTATGTTTTACAGCGACTGGCATGGGTGGGCAGCTCTGGTACAGGCGGTACCGTACACTTTCAAACCGTGTTTCACGAGTTCTGAATGACAGTTGACCCTTAGGGTCAAGTAGCATCAGTTTCAGTCACTGAAGATGTGACCCGCTTCAAATCCCTGGAATATGTGATGAGTAGTGCATGTGGATATTTATGATGGAGTGGGTGTGTTTGTGAATGAGATACCGGTACAGTATCAATATGTCATCGAGGGAACGAAGACAGGGTGCGAACATATGAAAAAGTATGATATAACGTAATTATCCACCTGCTTAAGTGCCTTTCACTGCATACTCCTGCATCCTCTTAATGGTCCTCCCTACAAACTCATCTTAATTGTCCCCCCTACCAACTCCTGCACCCTCTTAACTGTCTCCCCAACCAACTGCTGCACCCTCTTAATTGTCCCCCCTACCAACTCCTGCACCCTCTTAATTGTCCCCCCTACCAACTGCTGCACCCTCTTAATTGTCCCCCCTACCAACTCCTGTACCCTCTTAATTGTCCCCCCTACCAACCGCTGCACCCACTTAATTGTCCCCCCTACCAACTCCTGCACCCTCTTAATTGTCCCCCCTACCAACTGCTGCACCCTCTTAATTGTCCCCCTACCAACTCCTGTACCCTCTTAATTGTCCCCCCTACCAACTCCTGCACCCACTTAATTGTCCCCCCTACCAACTCCTGCACCCTCTTAATTGTCCCCCTACCAACTCCTGCACCCTCTTAACTGTCCTATCTACATACTCCTCACTCTTTTAATTGTCCTCCCTACATACTTCTCAACTGTCCTCCCTACATACTCCTGCGCCCTCTTGATTGTTCTCCGTATATAATCCTTTTAATTGTCCTCCCTACATACTCCTACACCCTCTTAATTGTCCTCCTCTGATGGGTTTGTTCGCATGACAAGATGAGTGGCAAACTGCATGTTGTATAGTGCCTAGTAATCGTACACTAAAACGGTATGTGTGAAAATATCTTGTTCCGGGTACTTATAACATCAACGAGTTCAGTAACCTTCTTGAAATATAGACCGTAGCCTACATAGAGGTCATTCTAAAATTATTATGTTTTATGTTGTACGGTTGTAGTTGTTCTTGCGACCTCAGGTTCATCTGAACATAAACCCAGTGGAATGCAGGCAGAAACTGCCCTACTCCTGCACCCATCATTCTTCTTTTGAGGACTGGGAGGGAATTGAGGGACATTGTATAGTCGGACAACGGAGCCGCCCAGTTATGTGGTGCCACCATGGGAAGGCCAAATGTATGTATACGCCGTGGTCATGACATCGACCAAGGAGTTCCCTACTTTCAGTATACGTACTAGTCTCAGTACAATTTTTGTGTGCATGGTAAAGATATTGGTAGGCCTATAATAGGCCTCAGTCTAGGTACAGTAGATCACCCCGTGAAGGGCTCTGTGGTTTGCATGGATGTGTATTGAATTATAGTATGTTCAGATGTAACCTACAGTACAGGTAGATAAACTGGGTAACCAAATACGTGGTATGTTACAGAATAAGTGTGTTTCATAAGGGCTGTATGCAATTACTGTGGTAGTAGTCTGTTGAAGTAGGGTTACAGAGATAGGCAACGCAGGGTAGTTATGTTTTAGACTAAAGTCTTTCACTGAGCATTGTTTGCGTGGGAGTATGCTTGTGTGTGTTCCGTTACTACAATCTACGGGGTATAGGTGGTTCACATTTATGTTGTTGATTAAACAGTTCTCCCACGCCTTCCAAGGAAATTTGATGTTTGGGTTGAAATAAATGGCACGGATGTTATACATAGCTATAGCATCGACCAGGGAGTTCATCCAATGTATATAATTTGCATGAGAGTTCGGTGATGTGTGTTGAAATATGCACAGCGTCTGGCTGGGCTGGGAGTTAGGAGGGACATAACTTTGACCGCCCCAGGAATCAGGGTTTTCCGAGTGAGTGGCGGTCACCTCACGCGTGCAAGAAATATTAGGCAAATCCTTGGCCACCGATTCCTCCAAGGGCGCTCGTCTTCCACAGGGACTGGAGGGGGGTGATACCGGAAGGGGGGGGGGATTCCGGTTTCTGTAGAATTGATGCCTGCACACTTTTGCATACCGGTATATATATATATATATATATATATATATATATATATATATATATATATATATATATATATATATATATGTGTATATATATATATCATAAATCGAAGAAAAAATCTTGTCAAAGAAGCTTTTGCCCAGCTTGGCCGTGACAATCGGGAATGTTGAAATTTTCCATCATCTGCCTATGAATGGTTGTCTTCGTTTTTTTTTTTTTTTTCCTAGCTAGAAGGCAAGTTGAGTTGGTTTCCGGAAAATTTTTGGTCAAAGCAGGCCCCAAAAGATCCTTAACGATGTATTTGACCTTTATATATACTGTACTACGGTACCGCTTTTGCCTGATACTCAGTGCGGAGCTCTCATTACAGAGATTCAGAGGCACACTAAGGATTATTATAGAATTAGGTGTGTGTGTGTGTGTGTGTGTGTGTGTGTGTGTGTGTGTGTGTGTGTGTGTGTGTGTGTGTGTGTGTGATCGTACAGACAAGTATGAGTCTCTTCATCAGAGAGAGAGAGAGAGAGAGAGAGAGAGAGAGAGAGAGAAAGAAACTATCCAAGTCGAGCCTAATCGCGACTAATAACATGAATATTAAACTTCAGCTGCTGCAACGGTACCTGGTAAATTTATTTCCCTCGTAAAAGAAAGGTAACTCACTGCAAGTACGGAATTGTGTCCTTATTGTTCCCAGGTATTTTACAGAGAGAGAGAGAGAGAGAGAGAGAGAGAGAGAGAGAGAGAGAGAGAGCCTGTAAGGTTGTTTGTGTGTAGGTTTAGCCATCAACTACGGTACATTAGTATTGCTCCCACACCATGCTGCTCTTGCCTCCCCTTCCCCCCTATCCTGCCTCTCGTCTGCTTTCCTCCCCTACCTTTCCTCTGCCTTCTTCCCTTGCCCCTCCTCTGCTTTTTTTCCCCTGCCCCTCCTCTGCTTTCTTCCCCTGCCTCTCTTCTGCTTTCTTCCCCTGCCTCTCTTCTGCTTTCTTCCCCTACCTCTCCTCTGTGTTCTTCCCCTGCCTCTCCTCTGCTTTCTTCCTCTGCCTCTCCTCTGCTTTCTTCCTCTGCCTCTCCTCTGCTTTCTTCCCCTGCTTCTCCTCTGCTTTCTTCCCCCGCCTCTCCTCTGCTGTTCTCCCTTGCCTCTCCTTTGCTTTCTACCCCTGCCTCTCCTCTGTTGTCTTCCCCTGCTTCTCCTCTGCTGTCTTCCCCTGCTTCTCCTCTACTTTCTTCCCTGCCTCTCTTCTGCTTTCTTCCTCTGCCTCTCCTCTGCTGTCCTCCCCTGCGTCTCCTCTGCTTTCTTCCCCTGCGTCTCCTCTGCTTTCTTCCCTTGCCCCTCCTCTGCTTTCTTCCTTTCTTCCCCTACCTCTCCTCTGCTTTCTTCCCCTGCCCCTCCTCTACTTTCTTCCCTGCCTCTCCTCTGCTTTCTTCCCCTGCCTCTCCTCTGCTTTCTTTCCCTGCCTCTCCTCTGCTTTCTTCCCCTGCCTCTGACGGTAACCTACAACTATAGAGTAACGGTGCCAATGCTCTCTAGATTTCCCCGCACCCGTACTGTTGTTCTCGCTGGTTTCCTTCCTCTTCTGATTAGTTTCCTCCACCTCTCTCTCTCTCTCTCTCTCTCTCTCTCTCTCTCTCTCTCTTTCCACCCTTAGTTTCCTCCCTCCGTCCTATCTTACTTTCTCTCCGTGTGTCTTTCCACCCTCGTTTCTCCCTCCCATCCCTCTCTCCCACCTCATCCCAATCTCCTCTCAGTCCTTCAGCCCCCCCTCCCCACTCCCCATCCTTCCTTCAAACTCCCTCTCCCTACACCTCCTTCCCTTCCACATCCCTCCCCCCTCCACCGCCACTCCTTCCCCTCATCAGCCTGTCATTCTTGTAATTGCCACGACCCCCACAATTATCAGGACCGAGAGGAGTTTCAATTCAGTCCTTTTGATGTCACCCTTTGAGAGAGAGAGAGAGAGAATGAGAGAGATGATTTAAAAAGCATAGTTCCTTAATTATCAACGAAAACCAAAGACTTGAAAATATACAGATAATATGTAAAAAAAGAAAACAGAGGCTAGGAAACAGATGATCCTGTGTGGGAAGGTAAAAGTCAAAGAGAAAACAGTGATTAAAAGGAGGGAGCACCTGATTTGGGGCTGGTGGTGGAGGTGGAGGAAGGTCAGAGGTGGGGAGCCTCGTCCTAATATTTTTAAGTTTTCATCTCTGCGTTCACATTGCATCGAGTGCTTTTGAAGTTCTGCGAAGGTGGGATGTAAAATATAGGCTATGCACTTTTATTATGTATTTATATTACACATCTATCTGTCTGTCTATTTGTCTGTCTGTCTCTATCTGTCTACACACCGCTATACCGCAGCTATATAACGGTATTACAGCATAGATACCAGAAGCCTATAATATATACCGATATATATATACAGTATATACCGGTACTGGAGTGTGTGTGTGTGTGTGTGTGTGTGTGTGTGTGTGTGTGTGTGTGTGTGTGTGTGTGTGTGTGTGACCTTGACCCTTATGATGGCGTGACCTTGCCGTATACGTACAGGTCGGACTGAGGGTAGATGTCTTAGGTGATCCTCTAGGCACAACACCCTCCCAACTCTACCCAGTGCTTATTCCTTTTTCTTGAGAACGGGATGGGGAAGGAAGGCCCTCTTCTACCTGTTTCTGTTGAATTTTTATTGATGCAATTTTGATTCTGTACTTGCCCCTCCACGTGAAGCAGTAAGGACGTAATGTGACGAGGAAGAGGGCAGGGGTTGAGACATGAGGGGAGAGGGCTAGGGAGATGACTTAGATAGAAGAGAGGTCAGGGGACATTGGTGGAATGGAAAAGTGGAAGAGGAGAAAGAGAGGAAGTGAAAGAGAGAGAGAGAGAGAGAGAGAGAGAGAGAGAGAGAGAGGAGGGGGTAGGGGGAGATAATGGTACCTCTCCCCTCTTTACCGTGACTTTAACCGTGAGAAATATCGGCTTGAGCAGTCACGAGATGCCCTATATACAATTTTTAGTGAATTATGATGCAGTGTGACCTACCCCTGCCACTGCCTTGCTTGAATGTTGGTGCGTTATATTATTCTCGTTGACCCTACGCTATTTTGTTCATCCAGGAGACAGATAGAGAGGGCGAGAGGAGGAGATATTGGGTAAGGAAGGAAAGGAAATTTGATGTGATGTGGGAGGAAGGGAGGGAGAGATTGAGGAGACCAAGGAGGAAAACACAATGTGGAAATGAGTAAATTGAGGAGGAAGACAGATTTGGAGATAGAATTTGAAGTGACGAGAGAGAGAGAGAGAGAGAGAGAGAGAATGGGGAAGGTTGATGGGGCGAGGTAATGAGTAGTGGAAGAGAACTCAATTCCTTATTCAAGTCGGGTCCTTCCCTGACTGGCTAAGATCACCTGACGGTAACGAGAATAAATTAAATTGTCATCTTGTGGACTGGATTAAATGGAGATTTTAATAACGGAACAGAGAAGCAAGGGGGAGGGTGTGTGTGGCTGGGATGGGAGTTTTAGAGTGGAGGGGAGAGGGAAAGAAGTGGGGGCAAGAGAAGGGAGTAATGATGGAGGAGTGGTTATGAGGTGTGGAGGCTATTTTAGGGTTCGTCTCGTTCTTGATCAGTTTGGTTGTACTGTTGTCGTCGCTCTATGCCTGTCATCTTTCTCTTAGGCTGTTAGGTAATGTGTTTCCCGTCTGGCTTTCAAATTTACGTACGCTTTTCTGTTACTTTTCATTCATAGCCATCCCCTCCCCTTTTGGTTTTAAATCTGGCTTAAAAGAAATCAGTAATACATTGTTTCTTATTCTTCTTCTTCTTCTTTTTTCTCACCTAGCGTGATTACTGGCACCGTATCTTTCTTAAATAATTTCTGTTTTTCTCTGTCGTCCTCTTGTTTGTTTGTTTTTTAATCGCAATTTAAACAGCTTCATTTCCCATTTAGTTACTTCTCTCCACACTTTTTCGGCTCTTCCTCTCCGTTAGCATCTGCCTTCCCCTGCCCCGATTCACTCCTCCCCACCCTCCCCGTATCTCACATAAAGTCCCCTCCCTCCCTCTCATTAATTTCACCTTCCTCTCCCTTCCCCTCCCATGCCCCATCCCCCACCCCCCTATTTAATTTATCCTCCATAGCTTAGGCCGTCTTCATTCCCTTCCTTTGCCTCATTTCCCTCATCATTTACTTCACCTCTCTCTTCAAGCTCCCGCGAACTCACCTTTTCCTACTCCCTCTTATTTATTTCTTCCCTTTCTCCCTGTAATTTTCTTCCCTTTTCATTTTCTCAACCTTTAACACTTTCACTGGTAAGAACGTACTGAGAAGCTAATTTATTCAAGCTACTGTAACTCCAGACGATTTTGCCGAGGTGGAAGAAATCCTTGTAATCGAATAGTTAACTCCTTCACCCTAAGGAGTTTCCCCTAATCAGTAGAAAATCGTCTGCTGTAGGTAAATTAGAATATAATATACACCACCTGGAGCTGAGAATGTTAAACTCTACCTCGATTAACTCCCGCTTAAATAGACACGCTTTAGGAGTTGCATTCCGGCCTGTACCAAGCGAGTTTTGTTCAGCTGTTAAATCCATCCCTGCGAAAGGGCTTATAAAATACAACACTCCAAACTCCTGCTTCCTCCTCATACCTCAACTCACTCTCCCACCGCAGCAGTGACTCACCTCATCGCACCCGTAAATCACCCTTCCTCTCCTCTCCCCACTTTTTTTTTTACCCTCCCCCTTCTTTCCCTGCATCATTCACACCCTCCCCTCTCCCTTGCTTCCCTCGCCTTCTCCCCATTCTCTCTCTTTCCTGTCTTTTACCCATTCTCCTCTCTCCTCCTCTTATTCTCTGCTATCGCCTCCCTCTCTCCTCCTACACTTTCCCTCCTTCTTTTCTCCTATATCCTTCTTCATCCCTCCTCACTGTCCTCTCTCCTGGTCTTCCATCTCCCCTCTCCGTTCCTCCCTCCCTTTTCCCCTTCTTCCTCCCCACCCCATCTCCCCTTCAGCTTTCTTCAAGTAAATCATTACGGTACCTTCCCTCCCCTCCCCTGCCTCCCTTCACTGTCTCCTAGTGATTTTAGCCAAGGCTGCTGGAATCCCGATCATTAGAGAGAGAGAGAGAGAGAGAGAGAGAGAGAGAGAGAGAGAGAGAGAGAGAGAGAGGTGGGGGAGGGGGGGAGGAGAAGAGTAGACAATCTGATTTCACAGTACTGTATCTGTAGCAATGGCAAAATCAGGCCTGTGGCAAACGCAGTAGCAGCTCGTCTTTTGGTCATCCTAGCCTACTATACAACGCTATCCAGACGCAAGAGAATAATGGACGAGACCACTGAACTTCCATCCCCGTACTGCGTGTAGCCACAAAGAGCCAATGTATTCAGATGGTTGCTAGAAAGAAGGATGGTGGATCGGCAATTTGGACATCACACATTAGCGGTTAGCACTTGAAGCTAAGTGACGTAATGAAGCTAATTGGTGTAGCTGTTGCCTGTGTAGTGCACCAATACATCAATGTTGTGCGGTGAGTTTGTTCGTTGAATATATTATGTTTTTAATGATACCGAACAAATAAAATGTTACTGGCAATTTATAAGGAATACTGTTGCTTGCTAATAGCATGAGGGTATTTAGTAAAACAATAATACACGAAGGAGAACGCACTGCGTGCCTGCTGATATGTAGCAAGCTACCTGACATACTGTAGCTCATTCATGTGAAGTGCTAGGACGTGTCCAGTTTCAGTGCTGTTCAGTGCTACGGTACGCTGAAGTAATCGCTTGTGAATTAACGTCAGAAGAATATAATTAGCATGTCTTAGACAGAAAAATATAACCCATAAGTACTGGTAAGGCAAAACTCAACAGATATAATGAATGTTAAAGTAACCTGAAATCAAATGAAGCACCACATACCACAGGTACAAGAGTGGTCAGGGTTAAACATATGTTCACTCAGGTACCATAACGGGAAGATGACTCTGTTCATATTACACGTGTAGTACTAGGGACGAGTTAAGAAGTTTTTATGGGTTCTCACGGCTGGGCCTGTAAATAACAACTAGGCAGCGTAGGTTTGTGTGTAATTAATTTTGTAAGTGTGGGAACTTTCTCACAGCTTCCACTGTTATTGCTTCGCTTCTTATAATTATCCTTCTGCCCTCTGATGGTTCTCGAGCGTCGTGCTGTTGTAGTCATCTTTTATCTTACCTTTCTCTCACTTTCTTTCTATTCTTATCTCCATTTTTTATTTATTTCGTTTCTTAATCTCCTCGCTTTAATCTTTTCTGTCTTTATTCGTTTCTTTAATCGCATCCTTTCCTGCCTCAGTTTCCTAACTTTATATCCTTTTATCTACTTTTTCATATTTTCTTCCTTTCCCTTTTTCTTTTGTCTCCATTCTATAAACTTTTTTTTTGTTTCGTTCTTTTAATCAGCATTTTTCCTGATTTTCTTTTATTGTACTCTTTCTTTAATCCTTTCTTCACTTATTTATAATTTCTTTGCTGTTGCTTCTCGCCTTTTTCCTCATTTTTTGCCTTCTGTTCCAATTAGTTTTGTAACCATATTAATTTCTATTTTCTTATCTTTCCTTCTAATGTTTGCCTCGGTCTTCAGTAGCTTTAATTACTGCAGCAAATTCCTTGGGTCCACATTTCTTTCCCTTTTTCTTCTTCCATTATTTACTTCCCCCCATCTCTCTCTCTCTCTCTCTCTCTCTCTCTCTCTCTCTCCCTCTCTCTCCCTCTCTCTCTGTGTTAAGTAAAGACTATCTATCTATCTATCTATCTATCTATCTGTGTGTGTGTGTGTGTGTGTGTGTGTGTGTGTGTGTGTGTGTGTGTGTGTGTGTGTACTGCTGCTCTCGGGTGTCTGCCCTTTCCTCTCCTCCATCCTTCTTTCCTTCCATCCTCTTCTGTCTTTCTTTCATTCATTCTTTCCTCGTCCTTCTGCCTACGGGTGACTTTACACTCCCTCTTCTGTTTTTCTTTCCTTCATTCTTTCCTCTTCCTTCTGCCTATCGGTTACTCTACACTAAGTGACAAGCCAAATGGTTTACTGAGCACCAGGAAACCATTTACTACGCTGGATGGTAACCATACAACTAAATTTTGGCGCCTGGTGGTTTAGTGGGTAATTATGAAGCTCCAACTGGATTGAGCCTGTGAAGGTTTATATCCATGGGTGTGGTTGGGGTTTATATATATATATATATTTATTGCCAAGCTCCTTAATCCGGTTAAGGGTGGCCACAGAAACAAATCGCCTCCATGCTGTCCTGTCCCCCGCCATTTCACTGCCCTTTCCCCCCAGCTCACATCTCCCTCTCTTATATACTTCTCCACTCCATCTCATCCTCGGCCTCCCCCTCTCTATCCCTCCCCTCCACCTCACATTCACTCTCCTCGTTAGTCTCGCTCTCCATCCTCTCCACATGGCCAAATCACCTCATTGTATTTCTCCCACGGTATTTCTATCACAGTCACATCCATACCGCAATGCTTCTTCACTTCCTCAGTTGTAAGTCTGTCTCTCCATAAATCTCCACAGGCTCCTCTCAGGTAACTCATTTTCACTGCTCTCACTCTTGACTTGTGTCATTCCAACAAGTCCAAGCTTCACTTCAATACGTTAGAGTTGGTATCACAATACGATCATGCATCGACTTTTTTTACTTCCATGCTCATTTCCCTCTTTCTTATCACTGCTTTCAAAGAACCAGCCATCTTTCGTCCCTGTTGTAACCTTTCATGCACTTCATTCTCCAAACTTCCATCCATACACATCACACTACCCAAGTGCTTAAGTGTATCACATTCTCCATTTCCTTATCATCCAGCCTCACTGTACAATCAATGATTTCATTTCTCTTGGAGACCATAACTTTACTATTTCCCACATTCACCTTTAGATTCCGTTTCTTACACACTTTCCCAAATTCATTCATCAAGCCTTGCAGTTCCCCTTCTTCTTCACTTAACAATACAGTATCATTTGCAAACAACAATACAGGGAGTTTCTCTCTCATCAGGGCCGCTCCAACATCCACTGCCCTACCTTGTATCTCTTTTATAACCCCATCCACATACAGATTGAACAACCAGGGAGGCAAGACACCTCCCTGTTTTAATCCAACATTCAGATAGAAAAGGTCACCCAGTTCACTGTCTACATGCACTGCAGCGTTAGCACCTTCATACATTCTCCTCACAACATTCTACAACGTCTCATTTAAGCTGCTCCATATTTTATTATTATTTTCCACATTCCTTCTATATCCTACAGTGTACACACACACACACACACACACACACACACACACACACACACACACACACACACACACACACACACACACACACACACACTGTTTGTTTGTTTGTTTTTTTGACCGCACTTTTAGCCGAGTGAAATTAGATATGATGACGTATTTTTAGTTTTCATTCTAACTGCTTCTAGACGATTTTACTCACTTCAGGGAAAGCTCTTTCATATGGAAGGGGTTCAGAAAGGCTACTTCTGAACTCTTCACCTCGAAAAAAACCCTCTAATGCTGCATAAAACAGTCTGGAGGCAGCAGAAATAAAACGAGAATTACTCCATCAGAGGGGTTACCAGAGCTGTGCTTCTCACTCGCTCCCTCTGGCGCCCCTTCTCGTCTCTTCGTTGGTCATCATGTTTTCTTCCTCTCTACTGCCCCATTCACGTAAATCGGGCTTTCATCTTCCTCTGGCCTCTATTTGTTTTTTCTTCTCTGGTTCCTCTTACATCCCAATTTCTTCCCTGTCCTTCATTCCCTCCCCTTACTTCCTGCTTTCCTTTCCTTTTACTCCTTCTTTCCTCAGACTGTTGCTTCTGTTTTCTTATTGTTCGTTTTCTTTGTCCTTTCTGCTTCCTCTCGCCTCCTTTTTTATTCGTGCTCCCTTGCCTTACTTCATTCTTGCCTTAATTTCCTTTTTCTTTTTTCTTTCTTATCCCCTCCTCCCTTTCCTTCTCCTCCTGATCATCATCATCAACAGCATCATCATCATCGTCGTCGCTGTCATCATCATCATCATCCTTTTCGTCTTCCTCTGTTCGTTTCCATTTCCGCCTCTCTCTCCATTTCTTTTCCTTTTGATATTCTGACTCTTCCTAGCCTACCACTCCCTTCCTTTTTCATTTATCTCCATTCCTTTTTTCGTACCATACCATCTCTCCCTCTCCCTCCCCCCTCCTCTCTCTCTCTCTCTCTCTCTCTCTCTCTCTCTCTCAAATTCCTCTTCCCTTTAATCGCCTTCCTTTCCCCTCCTTCCGCCAGCTTTCCACCCCTCTACCCCTCCTTCCATTGCCTCTCATCCTCCTCATCACCCTTCCATCTCTCAGTTCTCCCTTTCATCTCATTTTTTTTACTTCAGCCTCCGTCGTCCCTTCATTTACCTCCTCCACTCCTTACTTAATCGCCCCTCTTCTTCCTCTCTCTCTCTCTCTCTCTCTCTCTCTCACACACACACACACACACACACACACACACACACACACACACACACACACACACACACACACACACACACACACACACACACTCTCTCTCTCTCTCTCTCTCTCTCTCTTTCTATCTCTCACACACACACACACACACACACTCTCTCTCTCTCTCTCTCTCTCTCTCTCTCCCCCCTATAAACTAATATCTTAGTGAAACAGAAATTTCACCCTCGTATATTTGGCCAATGAATTTGTATTTCAATTTAGGAGCTAAAAGGGAGAAGGAGGTGAGGAAAAGAGAGAGAGAGAGAGAGAGAGAGAGAGAGAGAGAGAGAGAGAGAGAGATGATAATGAAGAAGGAAGAGGTGAGGAAGATGAAGATGGAAGATGAGAGGATGAGGAGGAGGGACGATGGGATTAAGATGAAGACGGAGGAGGAGATGAAGATGAAGAGGGAGCAGAAGGGGTTTAAAAGAAAGAGGACAGGAGGAAAATGAAAAGAGAGGAAGAGGAAAGCGAAGAGGGAACAGGAGAGATAGAATAATTGAAGGAGCGGAAGACGTAGAGAGAAGAAATGAGGGCAGGCGAAAAGATGACGAAGAGGCAGCAGGAGATGAAGAGGAAGAGAATAATAGGAAGAAGGAAGGGGAGTGGTTGATGAGACAGAAGGCGAGGAAGATGAGGAAGGAGAAGGAGAGGAGGGAGGAGGGGAGGAAGATGAAAACAGTGAGGAGAAAGAAAAAGAGGGAGGAAGCGAGAGGATGAGAAGAAGAGGAAGACCAAGATGGAAGGGGAGAGAAGGAGGAATGTGAGTAGGAATGGAAGATATAGTGGGATGTGGAGAGAAAGGTGAAGAAGAGGAGAGGAAGAGGGAGGGGAAGAAAGGGTATCTGGGGGAGTAAACAATGAAGAGAGAAAGGGAGGAGATGAGAAACAGTAATTATGGGAGAGAGGGAAAGAGATGAGCAGAAGAGGAGGAAGGAAGGAAAACGGAAAGAAGGACGAAAAGAGGGCTGGAGAGAGGAGCGAGGGAAAGAGGGAAGGAGAGGAGAGAGGGGCAGAGCAAGTCAAACAGGGTAAAGAGGAAGAGAGAACGGAAGAGAGCATGAAGGAGTAGCAGAATGGCGAGAAAAGGAGTGCTGAAGGAGAGAGGAGGAATTGAGAGACGAAAGATGGGAGGAGAGGCAAAATAAAGTGGACAGACAGAGTAAAAACAGGAGTGAGGAGACTGAGAACGGGAAAGGGCGTAAGAAAAGTAGGAGAAAGGGAAGAGAAGAGGAAAGGAATATATAAGGTAGAGAGAGAGAGAGAAGGAAAGGGAAGAGCAAAAAGGTACCGTATCAGGTAATTTGAGAGAATGGAAGAGATGAATAATGTGGGTGATAGAAAATGAGGTATGGTCGACTGAAAAAAGTAAAACAGATTATAATCAAAGGCAGCACAGAGAAGTGAGGAGAAAAGAATGAATATTGTTTGACAGGAATTTATAGAGAAACGAGTAAAGAGGAAACTGCCTAAGATTGAGAGAGAGAGAGAGAGAGAGAGAGAGAGGTGGGGGTGGTGGAGGTAAAATGAGGAGGGAGGTGACACGAGGGAACCCACTGGAACGATACATCTGCCAGACCAGGCTATAACTTACTGGCAGACAGACAGACAGCTAGAGGAGAGCCAGATAAGCACCACAGGCAGAAGGTGACTGACTGCAGGCAAGGTATGTATGAGAAGGCTAGGTAAAGAAAATGCTGTGCAAGAGGAAACGAGAATATGGTGGGATAGCAGACAAAGGTAAAGAGAAGTAGGGGAAGCAAAGGGAAGCAGGTAGGCAAGATAATTTTAGAGGAGAGGTAAGGAATGTAAACAATAGGGACAGGGAAACGAAAAGGGGAGGCAAAGGTTTTAGCGAGGGAAGGAAGGGGGTCGAAAGAGGAAGAGAGAGAATAAAAGATTAGGGGTTGGAGGTTTAAGGGAGCAATCTCATTTTTCATCTGGTAAAATGAATTTTTGTCTTCCGCCTTTAATTTTCCACAGATCTCAAATTTTTTTATTCACCAAATTTGTGAGTATATACTGCTATTCTGACCAAAATTTCAGCACAATTGGACTTATTTTAAGCCGTGCAGAAAAAGATTGATTTTTTTTGGAAAAATCGTATCTGCTCAGAACTGCTATAAGTTATAACAATTTCCTTTAACACACAGACAGGTGACACCTAAATGATGATTCGCTACTATTCCCATGTGTATATGAAATGTCTATCTATCTATCTATAGCCCGACGCCCTAATCCCGCAAAGGGTGGCCGCAGACAAAACGCCTCCAAGTCACTCTGTCACCCACCATTTGACTCCCCTCCCCCCAACTCACCCCCCCTCCCTCATATACCCCTCAACTCCATCCCTCCACTTCATCCTCGGTCTACCCCTCCCTCTCCCTCCCTCCACCTCACCTACATACACCCTCTTAGTCAGTCTTTCATTCTCCATCCTCTCCACATGTCCAAACCACCTCAGTGTATTTCTCCTAATCTTTTCAACCACATCCACATCTACCCCACAACGTTCCTTCACTTCTTCATTCGTCAACCTGTCCCTCCACGTCACTCCACATGTACAAGTACCAAAAAAAAAAAAAAAAAAATGGGTTTACACTTTCCCCAAAAACCCTGGACATGCCCTCACTAAACATTCGATTATATAAAAATATTTAAGAATTAAAGATCGCCGATACCTGTGAATATAGATACTGCTTTCATGATTATAATGCAAAAAAATTAAAAGATTCAGTTAATTACTAGCAAAGTAGTTACATTTTGAATGTGAAAAAACATTTCGAGAAAAGGACATTTTTTGTTTTACTCTTCTGGAATTCTGTATAACAGCGTGCTAGTGTAACATAATACCCGTAAAAAATAATTATTACATACCTGACTCTGTTGGACAGTCTCAAGGAGGTCAGATTACAGTCGAGGTCAATCAGGAGTTAGTCTGGTCACCTCAAGTGATGTGCTGAGTGGCAACTGGGGGCCGTCCTCGCCACTCCCCCACCCCACCATCCACAGCCATGTGCTAGCGAGTGGTACACCAATACAAAATTTCCCTCACTAAATCTTTTCTATCTATCTATCTATTGCCAGACGCCTCAATCCCGTTTGGGGTGGCCACAAACAAATCGCCTCCAAGTCGCCCTGTCCCCCGCCATTTCACTGCCCTGCTCCCAACTCACACCCCCCTCTCATATATTTACGGGGTTCACTGAGCAGACTCCTAACAAGACAGTCGTTGCTGCACTTGGCAGTGAGAATGAAGTTTGTATGCTTTGCAATGATGAAATCAATGTACCACCACAATCTTCACACTGCAACTTACAACGACACCGTCAGGATGGCATTACTCTCATCAACATCTATACTTGCATGATGTTGTTATGGAATCAACAGCCAGATGTCGTGTAGCAGCAGCTGAAACAGGCGTTGGTGGCGTGATGGTGGCAGAAGGCTGCAGGTGTCACGAGAAGTTGATGGTTGAGGTTCACTTTCGCTCGTTTTCCATCTTCTCTCCATTGCTTTCTTCCCCTTCTCAATCTGTCGCTGTTTCTTCTTGCTTAGGGGAGGCATTTCCACAGTCTGAACCGGGGAACAGTAAACAAAATCGGGAGAATAACCGACACAAACAGAGTCGTATCTGTTCGAACACCCACTTCCGATAAAATTAACACACTGAGCTGCTAACTCCCACAGCCGTACATCCACTGATCACTTGAGTGGTGCCAAGAGTATCGTACAGTAATATTATGACAAACTCCCTAAAAAAAAAAAAAAAAAAAAAAAATGACCTGAAATGCAAAATAACAAAGAAAACGTGGTTCAGAATAGGACATTAAAGGGCCGCTTCACCCTTATGGCCATTTAAAGTTTAAAAAACGCGTGCTGGCAAAACACGTGCTCCTACGGCCGCCAAACTCGCTGAGCAAATGCGGTATGCCATAGTTGTTTCACACAAATTTTATGAAAAAAAAAAAAAAAAAACTTTCTGACCCGAAAATCGAGCTTTCCCCCTTAAGAGAGAGAGAGGCAGTGGGATTGAAAAAGAGTGGCAAGGGGGTAAGAAAGAGAGGCTGCGGATTGCTTTAAAGCGGAGAGGCAGGGTATTTAAAGAGGAGGCATGGGATATATTGAGTAGAGACAGGGGATTTTGAGAACAAGTAGGGGAAGCAGAAAAAGTGGATTTAAAAACGAACCAGAGAGCTTAGACGAGGGAGGCCGGGACTTAAGAAAAAAATATAGGTAGAAGATTTAAAGAGGAGGGACAAGGAGTATGAAGAAGGGTAGTAGAGAGATATAAAGAAAATAAATAGGGAGACTGACGAGAGGCAAGGAAAGCAAAGAGGAGGGACAGAGAGGCAGGGAAAGCAAAGAGGAGGGGCAACCAGGAAATTTAAAGAGGTACCGTACGATAATAAGGAAGGAGAAAGAAAGGATTGAGGCCGGGAACAGTAAAGAGGAAAGGTACGGAGGAAGGGAAACAGAGGTGGCAAAGAAGAGAGACAGGAAAGTAAGGAGAGGATGCAGGGGAGCAGAGGGTTTGAAAAGGAAAGGCAGAGAGGCAGGGGATTCAAAGATAGGATGAAAGGGGTCAAAGAGATGAGAGGTACTGTATGCAAAGAAAAGTGACAGTGAAGTAGCGAGAGGAGGCAATGGTGGCAAAGATGATAGGCAAGGAAAGCAAAAAGACGAGATAGAAAGTAGGGACACAAAATACTAAGAGAGGAGGCAGGAGGTAGGCAAGAACTAAGAGAAGCAAATAAGAGTCAGTCTGCAAAGGAGAGGAACGGGAAGCAAAGGGAATAGACAGGAGGCAGAGAGAGAGAGAGAGAGAGAGAGAGAGAGAGAGAGAGAGAGGTGAGACTGGAAGCAAAGAGGGGAGACAGGATACAAAGAGGAGTGGCAGGGGAATGAAAGAGGAAAGGGATGAAAGGAAGTGGATGAATGATAAGCTAATACTCAGGAAGGCCAAGCACTGGAGGCAAGGCGAGGCAAGAGGATTATGATACAGTATCACTCATACAGGATTTGAGCCAATATTTCGCTGAACATGTCTCCTGAGAAATGAACTATTATCAGAAACGTTTTTCTTGGTTGTGTTATTTTTGATACTCCCAGCTTCCTGTAATGCACTCTCATTTAATAAAATCACCTGGCCTTTGCTGGAATAAATTACTAGGGTTGTTCCGACTGTGAGATATTCATGGTACCAATATCAACACTCTCAGGCTTCATTAACTCATTGTCGGTTGCATCAAATCTGGCTGCAGCTGGAATAGAAAACCAGAATTGCCTACACTGAAATGAGTAAGACTGCGAGTATTTCAGATTTGGCTGTGATGTATGTTATTGCTTTATTAATAAAGATAAAAGTAAACACTATCTTATACAAGGGTTGTGAAGTGTCTGATAGCCATAAAAATCAAGAAAAATATAAACAAACAATCCTTCAAACAACTTAAGCTCCAAAAAGTATATGAACAGGGTCCGTGGTGGTGGCGGTGGGGAGAGGGAGGCAAGCAAGCAGAGACGCAAGCAGGGATTAGGGCGAGGAAAACCAGGCAGCCCTCACATCAAAGCACGTCAAGCAGCCAGGAATTGGAGTGGCACAGAGAGAGAGAGAGAGAGAGAGAGATGTAAATGAACGAAGACGAAATGTAAAGTTTAGAAAAAAAAAAAGAGAGAACATGAAATATAGAGAGAGAGAGAGAGAGAGAGAGAGAGAGAGAGAGAGAGAGAGAGAGAGAGAGATGAAAATGTTCTGAGAAGAAACGCAAAGGAAAAATTTAGCAAAATGAGAGGGCATGAAATGTACGAACGCAGAGGGAGAGAGAGAGAGAGAGAGAGAGAGAGAGAGACCCCTTTACGCTGGTTGTAATTAAAGACTGACTGGATAAGGGGAGCGGCTGGATGTTTGATGTGTTGCTGGTACCCCTGGTGATGTTTTGGTGGTGCTGTGGTCTCTTGGTGATGTTATGTTGATGCTGTGGTTGTGATATTGTTGTAATCTCTTGATGTTGGGGAGTTGCTGTGGTTGTGGTGGTGCTGTGGTAGTGTTATGGTGTTTCTGGTGGTGCTGTCATGGTGAGGTGGTGTTGGGATGTGCTGTGGTGGTCATGTGTGATGTTGTGGTTCTCGGTGATGTTGTGGTGGTTTTGTGGTGATCTTGGTGGTACTGTGGAGGCGTTGTGGTTCTCTTGGTGTGTTGTGGTGCTACTGGCGTTGTGGTGATGTTATTATAGTGTTGTGGTGGTTGTGTTGGGCTTATGGTGGTGGTATAATGGTGGTGATGAAGTGTATGGTGGTGTTTTGGTGTTGTGATGCCGGTAGGTGGTGTGATGCTGTGATTATCTTGTCTGTACCTGACTTTGGATATCAACTAGACAGTTCGTTTTCTGAGGCCCAGCAGTACTTTCACGTGCAACAGACGAAGTTACGCTGTTTGTGTCACCCCCTACCCTAACTTACTAATATTTACACTGATGGAAAGATTGTTATACGGGGAGAATAGTAAATCTACCTTGACTGAAATAGTATACGTGTTTGTGGAGAGGATAAGCACCGGTATGCATAATTATAAAGGTGAAATTTTTACCGGTTTTATAAGAGATCTGCTTGTGGTCAAAGTTCTTTTCATTTCTCTCTCTTTTTCTGTCACCCACTACATCATCATCAGTATCTCTTATCTTTCCTCTTCGCACTTCCCTACCTGATCGTCCTCTCGCCTCCCCTTCTTCATCAGTCTCCCTTCATCTCGTCTCCTCTTCTGGACCCTTCTATGTGTGTGTTATCATACATTCTGTGTGTGTGTGTGTGTGTGTGTGTGTGTGTGTGTAAGAAAAGTACGGTAGATATATGACGAAAGACTGAGGGAACTCGCTCTGTTTTCATTGAGAAAGTTTCGTCTGAGAGATGAAATATTTGAATGCTCTGTGATCGGTATAGTAACAGTTAATTAAGCACCAGTACAGTGCTTTTTGAAGGCACGAGGCCTCAGAGTGAATGTAAACACGACTTAGTACTTCTTTGCATCTCACTGAAATAGAGGAAACTCCGGGAATTTACTTTTAGAAAATGCCACCTGGCACTATAGCTTGGCATATAACCAGTGTTCAGCAACAGGCTAGACCAATAGCTAGCAGCAAGTGGATTAACATAAGGTATTACTTCAACAGCAGTATATACATTACCTGATAATGGCTGGTTAGACTAATGCAAATAGGTCTTCTCTTCATGGCAGGCTTAGTCTAATAAGTTTTATATGTACAGTAGCTCCCAAAAGTATCTTAAAAAAAAAAAATACTATACATTCTGACACAATGGACGATGTATCTGACACGTGTTGCGTGAAGTGGCAACAAAATTGGTAGACCTGCATGCTGGGGTGTGGTTGCCATACACCTGCATATGCCCTGAGATTGTATATACCGTTTTCTAACTGACGTAATACTAATCACTTTGTCATATGTAGATATATTTGATGTATCATGGTGACAACTACTGTAGTTCGTTTTAACATAGGCACGGTTGCTCTTTCTGTGGTTCATCTGTAATGCTTTCACGAGTGCCAGCACAAGGTTATCAGCACTCTAGATAAATAGTATACAAGCTTTCCCAGAACTGATATATTTTGAGAAAGTGTTTATATAATATCTGTGATTATGACTGAGAGACATATGACACCCAGTGTAATGTGAACGGCACAAAAATATTAGAGAGACAAGTAGAGGTAAACGAAATTTAAAGACAGTAAATGAACTTATCTGAAACTAATCCCCAGAGCAGCGTATAAACTCATTTGTCACTGATACACCAGCAGTATTGTGGAGGTGACATGCGAGATTCATTCTTATATTGGACATTATATGTAAAATAAATACAAGATAAGGTTAAACACACTTTGAGGGGCTCCTTTTATTCATTTAATAACCACTGTATCCACCGCCTGCATCCAGACCTCTGTTCAATCGACGCGACACCTACTATGAAGCTGTGCCATTCACGTAACGAAACAGCACACCTCAATACCTTCCGACACAGAGATATTGCCACATTCGGGTAGGGTGTATAAATAATGATGTGTGGTTAATGCAGACCCTATAGGCTATTATTAACCTCTGCATTGTTAATCTATTTGTAGTTGTGATAACGAAAGAATTGTGATGGGTATTTTTCTCATGCTGTTTAATAATCTGAGTTTCACTTATATTCAAGGGGGGCTGGGTGACTCTGTGGTGGCGTGCGTAGCTCAAGACCGTGAGGTAGTGAGTTCGTGCCCCACCCGAGTAGCTACTCATCTGAAAGTTAGAGCTCTCATCACCCTATCAGGGCTATATGGTCTAATATAGGCCTAGCTCGGAGAATTCATTCCTTCACTTATATTCGAACATGACAACTCAGCCCATCGCAGTCAGTTTTCGAACATGGCAACTCTGCCCGTCGCAGTTACTATGTTTCCCAAGATACATTCATCACAGTATAATGTGTGTAATGGGTTATATTCTTTAACACAGAGGTATAAATATCGCTGAACTGTTACCATTTACAAGTCGATGGATGTTTGCAGTCACATAGTGGCGTTGATGTGTTTATTAGCAGTACCACCAACGATACCTAACCATGCGTACCAACCGCACCGAGACGACAAGTGGCCGGGAATAATATTTCATTCTGTTCATTCTGCCATTCTTCGCACCACACTTTAAAGATACTCTTGGGAGCTACTGTACCTGTATTGTCAGTTATATCCCTGGCGATTGACTGTACTTGAGCGTGACTGATGTGAGAGCTTTCTAGCTTTAATCCTTTGTGCCTCTGTGCTGAATGTACCACACATACACATATATTAGTGGTAAGAGTGCTCTGGAAATATTATAGCTGTATGACTTTGTTTCGACTAGGGGAGGCTACAGCAGTTTGATTTCGCTATCATAATACTTTTAATTATTTCCATGTATGTAGCTTTTTTTTTTTTTTTGGGGGGGGGGGAGACGGTACCTGGCACCAGTACCGCTATCGTACTGATTTCTACTAATCGTATGAACATGCTTGAACATGCTTGGGGTTTCATTTACTCGGGACTTATCTTGGAAAGATCATATTACATCTCTTGTAAAATCTGCTTCCAAGAGATTGGGTGTGCTAAGCCGACTCTGCTCTTTCTTTACCCCTGCACAATTGTTGACTCTATACAGGGGTTTTATCCGCCCCTGTGTGGAGTACAACTCTCATGTGTGGGGAGGCTCCCCACATACAGCTCTTCTCAATAGGGTGGAGTCAAAGGCTTTTCGTCTCATTAACTCTCCTCCTCTTACTGACTCCCTTCAACCTCTGTCTCTTCGCCGCACTGTTGCATCTTTATCTCTTTTCTATCGCTACTTTAATGGTCACTGCTCCTCTGAACTGTCTGCTTGCATTCCTCCACCTCGACGACGGGCGCGTAGCACCCGTCTGGCAGCAAACTCTCATCCCTTTTCTGTCCAACTCTCTAATGCAAGAGTTAACCGTTACTCCCAGTCTTTCATTTATGCAACAGGTCAGCTCTGGAACTGTCTCCCTCTGTCTGTATTTCCTGCTGCCTATGATCTCCAGTCTTTCAAACGCAGTGTGTCCAGGCATCTCAGAATGATCGGATCTTGAATTTGGCTCTCTATTGTATTTTGTTTTTCTCTTGGAGGGAACTGTTACTGCGGGCTCATGGCCTTTGGTTCCTTCTTCCTCGCATAAAAAAAAAAAAAGTTCCTTGAAGCACAACAGAAGTGATCGCTTCTGTTTTCCTGTATGGGGAATGGCCTTAGGGCTTGGATGATGTGTGCGTGAGTTTTCAGGTTTGCTCTTCTGTCCCTAAACTTACAGCAGTAAGGCCCTGAAAATAACTTTTCCTCTTACAGTAATACCAAAACCGGACCACTAGTGAAGGACATTAAAGTTCATGTGGCTTGTGTATAGTTATCTGTGTTACTAGGTAGCACACACACACACACACACACACACCGTGTTTCACCTCACAGTGATCTCTCTCTCTCCCCTGCTCCTCTCCCCACCCCTCTCTCATTCACATCGCATCGCCTCTCCCCTAATCTCTCCTTATCTCCCCTGCCTGTTTTAGCTTGTCCCCTTGTCTCTCCCTCCTCTTGAAATTCACTCGTTTATCTCTCTCTCTCTCTCTCTCTCTCTCTCTCTCTCTCTCTCTCTCTCTCTCTCTCTCCGATATATAAATTTCTAATATTTTTGTGTCCTAAAGAACCTTATCTTTTCAAGTAAGTACCGTAATTCATACCAGTTGAAAATTTTCATGATCCTTTTACACACTCAACTCCCTCAGAGGTTAAAAATGCTCCTTCTTTACATTTTTTCTGGCTTTGTTTTTGGTTGTCTGTTCCCGAATGTTTGCTTTGTAGTTTCTTTTTGTAAAGATTAAAAATATATCAAGGAGTGTGTTTTATTGATGTGAAAAGATTTCGTTTTGGTTGGACTGAATGATG
Organism: Coenobita brevimanus; assembly: GCF_032717465.1. Lineage (NCBI taxonomy): Eukaryota > Metazoa > Arthropoda > Malacostraca > Decapoda > Coenobitidae > Coenobita > Coenobita brevimanus. Next base: position 4,272,041 of record NC_137033.1, on the reverse strand, counting down.
CAAGGATTTCTTAATGAGTTTTTTTTCTCTCTCATAATACTGCTAATCAGAGTGTAATTTTGACAAGCCCTTGTATCCATACCAGCTACGCTTATGCGAGATAAATCTTGATAGTGGAAGGCAAGCTTTCATGATTATAAACTTGACAATATTTTTTATTATAGCACCTCATCTGGTCAGTTCAGATAATCTCAAGTATATAATATAAAAATAAAAACTTAGGCTTTGTGCAAAGTAAATATTTCACAATAAAACGGTACGTACATGATGATAATTCTGCGTATGTAGATGATTACAGTATGTTAATGTATTCTGAAGAAAGAAACTGCTTTTAAGTACATAAAAAAACAAACTCTACCGACATGATATACGGGTCATACGTAAAAAATCACCGAATTTATTTTTAGTTCAAAATCGCCTATCCTGCTCTTTACCTTCTCAGTCTTTTGTTAATTATTCTTATCTTTCCAGCGGCTCCTACTTTACATCTCTTTACCTCGACTCCCTCCCTCGATTTTCGCACAAAATTTTTCTTGCTATTTTTACTCTTTTACCCTGCAGGAAGATACCAGTTAATTCTCTCTCTCTCTCTCTCTCTCTCTCTCTCTCTCTCTCTCTCTCTCTCTCTCTCTCTCTCTCTCTCTCTCTCTCTCTCTCTCTCTCGATGTCTGTGCTTTCCCTTTCTCAAGTTTTCCCCCATCGCTTTTTTCCTGTCACTCATCTCATAATGATCCTTCCTTCCTTGTCTTTTCGTGTATCCAAGTTTTTCTTCATCTCCCTCTTATCTTTACCACCCCCCTCTCTCTTTTTTCCCTCGCTTTCTAAATATTCTTCTGTCACCTTTCTTTCACGCTTCCCTCCTTTCTCATTCTTCTCTCTCATTCATCTCTGCTTCTTTCTTTTATAGGGTAATTTTCTCATACGTATCTTTCGGCACTTTCTCTCTTTATCTTCGTTTTCCTGCACACTCGTCTTCCCCCTTTCTCATCTCTCTTTATCTCCCTCTGTCTCACCCTCTTCATACTTCAGTACCGAGCTTCATTTTCGTTCTCTCTCTCTCTCTCTCTCTCTCTCTCTCTCTCTCTCTCTCTCTCTCTCTCTCTCCTGATAATTCTTCTCGTGCTCTGTAATCTTCTATCTAACATTTTCCTCTTCCTTGGAGATTTTTCTTTCCAACTTTATAATTCGAATCAGCTCACACTTTTTGCATTAAACTTTCCTTCAGAATTTAATATATTATCAGACACAGCTCTCTCTCTTCTCTCTCTCTCTCTCTCTCTCTCTCTCTCTCTCTCTCTCTCTTCAAAATATTTTCTCGTAATGTATTTTTCTGTCTTTTAACTGTTTCTTTATATAATTTTCATCCTTCCAGTGGTTTCTGTTTCACCTAATATTGTCTCAGTTCCTCTCCAGCGTTTTGGCATATATTATTTTTTGCTGTAGTCGCTCACCTCCACCGCCAAGAAGAAAAAAAAGAAAAAAAAAGGCTGTTAATACTATGACTCTCTCTCTCTCTCTCTCTCTCTCTCTCTCTCTCTCTCTCTCTCTCTCTCTCTCGTGCTATCTAATCGTCTTTCTAAGTTTTTCTCTCTTCCAAGGAGCTTTTTCTTTAAAACTTGGTAATTTGAATTAGCGTAAACTTTTTGCCTGAAAATAGTCTACAACATTTAATCTATTAGCGCGTAGAAAATTAGTCTCTCTCTTTTTTTTTTCTCTCTCTCTCTCCGTTATTCTTGTCTTAGCAGCGGCTCCTACTTCATATCTCTGTCTCCATTCCTTTCCATTTTCTCCCATATCTCTAAAATTTTCTGCTCCCATATTCCGCAGAAAAAAGTTGATACTTTGGACCTCTCTCTCTCTCTCTCTCTCTCTCTCTCTCTCTCTCTCTCTCTCTCTCTCCAAAAAATGTTGTGGTTTTTCCTACCTTTCTCACTTTTTATAGCTTTCTCTTTTCCCATCTATGACAGAGTTTTTTCTTCTTTCATTTATTCTGCACTAAAGTTTTTCCTTCTGTATTTATGGTCCTTTTTCCCATCTCTCTCTCTCTCTCTCTCTCTCTCTCGCAGTGATAGATGGGCAAGCGAGTGTGTAAGGAGGAAAGTTGTAAGGTGATGGAGGAGGTGGTGGGACGGCTCTTCGCTCCGTTTTCTGAGGTTTAGCGCAGTTTCCCTTTATTCTTTTTTGCATTTTATTTTATTTTTCTATTTGGTTCTGGATTTTTGCTCCTTGCCAGTCTTTCCTTTTTTTTTTTTATTTATGATTCTCCTTCCATGTCAGTTTTATTCTTCTGATTTTTTTTGTTTTGTTTTTTTGCGTTCCTTCTTTCTCGTCCTGTTTCTCCGATTGTTTACGTGTTTTCATTTAGTTTCGCATCGTTACCGGAAGAGTTTATTGTTTTCACGTTTCTGTTTTCTCTTTCTTCCTTCCCCCTTCCTTCTCTCTCTTTATCTACTTATTAATAATCCTTTTGCCTAGCTCTATCTCTGCCCTTGCTTGCTTTATATATATTTTTTCTATTCTTTTTATTTTCATTTCTTGCTTTCGTATTGCATTTATTCATTTTTCTCTGTCGTTTTGCTCAGACTCATTTTCTTATTTTCAGTTTTTGCTGTGGGTATTTATTTATTTTTTTTACCCCCTCTTTTTCCCCGTCTTGTCTCCTTCCTTCCTTCTCTCTTCCTCCGTACAATCACTCCTCTGTCTTACCTTCCCTCTCTTTCTCCTGCCTCCTTTTCGCCTTCCGTTTTCCTACTGGCTTTTTCTTCCCCCCTGTCTCCGTTCTTCCCTACTGTTCCCTCCCCCCTTTCCACTCTCTGCTTTCATATATTTCTCTTTCTCCAAGGTTTTCTTCACGTTATTTTTCCTTTCTTCAAGTTCCCTTTTTCTATTCCCTGCCTCCCATTCCTTTTCTACTGCTTCTCAATTCTGCTGTTCTTTGTCTGGTTTTTCTTTCCTTCCTTTTGCTCTTTGTTTTTCTGCTATTCTGTTTTTTCGCTGCCCTTTCTCTTATTTTCTCAGCCTTTGCTTTTATCTTCTTTATTTTCGAGGTTCAGTTTTCCTTCCTCTTTCTTCCTCTTCTTCCTCCCACCTCTTCCCCTCCCTTACTTCCTCCCAGCTCTACACATTTTATTTCCCCCGCCAGTTTCCCCCAACATCCTCCCTCCTCTTACCTCCTCTTCCGTTCCTCTTTGTGTCTCGTTTCTCCTCTTCCCTGCCCCCTTCCTTCTCTTCTCCCCTGCTCCTCCCTCTTCCTCCTCTTCCTTTCTTCTTATGTACTCTTCCCTCCTCTTCCTCGTTGCTCTTCTCCACGGCTTCCCGCCCCTTATCCCCATCTCTCTCTCTCTCTCTCTCTCTCTCTCTCTCTCTCTCTCTCTCCTGGATGTTTCAGCATACACATGCTGTATAATGTAATAGGTAGCCTATAGGCATATTAACTTATGACACTACCTAGATAATTATCATTAACAACAGAAACAAAACACACACAACGTTATCTTCCAACTTGACAGTGCAATATTCATGATCGCTCTTTTATGCTCTAAATGTGTCTACTTCGGTTAGTGCTATCCAGGTTTTTATTACCCGCCCCCGCCCCAGTGAGGCTTGGGGACGGGTATTTTTTTCACTCGGTTTGTATGTCTGTCTGTTAACAACTTTACGAGATTTTGACTAAAATTACAGGGATGATGGGCTGTGAACTTCTGATCATTTCATTAAATTTTGGGCCAAATTGGGCTTTAGGCCAAAAAAATGTAAAAATAAAAAATCGTTTTTTCGCCATAATTCCTTTCAGATTCGCCATATCGACATGAAACCAAAACCTAAAGGTGCATCTTTCAAATCTGCATCCTACAATGCCTCATTACATCAGGGGGTTACCCACAGTTAGCGGTAGGGGGGTCAACGTCAGGTGGGTCGGGCATAAAATTTCAGATGGGCAAAAAAATCAATTTTCACCCGATTTACTCCAAATTTGATATATGGCATCTTTGACTAGATACCATGCTGTGTTTAAACGTCAGCACTAAAATGACTGCTGGGGATGGGTTTGCTATGCCAGGCACCGGTCCTTGTTCTGGTTTATATTTTAAGTACCTTTCTGCACCTGTTTTTTGACGTAGCACACTGTCACCAAAGAGTATCACTTCAGCAATGGGGTTCTGGCTCGTGGGTATCCCGTCTCTTTAGAGTTTATGTTTAGCATGATTAGGCCTAGCTCTGATTGCTTTTCAGTTCCTGCCGACAAGCAAACAGACAGCGACAGACTCAGAACCTCCGTCTACGTACTGTTGTGATATTTATAGTATAAACGTCCTTAGATTAACACTACTCACCTTAAGCGTACCTGTAAGTCATTGCATTTGAAGACACATGCAGTATTACAGCAGAAATCTCATAAGTTACATGCCTACATAGGAAACAGTCCCACAGGCACGTGTGTGTGTGTGTGTGTGTGTGTGTGTGTGTGTGTGTGTGTGTGTGTGTGTGTGTGTGTGTGTGCGTGCGTGCGCGCGTGCGATTGGTGTGCAGGTGATTTATATTCATAGGGGTCATAAAATCCCTCAGGGCCCCCTCTTTCCAATACCTCCCCTCCCCCTTTCCCCCCTTGATATATGGTACCACCCTCACCCCCACGGCAATGTATGGTCACCCTCTCTCTCCCCGCTCCTCTGGATTGCCTTCCACCCGCCAGTGGCAAATGGCCTGTGTGGAAATCCAGCAGAGGCTATATTTACTTTTGAGTGGCCTCATTAACTGTGCGGCCGTGTGGCGATGATTATCTGTAGCTACCGTATTTATACACAGTGTGCCATTTTAGCCCACAGATTAACACGCAGGTCATCAGACGTTAGCCGGAATAGAATACTACTTGTTCTGACTATTACAAGGTTGATTAAGTTAGAAAATTTTGCAGGTACGGACTGTATAAAGTCCTGGTTGATAAATTACACTTTGAATGCTCAAGTGTACTGGATGTAATATGATAGTAGCCTGATGTGAAGTAATAGTTACCAGTACAATAAAGACGGTATTAGATGTGCAGTATCAAATGTTGCATTCAACCGTTGTATCTTACGTGTACGCTCACCAACAAAAGTCCTGGTCAACTCACATTCGTAATTTGACCCTGACGCGTCTGAGGTATAAGAAATGAGGCGGTGGATGGCAGTAACAGTGGTGCTCCAACGTCAGATGCTTCAGGGTTGAACTACGATTATGAACCGTGCAGAACTTATGTTGTTGGTTGTGCCTCCCTTTCATGTTTCCCGTTTTGGGCATAGATTAGACAGTCTGTTCCCCATGGCCCTTCAGTCCAAATATATGCTAAATACCTTCACCTTCCATCACTTGGGCACTGGCTCACCGTCCATATTAAATATGTCTCTTTTAAGACTGTAATATTGTCTTGAAAAGAGCAAGGTGCTGGGACGAAGAGAAAGGGAATAGGAAGGAAATGAAGTAATGCTTATCGACCACACGAGGGCCATTAAGGCCGACGTTGATTTTGGTTTGAGTGCCAGTCTTCCCCTAATATGCGATCTGCAACGGTTGATGTTCACCCAGATCCCCGACTGTACTGCTGAGTGAACAGGCACAAATGGGGAAATAAATGATGCCGAAGAGTCTGCCCGGCCCGATAATAAACTTGGGTTCTTCCAGTTGTGAGCTGGCCGTGGTAACTCCTGCACCACCAGTTCCCTTACCCAGGCAAGGGAGGAGGGAGGGAAAAGGATGAAAAGGAAGAGGGGGAAGAGGTGGAGGAAGGAAATGATGAAAAGGGAGGGTACTGGGTAGAAAAGGGGAGTGGATGAGCGGTGTGGAGGGCAAGGGGTGAGGAGAGGGAAATTGATGGAGCGTAAAGTGGCCAGTAACAGCAGTTTTCCCTCACCGACCCACACAGAAACTTCACACAGGGATTATACCACACCACCCACCCACCACCACCACCACCACATCTCAATTCCTCACACGTCTACTTCTAACCACAACTTTGCTCTGCTATTCGTAAGAGTATATAATTAAACCTCCTTGAAGTCTCTGTTAACATTAGGACTGAACCATCTAAGAAGAAACGCAAGGCCTGTGTGCTCTTTAGTTAACTACGCCATTGTTCCTCACCACTTATCTATTCCTCACAGTTCCATTCCACACCACAACTCCTCTTCTGCCTTCTTTTCTTCCTTTTCCTCCTCCTCCTCCTTGTCATCATCATCATCATCATCATCATTCTCTCTCTCTCTCTCATTTGGTAATCCACCTTACTCACTGATTGCCCCCTCCCTCCAGTCTGCAGTATGGAGGGTTGGGTAGGGGGGCGTCACTCCCCAGGGGGTGCGGCCTTCTGAGATAAGGTCAGCCATTCCCCCCGGGACAGAGACGGGGCCTGGCGGGGGTCCTCGGATTATGGAGGGTCGGGGGGTGGGGGGGAGCGTGCGAGGGAGGTAGGGTTGAAGGGTGGGGGAGCAGGATGGTAGGGTAGGGGATGGATGAGGTAAGATGGAGACATGATAGAGATAGGGTCATGTATGGTAGAGAAAGGTGAGGTATCGTGATGGAAGGGTGAAGCAGCAGGGAGGTGCAGTGTGGCAGAGAATAGGTGAGGTAGGGTAAAGGAAAGCTGAGATATATGGTAAAGGAATGGTAAGGTAAAGTAATGGAAGGAGGGAGGAGGAAGCAGGTATGGATAGGGTAAGGTATGGGGGAGGAAACGTGAAACAGGAGGGAGAAGATGAAGGGGGGAAAAAGAAGAGAGGAAAGGAAAGATGAGAACAGGAAGGTAGGAGTAGGATAGAAAAAGAGAGGATGAATGGAAGAGGAGAGAATGAAGGGAAGGGAAGAGGAGAGAGAAAAAAGGAAAGATGAAGCAGGAGAGAGGCATGGCAGAAGAAGAGTGAGCTGTGATAGGGTAAGGATGAGGTAATGGAAGCAGAAGAAAATAGAGGGATGGCAAAGTAGGGATAGAGAATATGAATGAATAGGGATATGTCAAGAGGTTATTCCCTTCCATCCGGGGGCGTTGTTTTCATAGTATTACTCTTGCACTGTACAGACGATTATATATTTCTTAGATTGCTCGAACTTGATGGATTTGAAAGAGACAGTCTCTCACCCCTTCATGGCTGTGAGACTGTCTTAAGATAAATAAAATCGTCCAGTGGTGCCTGTCTATCTATCTATTGTCAGACGCCTTAATCCCGTAACGGGTGGCCACAAACAAATCGCCTCCATGTCGCATTTTCCCCCTCCATTTCACTGCCCTGCTCCCAGCTCACACACCCCTTTCTCAATACCTCCCTACTCCATCCAATGGTGTCGACATTATAGGCATAGCTTTAGAGAAAGATATAAAAGAAAAAGAAAGTGTGCTTGATAGAGAGAGAGAGAGAGAGAGAGAGAGAGAGAGAGAGAACTGGTATGTCTCTGGGTGTGGGAGGAAAAAGGTGTGGTAGAATAATTTATGAGAGAATATGGTCAAATCTAGTTTATGTGGAAGAGGTGATTGCTAGCAAGGTTATGTATGGAAGGATCTGAGAGAATACGGGAGGAGGTACGGGAGGAGATGTGGGAGGAACTGAGAGAGAGAGAGAGAGAGAGAGAGAGAGAGACAGAGACAGAGACAGAGAGACAGAGAGAGACAGAGAAGAAACCATAGTAGACTCTTTGCAAAAACATTATGAGAGCGATGTAGAAAGAACAGATGAAACACAATAGGGAGGGAAGAAAATGTACGGTACCCACGGCCTGAAGCTGCTTGGACGCCCTTGAGGTATGGGAAGAGAGCAATCGGCAAAATATCGTATGTATGGCCCCTCCAAGGTTTGCTGAAACTGAACGTGAGTAATGTATTGCGATAGGTTTTGGTGTGTAGAAAAATTTTGAGAAACTAAAAATTCGGTTGGATGTCCAGTTATATTCGCGGTAACGAGTGATGCACAGAATTAGGTATAAAAAACATTTATTTTGAACAGGACATCATATTATTCAAGCAGGAGTGACGATACAGTTCTTTCTTTTGACTGTGTATGAAAAAGTCACGAGAGAGAGAGAGAGAGAGAGAGAGAGAGAGAGAGAGAGATCAACAGCTTATTAAACTTACCTGTATCACCCTGAGGCGACACAATTATAAAACTAGTGGTTTCCTCTAACGCAGAAAACCATTTACAGAGATGGTTGATAACCAGCGGAGCCTGCTATGGTGACCCTGTTAACTGAGTGGAGAGATGCAAATGCAATGTTCATCCAGAAGCCAAACCTCCACTTTATTCCCCTCGTCTCGCTGTGGTGAGGCTCTGTTTGCCCCAAGGGAACATCGATTAACTGCTCAGGACAACCGTGAAAGGGCGATTGCTTGCCTGCAGTTGATGGGTCTGCTCAACCAGACAGACTGGGACTGATCAACAATAACAACCTTGAGATTAACTAAGAGACACATGTAGAGCCAGGTGTGATTTGATGAGTACGTAGAGCTGGACTGCGGCGTTTGAGATTACCTGTGTTTTTGCGTGGCTTTTTCGATGTGACAGGTGGGAGGACAGGTCTTGAATTATGAGATGTGTGTGTGTGTGTGTGTGTGTGTGTGTGTGTGTGTGTGTGTGTGTGTGTGTGTGTGTGTGTGTGTGTGTGTGTGTGTGTGTGAGAGAGAGAGAGAGAGAGAGAGAGAGAGAGAGTGTGTGTGTGTATCTATTGGTGTAGTCTATCTATCAAAGGTAGCCAATGGACGTATCAGTACTCGTATATGTAAGGCATGATGTGTATGTTATGTTAGTGTGTAAATGGCTGTGAACTGAGACAGAGTGCTGGGTACTGACGTGAGCGTGACGCGTGAATGCATGTGTGCGTCTGGCAGGGAATTTGCGTCAGCCAATATTTATGGGACGTGAGGATCGGTGTCAAGAGGAAGTGAGGCATGTGCGTGAGGTGTGAGGTGCGTGTGTGTGTGTGTGTGTGTGTGTGTGTGTGTGCGCGTGTGTGTGTGTGCGTGATGATGGAGCCTGAGATTTGACTAGAGCATGTGTGTGTTTAAGGTGAGGGGTGCGTGTGGACGAATGCGAGGTATGAAATACTGGAATGTAAGGGATGAAGTATGAAAATTTTTACACCAACATATATGCATAAGTTGCCTGTTCAAAGGATGCAACAGTTTCGACCCGACCGAGGTTCCTGTTTGTATGAATAGAGACACAGTATGCATACATCGTGAGGTGCAGGGAAGACAGAGAAATGGATGATATCTTGACTGTGACGGAAAAAGTGTGAGAGGAGGGACCTACTCTTTGGGGGTAGGCTGTTTGCAAAAGTTAACTAGGGGTGGAAGCCTGAAGTAGTTACCAGGGGAGCTTGTGAACTTCGCGACTATGAGTCGGCAGACGAAGGGTGGTCCGCCAAGTATCAGCCTTGCAAAATCTCACTAAAGGAAAATCAGTGCGGTAAGGTTAAGCATGATGAGATGGGTGCGGGGAGTGCGAGTGATACGGTAATGCTGTTTAGCCTATGTTAACGCAGGACTGATCTTAAATGCGATGGATGAAATGTGGTTGAAGTTAATGTTAATAGTAAGTATGTGTGTGTGTGTGTGTGTGTGTGTGTGTGTGTGTGTGTGTGTGCCCGCGCGAGAAGATAGGTTGTGTGAATGTGTGGGGTAGTGTGTGTGCGTGCAGTGCGTGAGTTCGTGGGCGGGTGCGATGCTCCTGCCTTGTGTGATAAACCAGGTCGTAAACACACACTTAAACACCGCTTAATTTCCACACCGGCCATAATGCGGGTTTTTATTCCGCCTCTGACAGTTGGGGTGGCAGGGCCGGGAAGAGGGGGAGGAGAGAAGCGAGGGAAGAGGAGAGGTGTAGAGCAAGGGATGGGAAAAGGGAAGGAAGAGGACTTGGGAGAAAAGACAAGGAGAGGGTGAAGGGAAAAAGGGATGTGATCTTGAAGAGAAAAGTGAGAAGGGGAGAGCAAGATAGAAGCGTGGACGAAGGGAAGAGGAGAGAAGAGGAAAATGAGAGGAAGATGGACAGAGGCAACAGGAAAATGGAAAGTAGTGTAACAGAAGTAAAGGCACAGATGAAAGGGTAGAAGAACGAGCCAAAAAAAAAAAAAGAAGAAGAAAGATAAGAGAAGAGAGAGGACCGAGGAGGGTGAAAAAATTGGAATGAAGATTTACACAAGAAGAGAGAGAGAGAGAGAGAGAGAGAGAGAGAGAGAGAGAGAGAGAGAGAGAGAGAGAGAGAGAGAGAGAGAGAAGTGAGTTACAAATTGAGGAAAGAATTGAGCATTTTGAGCCACTCACTACCACGGCCTTCTTTTTTTTCTTCAGTTTATTATTTTCTCCAAATGATTTTATTAAACTCAGAAGAAATTTTTCGAACAAGAGATGATAAATACAGCCTTCATTAATTCCACAACAAGTGTTCTCCCCTAAACTGACTAAATTCGCCCAGAATCATCAACAAGCCTAAACTGCAAATGAAGTCCACGGGTTGTAAAGATTATAAATGATTTGTTTTCATCTTAATGACCTAGGCCAATCCGACAATACAAACACAGTACTAAGTTTTATTAATGTGAAATTCAATGAACCTTAGATATGAAGCAGGTACGAGTCGTCTTGCATACTATATAATCAAATTTATCCTCTAAATCTGACCACACTTGGCCATCAACTGCGCTGAAAAGGGCCAAGGATCTGTATCAGGTTCAGACAAACAGGAAACAGTATGACAGGGGTGTTAAGAAAGGCAAGGCAAATAAAGTTAACCAATATACCCTTGTTTTTCTTTTTTCTGTTACCCTTCCCTCCGCCCTTGTCGAAGCTATTTTCCCCTGTCACACGGCCACTCCTTTCTCGTCATTATCCTGTCTTCTCTGTCACTTTTTTCTCTTCCGTCACACCGTCCCCTATTGCCCTGTCACTCAGTTCAACCTTCTCTGTTGCCTTCATCTCCAACCCCCCCTCTTTCTCTCTGTTCCTTTAATTCTGAAACACCCCTCTTTCCTCTTCCCTCGTCTCCCCCCCCTCTCTCCTCTTCCCTAGTCTCCTCCCCCCTCTCTCCTCTTCCCTCGTCTCCTCCCCCTCTCTCCTCTTCCCTCGTCTCCTTCCCCCTCTCTCCTCTTCCCTCGTCTCCTCCCCCCTCTCTCCTTTTCCCTCGTCTCCTCCCCCCTCTCTCCTCTTCCCTCGTCTCCTCCCCTCCTCTCTGTCTCCCCTTCCCTTTAATCACTGCACCTCTCAGTTCTTCCTCTCCTCATTTCCTCTCCATCTCAAGTCACTTCCCTTCCTTATCACTCTTCCCTGCCTCCCCTTTTCTCTCTCTCTCCAACCCACTTTCCACACACTTCCTTCCCCTGCCTCATCATTCTTACCGTCATTTTCCTCAACTACCACATCATTCCTCCTTTCCTCCCATATTCATCTTCCCTACCCCCTTCTCTCTCCTTACCCCACTTTCCCCTCATGTCCATCACCTCTTTCATCATTCTTACCGTCATTCACTTCACTCACCTTACCCTCATTTCCCTCTCAACTCATCATTCAATCCGTCCCCTCTTTCCCCTTTTCTCTTCGCCCCACTTTCTCCTCATTTCCTCTTCACTCACAGAATTCCCATCGTTTCAGTCTCTCTCTCTCTCTCTCTCTCTCTCTCTCCCCATATACCAACCCATCACTTCTTTCCGCTTGCTGTTCCCCATTACTGATCCTCTTACTATATTTCCTTATTTCCTTCATTACCCCATCCTTTCCACCCTGTTCTGTTCACCCATTTATCCTCATTTGTCAAACCCATAACTCTCCTCATCATTTCCCTATATCACTCATATCTTTCTCCCTCTTCCTGTCATTACTCCTCCTGTCTCATTTCTTCTTTTTTTATTTTTTTATGTCGTGCTTAGCCTAGAGCGGTAGGACAGGAGGAGGTGTGGTAAAAAAAAAATGAGAGTGGATGGAAGAGAAAACAGTGATAGCATAGGATATAGTTATTTTTTGATCCCCCTCCCATAATTTTCTCGTTCACCATCATCAGTCTCCCTTCCCATCATCCCTCCCTTCTTTCCCATCATTCCTCCTTCTCTCTCATCATCCCCCATTCTCTCCCCTCATCCTCTTTCCCCTGTACCATCTATCGCCCTTCTCTTCCATCATTCCCTTTCCCCCATACCTCCTACGTCCTTTCCTCCAATCATCCCATTTCCCCTATACTATTTCCTGCCTTCTTCTGCTGGAGGGCTGGTGGGTAGGAGGGGGGGGTGCCTTCCTGCCTTTCTATCCTTGTTTTGTTGACAGAGTAGTTTTGTTGGTTATAACCTTCCCTATACCAAACAGCCACGAAAGAACCAATAGGTCTGTTGTTGTTTCCTTTCCTTTGTACTACCTATCCCGCTTCCCTCCCATAGTTCCCTTTCCCCCTACCCTCTTGTCATTCCTTTTCCCCCTTCCCTCCTAATATCTCCTTTCTCCCGATACCAATTATCCCATTCCCTTCAATTATTCCTTTTCCCCCTTCCCTCTTAATATCTCCTTTCCCCCATACCATCTTTCCCCCTTCCCTACCATAATCCGCTTTTCCCCATTCCACCTATCCCCCTCCTCCTACCATACCCTCCGTATTGCAGGGGTGGGGTGTTTCTCCGTGATTTATGGGTCGGTGTTGTGGCGGTGGCGGAGGGTCACGTCACCCCCTCCGTTTCCCCTCCCCCCATCCCCCTGTACTGTCTCATCTCTATTTCCTTTCACTGTCTTACTTTGTCTTCCTCTTTGCTGTCTTCACACAATTTGTCTTTCTGTTGTAGTTTTCATCTTGTCTTCTTCTCTTCACTTTACTTTCCAATCACTTCTCACTCCGTCTTCCTTGCAAAATCTTACGTTGTCTCTGTCCTGCTCTCTTCCCCTCTTCATCACTTCTACACTCTCTCTCTTCCTCTTACTGTCTTACTTTGTCTTACTCGTGCAGTCTTCCTCTGTCCTCTTTTCACTACTTCGTCTATGTTTTCCCTCCCATCTCTATTTCCTTTCTCTCTCTTTACCACTCCTTCTGCCTTCCTTTAACAGTTTAGGCTGCACTCTGGTTCTGCCTGGAATTGCCTATGCTTCCTTGTCTGCCCGCTCATTTTTGTTCGCCCTTACTCTCTACGCTGCTCCATCGCTCTGCCACTGTTTCCTGTTACTGCATTCCTCTCATTCTTATTCTCACTGCCAAACTCTCACTGTCTGTGCCATCTATAGCTGCCCACATCTGCTGTCTGTCTCCTCTGCTTTGTCCCCTGTCGTCCTCTCTGCTTATGTTCTTTCCATTCCTGTCTCCCTTCCCCTCCTTCCGTCTCAAGTCTGTCCCTTTAACACCTTGAACCCGGTGACATCCACGTTCATTTTTACTATATTCTTGCTCTACTTCCAAATGATGTTATTCAGCTTAGGAAATGCTTCAATGAATAACCAAGAGCCAAAAAGAAGGCTATATTTAAACCCTCTCGATTGAAAAAGTCTCTCGTATGCAGAGTAAATGTGTAAAATTAACTCTTAAAAAAATAATGAAGTGTATATTTAACTCACGTAGGTCGAAACTCTCTCCTAAGCTACGTCTGACCTTAGTTAAAAAGTGAAGTATGGGTCTTCTTCGATACTTTAATATGCTTCTTCTCTCTCTCTCTCTCTCTCTCTCTCTCTCTCTCTCTCTCTCTCTCTCTCTCTCTCTCTCTCTCTCTCTCTCTCTCTCTCTCTTTCTCTCTCTCTCTCTCTCTCTCTCTCTTTCTCTCTCTCTCTCTCTCTCCCCATCGTGTTATACACCTTCCTCAACTTTTTCCCAGTCATCCCCTTCATTGTCATAATTTGCCTCATCCTTTTATGCTTTTAAACCACTTCCTTGGCCCAATCCTCCTCCTCCTCCTCCTCCTCCTCCTCCTCCTCCTCCTCTCATTCTCCTTCTTCCCATCAGCACTGTTCTTCTTTCCCTCCTCCTTCTCCTCCTCCTTTACATTTTTCCATTTTCGTTCCGCTTCTTATTCCATTCCTCCCCTCTTCTTCTTTCCCTCCTCACCCCCTTCTCCTTCCTCAACTTAAGACCCCAATTTAGGAGCAATAAAGATCAGTATTCTGCCCTCACTCGCTCGATGGGGGGAGGGAAGGGGGACGGGGAGGAAGGGGGAAAAGGGGGGGGAGGGGTAGACATGGCCGCATACCCGTCTCAAGAAGTAGACAGGAGAATGAGACAGATATTACCGTAGCGCCTTCAACACAATAAGACTCTTAGACTACTTTTTTTTAGCTGTTTCTCTCGACGTGTATGTGTCTGTCTTCACACGGGGAGAGGGAACGGGTGTTGTGTTTTTTAGCGGCATGTGTGTGTGTGTGTGTGTGTGTGTGTGTGTGTGTGTGTGTGTGTGTGTGTGTGTGTCAACGTAACTCAAAGTTGTTATCCTATTTTAATCAACCTTGGTGGAAGGAATGAGAGACAACCAATGAGTAATTTTTGTTGTTTGAGAAGAATAGGTCAAAGGTCAAGGTCAAAAGTCTTGATTAAACCTTGAGTAACAAAATCAACTTGAAGAATTTTCGTCCATTTTAGTCCAGACTCAGGGGTAGGGTTGAGCCTGAGACAAGAGTGAAGTAGTTAAGTTTTTTAGAACAATCGAAGGCCAAGGTCACAGGGAAAGGTCAAAGATCAAGGTCACTGGGCCAACTCAGCAGGAATGAAGTTGACTCGTTCGACTTTGAGAGTAATTTGTTGAAGGTTAAGAGCAGATTTAAATATTTGGCCCATAGACCAGTTGGTGGTTGCACTCTTTCCGTGTTCTTTATTGTTCTGTGTGTGTGTGTGTGTGTGTGTGTGTGTGTGTGTGTGTGTGTGTGTGTGTGTGTGTGTTTGAACGAAATCACGCAGTTTTTATCTACAACTAAACTTGTTGGATGGGTTGAGGGTCAGCCAAGTGGTTGACCTATTGTTTTTAGAACAATAAGTCAGACGTCAAGATCACGTGGCTAAATCAGAGTCTGACCAAGCAAAGTCAACTTAAACTGTTTTTATATAAACTTAAGGAAAAGTTTCAGGGCAGCGGACCAACGAAGGGATTCAACACTGAAACCAATCAGTCAAAGGTCAAAGTCACAGAGGAAGCCCAGCCTTCGACCTATGTTAACATCCAAAATTACTTAAACAGTTTTAATATGATATGAATCAAAGTTCAGAGTGGCTGACCTATTGTTTTTAGAACAGGAGGCCAAAGGTCAAAGTAGCGAGGTCAACTTAAGCAGTTTTCATCCGGTTCTGACTAAACAACGTGGAAGGCTTAAGGATAAAGGGAGGTTAAAGGGGATTTAATTATGGAAGAAATGAGTCTTTGATCAAAGTTACAGGGAAAGTTAGAAGAGCAAGGTCAGCTCAAGCAGTTTTAATATTATCTGGACCAAACCTGGTAATATAGTAAAGGGTTAGGCAAGGATGAAGTTATTCTATCAATTGGTGGCTGGTTAACGCCACAGGTAAACTCATATTCGGCCCTGAGTCCAGTTGATTGGCGAGTGCTCTTTTTTTTCCTTTTTCTGTTGATTATGGCGAGTTTGTTTTCCAGGTTCGAAGAGACCCCTGAATTGGAAGAGTAAGCCTCATTAACGCCTTCAGTATGAGAGATTTTCCTTACGTTGAACAAAATCGTTTGGAAATAGCAGGAATAATCTGTACTCATTTTACTTCGACGTGACAGATTTTCTGCCTTTGCATCGTGTTTCATGTAGTTCACTGACTAAAGAAGACGGTACTACAACTCTACATCTTCCATATAGCATTTCATTGTGATTGGCAAAATATTGTAGTGTTAATTTGTTGTCACAACTCTGCAATCATGGAGAGGTGACAATTTTAGGTCAAGTTATAGTTAGAAATACCTTATCGTACAAGAGGAGTCGCGTGTAAGGGATCAAGAGTGTATCAGTCCCGAGACTGCAGACCGCCAGAATGTGACATTCTTAGAGTACAGTTAGGTCGCTTGTTGTTTGGGTTTGACGGTTTACAGAACGTACGCTAGGTAGAACCACATGCCTGTCTGTCACACCCGTCTCAAGTTATAGGCGGTTCAGGTGCTATACATTTGGTGGTTGGATAAATAGCCGGCGGCCTCTGTATGTCGATTAGTAACTGTAAAGCTAAATACAGCGAAATACCCTTCTACCACAGGCGTGCAAAAAGACGGATGGGGGTGAAAGACCGATGGTGTCAGTTTTGTGCCGAGAGGCAGACAGTTGAAGACGGACTAATGTTAACTCCTTCATATCGAGGACATTTATTATATTTTTTTCCCTTCCTTACTGTAGGCATTTTTATTTAGATGAACTTTTCCAAACAGGTGTTAGATATACCCCTTTAAGACTAAGCGAGTGACCTAATCTGCAGAAAATCGTCAGGTAGTAGAGGACTGGCCAAATCACATCCACCTACCCGTCCAACATACCCGTCACTTGAGGCAGACAGTAAAAGACGGGACAGATGCCAAGGAAGTAGGAACACTGATTACTGCCTAAGCAATAAGTTAGTGGGAAAATAGGCTTAGGGTGATGATGATAACGCATATAATGATGAAAATAATGGTGATGGGATGTGGTAATTAGCGATTGGTGTGTGTGTGTGTGTGTGTGTGTGTGTGTGTGTGAGAGAGAGAGAGAGAGAGAGAGAGAGAGAGAGAGAGAGAGAGAGAAATTTACGGGTGAGCAGTGGGTGATTTTAAGGAAGACAGGTTGTGAGTTACGGCCCAGCAAGATTGTACTTACCATGGACAGTTGGTGATTTTACCGTTTGACTACAATGACGTGAGTTTTATTTTATTCCTTGTACCTGCACACGGCAATACTTAACAAAGGAGAGGCTTTTCAAACGAGGCGAGAGAGGTGTAGCCTTCATTAACCCTTTACTACATCAGATTTCCTTTAAACTGAATCAAATCGTCTGGTGGTGGCCTGATTAAAATGATATAAAGATTGCTAGAGTTCCTAAGAGAATGAAGAACGGTCTTGAAACGGCCTGGTACAGCACTATACGTTTGTGCAAATTGCCAGGATGATTTATGAGTATAGAAGAATGTGGGATGCCAAAACAATTTGTGTCTGTTTTGGTTTTTGACTCCATAAAGCCCGTTGAAAAGACTAAAAAGAAAACACAAAATAAGACAAAACAAAAACGAAACAAAAAAGCTTGTGGAAGTTATTGTCAAAGGGACAGCTGCGTCAAGTTTGAAGCGAATTGGTGAGGAGATATAAGAATGGCGCCAAATTGAATAAGTGTTTCAAAGAAGAAAGAAAAAATAAACTGAGGAAATACAACTGGTCTCTAGACTATCGTGTGGAGACCTAAAAATAACAAATCATGTTTCAGGATTAAGGCCAAATTCTCGGTGACTATGAAGTAGACAGGGAAGTGTGAGAAAAAACAGGTGGTTGTGGGACGGATGTCTTGCGAGAGTGGGATGAACAAATGATGAGAGTTGGCGCCAGAGAGTGATGGTCATGGCCTGCAAATCAACAGCGATGGTGTTATAAGTTGTTGATTCTAAGACAGGCAGGGGTTTTGACCTAAGCTGAATAAAATCATCCGGAGGCAGCTAAATTAAGTACAAAAAGAGGTCACTCTATCGATAAAGTCAGTGTTTATGCTAGACGCTTGACAGTAATTGTGCTATGAAACTGTTTACTCGAGCAGGTGTTTTGACGTAAGCTAAGTATAAGAATCTGGTCCCTGCAAGAATAAACCACAAAAAGGATGTCACAGTGTCAATGGGTTTAATGATCGTAGCTGGACAGGTGATGATTGTGGGGCTATAAATTCGGTGATCCTAGGATGGGCAAAATTAAACCGTCGGGCTGCACCAAGAATAGGTCACAAAGACACAGCACCGTATAGAAGTGCTTAATAACTGCAGTTAACAATGATGGAGCTATAGTGTGGTGATTTTTGACTATGTATTTTGATCTAAGCTGTTATTATGGCTTGATTGCAGGGAGAATAGAATAGCTTAAAAAAATCACGTTATCGAAGTTTAATGATTATGGCCAGACAGTTGAGAGTAATGAGGTCGATCTAAGCCAGCAGGAGCTTTGACGAGAGGGATAAAGTCGTCTCTTTAAAAAAAAAAAAAAAATCTACCTATTCAGACAAAAAAAAATCCACTCATCTCTAGGTTAAATGATTGTGGCTAAACAGTTGACAGTGATGGTGCTATAAAGCTGGTGTTTGTAGGCTAAGCAGGGATACAACCAAGTTCCGTATTCTCGTCAGCTTAGAATGCGTTTTAGCATCTCCTCAGCGATCTGTTTTGCCTGTATAGCAGTAATTCTCGCTTTGGTGCAAGGGATATCTAGTGCTATCGACATAACTGGTATATTGTACAAATCATAATAGCAGTAATGATAACAGTTGCCACCCCAGGCACATCTGAACGTACACACGGTGGACAGCACGCTGAAGTTGCCCTCCTCCTGAATCTCATCATCATCCTTTCTGGGAATAGGGAGGAAAGTAGCTGAGGGTTGTTTGTATAAACAGGCAGTTGAGCCGCTTGGTAACATCGGCGCCACTACATGAAGGCGTCCCTCTCCAGTACCGTATATATCATAAAGGAAAATGTTAATGTGGCAGATGCTGATTTAAACTGGTACTGAGGGAGAGCTGCAAGAGAGCCTCCTGCTGACGAGAATACTGGACCAAAACACTTTGTGATTTACGACAAGACACTTCGAGATTTACGGCCAGACAGGTTGTGATTTACGGTTTACACGAGTGGTGATTGTAGGGTGGACCCAGAGAGAGAGAGAGAGAGAGAGAGAGAGAGAGCGTTCCGGTCTGTATAATTATCCGTGATCACTGTAAACATGTGACACTTCTTTTAGTTCAGCAGTATTTCTGGTTGACATGTTTATGGTTACAGCTTAAATGTTTAAGTATATTGGGTCTCATAAGTTATTTGGATTTTTTCTTTTAATCACCAAGTATAACTGATTATATTGCCCAAGTTATGTAGTTACGGTATTATTTAGTTGGTGGTACTTGGTTAAATATTTAGCTTTGTTTATTTATTTATGTTTTTTGCAGTCAAGTGTATAGACTGTCCTGATTCAGATGTGTTGTTGAACAGCACAACTTTTCCATATACCGTTAACTGTCACCAGTTGCAACCCCAGGCTTATCTGAACATGAAGCCGGTGGATTGCAGGCTGCAGCTGGCTTGCTCCTGCTGTCCACATTCCTCCTGCCGTCCACCCTCCTCCTTTAAGGGAACATGAGGAATGTTTGTACCTCGGGACAGTGGAGCCGACCAGTTTTATCGCTGCCAGCGCGAGAAGGCGCCCATCTCCAGACAATGATAGGAAGGAAATAGACAATTTAGCTCTCTAGGTAATAATCAAAATTCATTTCGAAATTTTTCTAGTCTGTAGTGGACTTAATAGATAAAATAGCTTAAAAAAGAGTGCTTGTTACAAGGACATGGCTACGAAGGAGGAATATTTTCTCGGTAGTGGTAATTTTAGGAAAGACGATCAATGATGTGGGCAGACGCTCGGCCGCAGACTCTAAATTATAGGTGGCTGATAGTTTGCGGCTTAATAGTTAGTGGTTTAACCCACGATGCCGAGATTTGTTTTCTGTTCTTGTTATCACCAGAGGAGTATATGCAAGTTAGGAGAGGTATTTCGAACTGAAGTGGTTACACACAGCCTTCATGAACTCCTTATATATCACAGATCTGTTCTAAGTTTAAATAAATTACATGGCAGTAGAATTATGGTACCTCATCGTGATGAATCCGTTAACCCTCTGATGACAAAGATTTCTCTCAGCAAAACAAAACCGTCTGAGATCAGCCTAAATACTTGTGGCATGCTTAAGTGACTCCACACCAACAAAATATCGAACCGTTTTTAACTCCTTGAGTGTTAGGATTTTCCTCTGTAAAATCGTCTGGTGCTGTAGCGAATGTAAAATCTTGGTGAAGCTATGGCAACGAGATAGCACGGTTTGTGGCTGTGGCTGGATTACTGGCAGATACAGGTTACGTGTAGGTAGTCGTTGGTTTTGTGGTGAGCAGTTGGTTCTCAGTTGGACAGATGGTGATTCTTGCCTGGATAGTTTGTGGTTGTGGTAAGAAAATTGATATTGATTATACTTTGCATGAGTAACGTATTTTCCTGTCCATAGCCAAAACCAGTCGGCCAGAGAAAAGGGCTACGCCACAGAAAAATGTAAGGCAAAATATTTCATATCTTTAATAACATCCAAGCTCATTTATAACTAGAAAGCACCAAGAGAGCGCATACCTCCATCAAAACCAGTAAAATTTGTGATTTACTGCTGTAAATCCTCTTCCCGACCAGACGTATGCTTTTGCGGTCTCACATAGCCAGTTTATTCTGCGGTTTTAGTCTTCCCTGTTACAGAATCTGAAAGGGACCATACCTGCTGGAAAGTAAAAAAAAAAAAAAAAAAAATGCATCCGGATCCCAGTCCACCTCAAAATCTTAATTCTTCGTAGCCCCACTACCCACCTACCCACCGGATTTCATTGAAATCCGATAACAACATTCTAAAATAACTTGTACACAAACAGACTGACAGTCACGAATGAATTACCTCCGCCAAACTTCTAAGGCGGGAATAATCACAACTCCAGAGCCTGCAGAAATGGGAAATATTCACTACACTTCATACAAATAATAATAAACTATTACTGGAAACATTTTGTTATTTCGGATCACCTAAATTGAGTTGGTCACAGTTTTTTTTTTTCCCGAAAGGGGTTGGCCACACTTTTTTTTTTTTTTTTCGACAGGGATTGGGCACACTTTTTTTTTTTTTTTCCGAATGGGTAATATGTGGCCAATGGATGTCCATTCCTAGTATTGGATAACTGACGATCTGGCTACATATTTGACAATAAGGTTTAACAGCGGGCGGTTTAGATAAATCTGTCACCGACAGACAGGGAACTGTTGGCCATTCTTTGGGTTAGCAGTGCTGTTCAATTTTTATAAGAGTGGGTCACCACTGCGAGGCTCTTCCATGAACTGGGGCTCCCTATAATGAGGCCAGCCAAACATGCCATACCTCTGGGCCATCCCCAGCCAACAGGGTCATCCATTATCCAAGCCTTGGTCACCCCAAGTTTAGCGGCCACCCTGGGTGAGGAGCACTGGTTTAGTGTACCGGTAAGCGACAGTGTGATGATGCCCATGCATGCTAAGTTGTTCATGATAGTGTAATGCTTTTCGTCACACCACACCACAAGCACGTGATTCTAGTATCAGAGTCCATAACAAATGCAGCGGGTAGAATGTACTGTAGCTCCGTTAGGAGAGACGCGAAACCCTAACCACTCGCAATATTGTGTAATTGGATAGACGGACAAAGGAGGAAGGTGGCCATGTATCAGGTGGGAATGGCATCATGAAACGGAGGAGATGGCATCCGCATAATTAAGCAACATGAATAGCACAAATTTACGAGCCGCCGCGTCGAGCAGGGAATTAATATGCACTTAGCGCGCTGTGATCGTTATTTCAAGCGGGAGCGATTGGAGAATTAGCAGACAGACGGCAGGGAGCATCGGTGGGGTGGACAGACGATGGCAGAGATAACTGTAACATTGAACCTTGAAACCAATGACGTCCTGTGGTTTATTTGCCATTTCCCAAAGATTTTATTCAGCTCAGAATTGCCTAATTGAATTGAAAGGATTAGTTGAGCTCTCATTAACCCAATCATTACTAGTGGCACTCCTAACCTGAAAAGAATAGTCTTGTTGCAACAGTGGGCGACAAATAGACGTCCTTTAATATTATTGTACTGAGAGGATTAACATGCACCTAACGCGGTCTGATTGTTATTGTAAGGAGGTGAAGAATATGCACGTGACCAGTAGGGAGCAATAGTAGGTTGGACAAATGGTAGCTGAGGCTGCTGTATTGTTAATCCCTTCATTATGATGACTCTTTTTCCCTATTACTTATTTGTTTTTTCCTTACTTTCTTGGCATCTCCTGGCTATTTAATTTAGGTGGAAAATGAGGAGGTGCGCAGTAGGGGCAGTAGTAAGATGGAACGATGGTGGTGAAGTCTGATGTAGTCCTGTAGTAGACGGGTAGTAAATGCTATGGAGGTTTAGTTAAGTGGTCACAGAAGTAGTCTTGTTAGTAAAGAGAAACGTGTTGCTGCTGTTGGATTGTTTTATTTTACTTACGACAGACTCCTTGTGGTGAATGAGTTAATCAAAGCTGCGTGCACTCCGTCCAGTTCGAAGTCTCTTCCAATTATAATAAAACCATTTGCTGTAGGGAAGAAAAAAAAAAAAAACATTGGGTGTGCAAGTGATATGTGAGGAAGCTACTTACGTGTGAATAAAATACGCAAGCCGGTATATGAAAAAGAAAATGACATATGGAGACAGTAAGCGCAAAAAATTATTCTCTTAAATACAAAGTCACATTTGTGTATATTATTCTTCCTATCTTCATACGGTTTTATTCGGCTCAAGAGAAAATTTGTTACTTGGGGGAAGGTAGGTAAAGTCTTCATAAACTCGCTTTTACCAGCAAAGTCCATCATTTTCGTTGTACGTTGTTTGGTGGTGGAACGAATAAAACTATAAATGACGTTCCCGCTGTGATGAGATTAAGGAAAGTGGCCGGAGATATGAAGCTGAATAAATAAGGGTTAAGAAAAATGTAAAATCTTAGTAGGCAGAGTGGAGGGAGGCTGGATGAAGTTGTAGTGATAGGTGCTTTAAATGCGGTAGGAACAAGAACGACAAGAGGCCATCAGCGGCGGGAGAGGACTCAAAAAGCAAAAATTTATGAGGTACACGACACATGGGACCAGAGAGAGAGAGAGAGAGAGAGAGAGAGAGAGTGTGTGTGTGTGTGTGTGTGTGTGTGTGTGTGTGTGTGTGTGTGTGTGTGTGTGTGTGCAGCCATAAGGGACAGTCAGGCGGGTGTACCTTAATTGGTCGGATAAGCGAGTGTGCATAGTAATCCGAACTCAGCCGGGGGTTATCTGGGTCCGGCCGGCGGGAGGTGCTCTCTGTCCGGATTTGGGAGGGAGTGGGGAGAGGGGGAGACAAGGTTGGGGAAAATGGGGTGCTGGGGAGGACGGACGTGTGAGAGAAAGGGAAAAAGTACGGAGTGAGAGAGGAGTTGGGTGTGGGAAAGAGGGTGAATAGGGGGGCAACGGAGGGATGAGGTGTGGGATGGAGAAAGAAAGAAGAGTGAGAGAGAAGGATAAGGTGTAGGAGGGAGGGGAAAGTGGAGAGTAAAGGGTGGGCGATGTCTGGGAGGGATGTAGAAAGTAGGGTTTTGGAGGGGAGGGAGGGAGGGGTGAAGAGTGGTGAGTGAGGGAGTGGTGAAATGTGGGGGGACGGGGTAGGAGGGAGGTAGGGGAGAGTTGTGTGAGGGATGATGACATAATGTGGAGGGGTGGAACTAGATGGGAGATAGATTTAACACAGAGTAATTGGGAGAAGTGTTGGTAAGGGTAGAGAGAGCAGGTAGAGAGCTGGCGTGTACTTGTTTAAGAGAGGAGGAGATAGGGAGAGGACAGACAGTAGCAGGGTTGGAGCTGGAAGTCTGGTAAAGGCAGTAGGAGACAGAGGTCAGACAGTAGCAGGGACAAGATGAGAGAACGGTAGAGATAGCAAGAGACAGAGAAGGCTGGTACAAAGTTTGTGTACACGCGTGTGTGTGTGTGAGAGACGGGTAGAGATAGTGAGAGGACAGACAGCAGCAGACACAAAGAAGAGAGTCTGGTATAGATATCAAGAGACAGAGAGGGCAGCAAGTAAGGCAGACAGAGATGAGTGAGAGAAGGGGCTTATCAGGTGGCATCACCGCGGGTAAGACTGTGGGGTCCTACATCCTTCCTTGGAGTTACTGTGCCGACACTAGTCACGTCTTTACCTTACAGCCGGTTCTCAATAGATATAGTCTCTCTCTCTCTCTCTCTCTCTCTCTCTCTCTCTCTCTCTCTCTCTCTCTCTCTCTCTCTCTCTCTCTCTCTCTCTCTCTCTCTCTCTCTCTCTCTCTCTTAAATCTTCATATATATATATATATATATATATATATATATATATATATATATATATATATATATATATATATATATAATTTATTTACATAATTTATTCCCGAGAAAAATTATTCTGAGATATAAAGCTGATGTCCAAGAAAGTAAAACATTCCATTTGTACTAATACCTGTACTGGTAGTGAGGCAGGTATATTCATGAAGCGTCTTGTTATCAGAGTACTCATAAAGGCGTCTGAATTTGGCTATCGTTCTCGCAGCTGACAAGACATGTATCTTTCAAGATATGGAAGAAGATATCTCAGACTGTTAATGGGATTCTTTGGCAACAAGGAGACCCTTCCGTTTGAATACGTTGCTGGTAGTATTCTACGTGACATTTGAAGACTTCGTGGCACCTCTTGGCAGTGTATTTTGCATATTACACGTGAACATTCTCTTCTTTGATATTTGAATTGTTTTAGTACAGATATAGTTTGCGCTGATTATATACAAGTCAATACTGAGTTTTAAGATGCAAGAAACGTCGCAAAGCAAGAGGTTCTGCAACCTCTGCTCTAAGAGCTGCTTAGAATATGGGCCAGAGTAGTTCTTGTGTTCCGACAGACTTTCAGCAATAGGACTGTGAGCCCAGACACTATTTATAGAACCTTCGAACAAACATCAGGTACATTCTCTAATTTATACTATAAAAGCATCTCTCTCTCTCTCTCTCTCTCTCTCTCTCTCTCTCTCTCTCTCTCTCCTCTGTGTGTGTGTGTGTGTGTGTGTGTGTGTGTGTGTGTGTGTGTGTGTGTGTGTGTGTGTGTGTGTGTGTGTGTGTGTGTAAACTTGCAAGTTATGGTGCTGGTGGAGGTTGCTGGTCGGGTGGGCAGGTTGGTGGGTGGCGGGTGGGTGGGTGGAGTGGGCAGGATGAATGGGGTGGATGGGTATAAGTAGGTCCATGGGGGTAAATAGATCCACGTGCTGATTTAGGGTTTCCATGGAGGGATACCTAAGTCTATAAGGGATAATTGGTCTTGGAAGGAAATAGGTTCATAGGGGAAAGTCGATTGATAGCAGAAAATTGGTCCATATAAAATTAGGTCTGTTGCGAAAATAGGTCCGAGGAGAACTGAATTAATGAAGGGAAAACAGGTCGATGAGGAAAATATCTCTGTGGTGGAATATGTTTATGGGGGAAAATAAATCAGTGTAAGGAAATAGATCTACGAAAGAAAGTAGGTTCATGAAAAAAAAAAAGGTCTTGGGGAAAATTACGTCTATTGGGGGAAATAGGTCAATGGTGAAAATAGGTTCATGGGGAAATAGGTTCAAGGGGAAAATGGGTCCATGGTGAAAATAGGGTTATGAGGAAAAACTGGTCCATATGATAAATACTGGTATGCCTATGAGGAGGTTGGTCCATGGGTAAAATAGGTCTGAGGGGGACACTAGGTCTGAGGGGGAAAATAGGTCCAAGGGGGAGACTAGACCACGAGGGGACACTTGTCAGTGAGGGAGCAGGTCCCTTTGGAAAAACAGGTGGGTGGGGACTGGCGCCTTAGGGGTGTAGCTTGAGGCGGGTCTGTGCCAGTGATCTCTTGTGATACATTGCGTTGTGCGTGAGAACAAGGTTGCAAAATTCCATATCGCTGAAAAACTTGCACTATCGTGGGAAAAGGTTCTCCGATATTTCCCTCGTCTGTGGTAACGGAAGATGCTACGTGAAAACTTTGATATGACAGCAATACGTAGCACACAGCAAAGCGGAGTGAGAGGAAAGATACTCTCCGACGTTCGGACAGGAATGAGAAATACTGAAGGTAGGACCCAATGGTGGCTGGGGATTGTCAACAAACTTCTGCTTATAACGGTACCATCTGGAAGGTTTGCTGGAGTGAAAGAGGAATGAACGAACGAAGATTATTCACAATGCTCCTCCAGGCTCCGTCGAGGACGCTATTTATTGACTGACCTTACTTATATCTGTATACCGTAATTGTTTGTTTACTTTCTTTTTGTGTGTTGTCCTTCAATACTCAGGCTCCCATGACTCACCCTGATGGATAAAATTGTCTGGCGTGAAATACGAGAAGAGACGCAACGACGAGCGGGTAAATCTGCATGGATTTTTGCTACTCTGCTCTCGGACTAACGCTGACATTGGATAAAATACATTTTAATCGCGCTGATGAAAAAATCCTGACGTTTTTCAGAGGCAACTTCACTGAACTCGACCCATTTACGTCACTGATCGAACTTTTCCGTGACGGGAGAGGCGGGAAGGGAGGTGGGGGGAGGACAGGAGGAGGGGAGAGGGGAGAGTGGCAGGGCAGAACAGGGGCGAGGGTCTTGTGGAGGTGAGGGACAGGCGGAGAGGGGAGAAATGGGGATGATGGGGAAGGGGGAGTTTAGGGAGAGAGAGGGAGAGGAGAGGATGGAGGGGAGAGGGAGTGGTTGGGGGGGGGAGAAAAGAGGTGATGGGAGGGGGAAAGGTTCGGGAGGGGGGGAGAAAGGACATAAGAGGAGGGGGAGAGAGGCATTGCAGGCGGGGACCTGGTGGGGTGGAAAAGTGGATTGGAGATGGGGCGCTGATAGCCGGGGGATTCAATTATGATAGCCAGGCTTTCTATTACACAGCCCCCCCCCCACAGTCACCTCCTCCCCGCCCTGTCCTCCCCATACTGACGTGACCCGACCCCCTGAACGACTCTCTGGGGAGGACGGTCAATGTCTCTGTGATGGCCTAACTGATTGGATGAATGGATGAAAATTAACTGTCTCATGGAAGGGACAACTCTACCGTAGGATTCTATTCGTGCAAACGCCAGATGATATTAATTCAGGTGAGGCTAAGTTAAAGGAGCTGATCATGTTAATACTGGTAACATTAACCCTCTGATGGTCAGGCCAACTCTAATATTGTGTTCCAGTCAGTGGCTTTGGTCTTCTATTCTAGTTAACGCCAGACTTTTTTCTACAGTTGTGAATTAACCATTTGAGCTTGAGGGCGTCAACATGTTTACAACCACTGCTGCTGTTTTTCATTTATTCATTCATTGCCAGACGCCATGTATCCCAAACGGGGTGGCAAAGGGCTTAGAGTTAATTGTTTTACAGGGAGGGGCACTAATCCTCCACCAACCCCACTTGACACGTAGGCTGCTGTTTTTACTAGCAATATTAAACTTACGATACCTGTCAGCACTGCCAAAACCACCATAACTTTTCACCACCCACACTGTACTCTGTCAACATTACCATGGCCTGTAATTGCCTACGAGTATTCTCCATCTTAAATGCTGAGCTAAAAAAAAATTATAGCTAGAATATAATGCTCGTCAGGAGGAAGTCTTATGGAAAGGACGTGGAGCCGCAATATTGTCTTACTGTACCAATGAGCTACAAAAATAAGATGTAAAAGGACGAATATATCCAATAAGGTCAGATGGGCGAATTGTACCATCAGCAAAAGATATCCTAGTGTGGTGAACAATCCATGGCTGCGAGATCTGAGAATGTAAGCGAGTTATCTTATTTCATGCTCAGCTGGTGCTGATATGCGGACAAACGTTTTCTCAGTTTCCAGTTTGATGATTTGATCTCACTGAGGTTTATGGGTCACACACACACACACACACACACACACACACACACACACACACACACACACACACACACACACACACACACACACACACACACACACACACACACACACACACACACACACACACACACACACACACACACACACACACACACACACACACACACACACAGAATACAGGGCTATGTAGCTGTGGCAGTGAAGGGAGGCCTCTAGGAGAGAATGGTGCAACTATCTCCCCCGTCACTGGCCTGTCACCACACCGTACGGCTATTGTGTCTGGGATTAATTTTCTTGTTGCCTTGGGATGTGATGCTGGTGGAGCTGACCGGCACAGACGACAATGTTGGTGGCTCCTGGGCAGTACCAGCATAACACTTCACTTATGGTTCCTAAATTTCTTCTCTAGAGAAGGCTGCAGTTTTAATCATTTATTTTTATTTATTATTGTTAGTCGCCAGTTATCAGTGTTCCCGCCTCAGAGTCTCGCAACGATTCTAGGAGAACTGGAGACTGCGCGAGGAATCTGAAGAACCCAGGTTATGTGTCCTGGCATAGGCCATTGATGATGGAAAAAAAAAAAAAACTCCAAATCCTTTACGCACAGTGGAAGGACATGTCAGGGTCATATCAGTATTATGTTGTGAACGAGATAAGTTGGATGTGTCTACTGGGGATTTCAATGCGACCTGCGCAAGGAATCTCAATGGCCCAGGTTATGTGTCCTGATATAGGCCATTGCTGATAGAAAAAAAAATCCAAATCTCCCCAATGGGGTCAAGGTCGCCTTAAGAAATAGTAGATGGAGACTAGTAAGTGTCCGCAGGACAGTTCCAAAGCTCCAATTACCACTAGTATTACTTTCCACCTACTATGTAAGTGGAGACTGTTCTTTTCTCTGGTATTATTATTATTATTCTCGTCTCAGTGTCTCGCAACGATTCCAGGAGAACCGGAGACTGTGCAAGGCATCTGAAGGGCCCAGGTTATGTGTCCTGGCATGGAGCATTACTGATAGAAAAAAAATCTAAATCTACCTAATAGGGTCAAGGTCACTAAGAAGCAGTAGGTGGAGACTAGTAACTGTGTAGGACA
This sequence comes from Coenobita brevimanus, assembly GCF_032717465.1. NCBI lineage: Eukaryota > Metazoa > Arthropoda > Malacostraca > Decapoda > Coenobitidae > Coenobita > Coenobita brevimanus. The sequence goes on along the minus strand of NC_137033.1, from coordinate 4,243,315 downwards.
GTTACAGAGTTCTAGTTATTATTATTATTAGTAGTAGTAGTAGTAGCAGTAGTATTAGTAGTAGTAGTCGTCATAGGTGGAGACTTGTTTTTGCCGATATTAATATTATTCCCGCCTCAGAGTCTCGCAACGATTCCAGGAGAACCGGAGACTGTGCAAGGAATCTGAAAGGCCCAGGTTATGTGTCCTGGCGTGGGCCATTGCTGATATAAAAAAAATAAAATCCTTTACGCACAGTGGAAGGGCATGTCAGAAAGAGTCGCATCACTAATATGTTGTGAACGAGGTAAGTTGGCCGTGTCTACTGGAGATTTCAATGCGACCTGCACAAGGAATCTCAATGGGCCAGGTAATGTGTCCTGGTATAGGCCAATGCTGATAGAAAAAATACAGATCTCACCAGTGGGGTCAAGGTCATTGTAAGAAACAGTAGCTGGAGACTAGTGACTGTCCGCAGGATAGCTACAGAGTTCTAGTTATTTTTATTTATTTTAGGTATCCATCTCCGGGAATTATTGAAAAGTTTCTTATTTCAGGACAAACCAAGCAGTTTGCCTTGAACTGTACAGTACCTTTGAAAGTACTCCCTTGACAGCTAGTAGCTTACTTTCATTTTTTTTTTATCAGGTAGTACCATACATCTCAAAGAGTACTGCTGTACATTAACAAATCTCTGGTACCTCACAGACAGGCAATTTGTGTGCTTTTGACAAAACTCCCAGCCTTTCTCCCCTGCCAGCCAGAATTTCCACTTATGGGAATATCTTTCACAGTGGACGAGCTTCAGAGAGATTGCTTCTGGCTACCATCACTGCGGTAGGTTTTCACAACGCCAAATAAAATTGTCTGAAATTAGGCTAATAAAAAAAGAAAGAAAAACACTAAGGACAGGTGGAAGCCTAGTTTCCTGTGGAGCCTTGGACAGCCTTTCCCTTAAACACTAATTGCCTTCACTACTAATCCTTGAAACACTATGCTTCCACAACCTCTATCCACTAAACGCTCCCCTCCTTGCGTGTGTGTGTGTGTGTGTGTGTGTGTGTGTGTGTGTGTGTGTGTGTGTGTGTGTGTGTGTGTGTGTGTGTGAGCCTGTGTGTCTGTCTGTCTGTCTGTCTGTCTCTCTTTCTTTCTCTCTCAAAAACAATCTTGAAAATGCCATTCTCCACCACTGCTTTTCTTCGCTAGGATGAACACTGCCTATGTAATGAGTTTTTATTTTTATTCCAGGTGAGAGGAGAGTCGGTCACGCTGTGGTCTGGTGGTATGTACAGAAAAAAAAAATTACATTTTATGTTTTCGTAGTTATGTAATGATATAGAGTTGTTTCGTTCATTTAATGCCACTAAGAGCCTAGCCCCTGGCCCCTACAGTTGTGAGGGAGTAATATGAGACTGGATGTTATCAAATGTTGTGTTTGAGGGTGTTGATGTGGGTGATTTGATGATGATGATGGTGATGAAGATGAGATGAGGATGAGGAAAATAATAATAATAATAATAATAATAATAATAGAAATAATAATAATAATAACATAATATAATATAATAATAATAATAATAATAATAAAATTATTATTATTATTATTATTATTATTATTATTATTACTACTACTACTACTATTGTTTATTATTATTATTATTATTATTATTATTATTATTATTATAGTTATTAGTATTAGTATTAGTATTAGTATTAGCATTTTTATATTTATTTTTATCATTATTATTATTAACATTATTATTAATATTACTGTAGCATCCTTATCCCCCTCCTCATCATCACCAATATTCCAAATATAACTTGTTCACACAGTAATTAGGTGAAGGTGGTACAGAAAACGTCCAAAAACACTGCTGTTATTAAAGGAGGCAAGGAAGTGTGTGGCTTACATTTTTTAGTGAAGGTAAACAACTCCCCTCACCCCCTACGCACACCCGTGTTTCCCAAGCCACATTATCTTCTCTGGTACGCTCCCGTCCTCTCCTCTCACCTCCTCATTTTTCTGCTTTCCACTCCAGTTTTAGTCTTGTTTGCCCCTTTCTCCTTCTCTTTCGCGACTGCTGTTTGTTTTTCTTCAATCTCTTTTTCCCTTTCCCTAATCTAACTTCCCCTTTCTCTCTTCCCTTCCTCCAGGTTCCTTTCCCAACTTAGTATCTTTCGTTTATTTCTCCAGTCCCGCATTTTATCTCTTCTTCCCATTTCCTGCATCCCTGTCGTCTCTCTGCAACTCCCTGACTTCCCTCCTCCACAGCCTTCTCTAATTTTCCTCCTCCTCGCTTCCCACATTCCCATTCTTCTTCCTTCTCTACCCCTCTAACTCTTCTCCCAAAGTCCCTAGTCTAAAGCTCTCTCGTCCTCTTCTTAATAGCCAGTCGCCAATTCTTGACCACTTCACAACTCCTCCCTCTTCTTCCCTCTCCATCTTAGCATTCCATATCTCCCCCTCTCTCTTCCTGTATGCCCATTCTTATTTTCTTCCTATATAACGATTCCCTCCTCTTTCCAGCATTTTTCCTCCTCTTCTCAGCTCTTTTCCCTTCCTTTCCCCTTCTTTATCTTTCAATTCTTCCTCCTTTGCCCTCTTCCTCTTTCTCTTCCCTTTGACTCCTCTTTCCTCCTCCTCCTGTCCCTTCCTTCTTTCCTGTCTTCCTCGTCCCCCTCCTCGTTTCCCATCCTCTTCCTTTTTCATCCTTCTTGCCTCTCAGTCTTCTGTTCCCCTCTCTGTTGATCATCTCTCACGTGAGATAAATTTATACTCCCACGAGTGAGGGGGAGGAAAGTGTGTGTGTGTGTGTGTGTGTGTGTGTGTGTGTGTGTTCGTTTCCAAAAGCAATATTCTGTGAATGTTAGCAGGGAGTGGTGTCATAGTTGTTGTCACCCACCAACCACTCTCTCAGTGTTGTGCTGTCTTTGAGTGACTGCATTAAGTGACAAGCCAAACAGGTACTGTAGACTAAACCAAGAAATCATTTACTACGTTGGGTGGTAACCATATAACCAGATGACGCCTGGTGATTTAGTGGGTTAATGCACTCCAACTGGATTGAGCTTATAAAAGTTTATAACCTAGGGTTGACTAAAGTGTGCTGGTCACGTAATACCAGTCAGTGGAAGTGTGGCTGATCACTCAAGCCTCTAAAGTCGGAAATGGGTAATCTAGCCCCGGTTTCCCACGCTCCTGATATGGCAAAAAATGATTAGATCATAGTTGGACGAATGAATATCAGAGAAGTTAAAGTCTATCAGAAGTGCTTCCTGGGGTTGTTTATACCTTTTTGTGTCACCTGGACAATAGTTTTTAATCACAATTTATCATTTTCATGTATCTATACCAAAATATTTGCGCATTATGAACACAGCTGTTACAGGAACTTGTGAACACACACACACACACACACACACACACACACACACACACACACACACACACACACACACACACGGGTCAGCTTGTGTACACTGTTTACCTGGCGGAGTAAACTGTAGGGGTGTGTTTGTCGAGGGGGCACGGGGGCAGAGTTCCCAGGAAGAAGAGGCGGGAGTTGGGTGGTGTGGTAGGGAGTCATTTAGAGAAGAACTGTAGAGAGGAGGTGAGGGGGGAGGTGATGCACGGAATATGGTGAGGGGAAGAGGGAGCATAGGAGGTCAGGGAGGAAGGTGAGGTTGACTGAGTGGGAAGCGAGGGGTGAGAATAGAATGCAGAGGAGGAGGAGTGATTTTGAAGAAGGAGGTTTAGGGAGGAGGTATGAGGGGGGGAAGATGAGAATGGCAGGGCATAAGGATGGGGAGGGGGAGTGGGAAGGGGAAAAAGGGAAGTAAGAGAGAGAGGGGAAAAGAGGAAGAGAAAGGGAAAGGGACCAGCATCAGTAGGGAGAAACTAAAGAGCAAAGAAATTATTAAGTGGGACGGTTCGGGTAAGGGATCTCTCTCTCTCTCTCTCTCTCTCTCTCTCTCTCTCTCTCTCTCTCTCTCTCTCTCTCTCTCTCTCTCTCTCTCTCGTTTCCTCCTCATTACCTGCATCTTTCTCATTATCTTACCTCTCTTTGTCACTCCTTCCCTTTTGTATCCACATTCCTCTCATTCTCACTATCATCTCTTTTTTCTTCTCTGTCTTAAATATCATCTTTTTCTCTCCCTCTCCACGTTTTCTTTATTTCATCAATCACCTTTTTGTCTTCCAGTTTTAATTTACCCTCATAGGTTGAAGTGATACGTTGTTTTCTTGTATTTTTTCTTCCTTTTCTTTTTCCTCATATTTTTTCGTATTATCAGAGCTTTCCTCCTCCTCCTCCTCCTCCTCCTTTTCTTCTCCATCTTCTTCTTTTTCCTAGTGTCCTCCTCCTCCTCCTCCTCTTCTGTTTCACCGTCGTTACCGTCGTCGTCATCTTTACATTATTTCTTTTTACATTTCCGTCTCCTCTTCGTATTTCACTTTCTTAGGTCTTATATCTTCCTTCTCTCCCACTCTCACCCCTCTTTCTCACTGTAATTACTGTATTTTTCTTCTCACATCTGTACCTTTCATTTATTTACTGATGTTAGTTGCACCAGGCGTTCATTCTTCTTTTTCATTTTCATCCCCTCATTCGTCTTTCCTTTCTCTCCTCTTTAGCCTTTTCTTGTCACTCTCTTGCACTTAATATCATGCTTAATACCTTCCTCATTCTTATCATTCTTTTTTTTTTCCTCCATCCATCTCTTTTTCTCTACTTTATTTTCTTACATACTTTCGATTTTTTCTTCCATTTTATCATTATCCTTATCAGTCTCCCGTCTTTCTTTTATTTTAGTGTCGTTGCTTTTCGTTCTCTTTCTTTCTACCCTCATGTTCTCTCTCTCACTCTCTCTCTTTCTCTCTCTCTCTCTTAAAAAAGGTAGTCACAGTGCGTTTATAAGGGAAAGACATATAACCTACAAGGCACAAGCGTTGAAGCAAAGCCAGTGGTAGTAGACAGGGGTATGGCGTAGTTGGGAAGGTTGGACAGGGACGTGACACAGACAGAAGACAGTAGGTAGTGGAGGGAGACGGTGGTTTGGTGTGCGTTTGGCCTGATTGGTGTGGATAGGCGTTAGCGGCGAGTGTCTACCTCACATAAGTTTCAGTGGTGCTCGAACCCACTCCCTAATGTCTCGCAAATGTAATGCCTGTGCCAAACCGAAAAAGCCATCCTGTCACTCTTTTCCCTCCTCTTTCCCTCCTCTTCTTCCTGCAGCTTTTCCTTTTCCCCATTTTCCTCTTCCTTCATCCTTTCATCTCTTCCCCATCTTCCTCCGCTCCTCTCAGTTTTCACCTCTCACACTCCTCCTCCTCATCTTTTCCTCCTCCTCTTCCTCTCCACCCCTTTCTCTCTTTCCCTCAATGTTCCCCTTGCACCCCGTCTACCTCCATCCCCTCCTCCCCCTCCATTAGCACCTCTAGCCATTCCCAAGCCCACAACTCACCCCTACTGGCTTAATTACAGACCCCTCCCTCCCTCTCTCCCCTCTCTGTACCTCTGACCTCCCTCCCTGCCTCCTCTCTCCCCTCTCCCCTGTTCCCCTCTCTCCATTACCTCTCACACCTCCCCTTGTCGTAGAGTTTTACAGTTTCATCTCTCTCTCTCTCTCTCTCTCTCTCTCTCTCTCTCTCTCTCTCTCTCTTTCTTTCTCTCTCTCTCTCCTTTTCAGTTTTTTCCCTCTTGTATTTCTTCATTCGTGCACACCTTTCTCCCCTCCTTTCTGCCGTACTTTACACCTTCCTTTACTCTTCCATTTCTCTTTGATTTTCTCATTTCTCGCTTTCCTCCCTATGCGCTGCCCCACTTATTTTATTCTTGCTTTTATTTCTCTTTCCCGTTTTCTCTGTTTTCTTCCTATCTTTCTTGTCCCTTTGAATTCTTCCTTCACAATTATCTCCTTAACTGATTCTTTTTTTTTTTAAATCTTCCTCCCCCCTCTGTGCCTTTTTCTTTCCCCCATCGTTTACCTTCGTTTCCCACCCACCCTTTTTTTTTTTTTTTTGGTAGTTTCTGCTCTTTTCTTTTCCAGTATCTCATCCTCCCCTTTTCCATGTCATATCCCAGTTTTCTCTAGATAGTCTTTCCCCTTAATCGCTTCAAACCAAGGATATCTTACTCGTATTATCCTTGCAACCCCTTGATTATTTCATTAACTTCTTGTGTTGGAGTTTAGAGAGTTTCTGTAAATTTAAGTAAACCATTTAAGGGGCAGGAACAACTGTGTGTCAGCGATGTAAAGTGTATAAATCTGTGCAGCTATACTTACTACCGGTAACACTGCATTTTTCTCTACTTATACAACTCTCTTCCTATGTCCTCTCTTTCCCAGGCAACTTCCTTAGATTCATAGCGTTACCTTTAACCTGCCGTGAACAAACAGCATCGAAAGGGCCAGCAGGTGTTGCTGTTTGCTTTTCTTTGCACCACTTTGTACTTTCGTGTTGTATATCTTCCCTTTTCGTCTCGCGGTTACATTATTCCTCACCTGCGTACTCTCCTCTTTTGTCCATTCTCCTTTTCTTTCCCTTCTTACATTTTCCTCCCCAGTTCATTCCTCCTGCACCTTTCCCCTGGCAAACATTTCACTCCCTCTCATTTTTCACTCCTTACTCACTTTTCCACTCATTCACCCTCCCATTGATCTCTCCATGTTCACTCCTTTTCGATTTCCATCTCCTTCACATTCACTCCCTCCTGTCTCATTTCATCTCTTCACTTTTTATTTCCCTTTTATATCTCTCTTTCCTCTATAATTCACATTTTCCCATCACGCCCGCCTCTCCCTTCATGCAGATCTTTCTCCCATCACTTATTTGCGTTCCCTCCCACCGTCACCTTTTTTTCCTGTCTCTATTTCTCTTTACATCTCTCTATCCCTTTCATCTCACATTCTTTCCTCTCTTCTATTTTTTCTCCCCCTCTTTATCGCTGCATCTTCCCCTTGCCCTCCTTCCCGCATCCTTTCGTGCTACTCTGTCCTCGTTTTCTCGGCCCTCTCCCTCTCACTCACTTCCTTCTCTCCCTTATTTATCTCCTTCCTAACTGTCGACCATTTGTGTCCCACTTTTCCTCCATATCATCCATCTGCCCTCTTTGCGCAACCTTCCTCCTTTCTATCTCTGTGGCTTTCTTCCCTTCCGTCTTCCTGTCTTCCCCTTTCTTTCACTTACCATCCTCTCTTACATGTCTTCTTCCTCACTCTCCTCCATCTTTCTTCCCTCAGTTTATTCTTCCAGTTCTTTCTTTCACCACTTTTTCTACCATCTCTCCCGCTCTAACTTCCTCTCCTCCTGTCATCCCTACTCTCACTCCAGTCTCCCTCTCCCCTCCTCCACCAGTCCACTCTTGTTTCTCTTCCCCTCTCTCCCATCCCTCTCAATCCAGTCTCAGTTTTCCCCCATCTGTTTCTCCTCTTTCACTTCTATCTCCCCCTCCCCTATCTCCTCCTTCGTCTCTCTTCTATCCCTCCCACTCCACCCCCTCTCCCCCCTCCCCTGCATTCTCTCCCTCTCATTCTTTCTTCCTTACATATATCAACAGCACCTAAATGTCGCTGGCGCCATGTTCCTCTTATCAGGCTATTTATTCCAGAGAGAGAGAGAGAGAGAGAGAGAGAGAGAGAGAGTTAATTTCTTCTCCAGAGTTGTGAGCAAATCAGTGTTTTGAATTTTCAGTACCTGGTCCTCAAGACTGTCAGGCTCGATATTGTTTTTCATTAATTTTGAAAGCAGTTTTATGTGTTTATTTTTCAGTACCCATTTAATTGCCTTTAACAGTAATTTAGGCCTGTTGCGATTTTTTTTCGCTTCTTTCTAAAAAGCGCAATTTGTTTTGTTTCAGGATTCTTTCTCAACTTTTTTTTTAGTGTGTGTGTGGGGGGGGTGGCCAGAACTCTCTCTCTCTCTCTCTCTCAACCTTCGAGAATACGACCCCAAATAGTAGCACATTCTCGTTAGTTTAAAAGATCTCGTAACAACTCACCCCAGCGATTTTTTTATCAACACCTTAACCCATTGAATACAAGAACGTCATTTACACTTTATTCTTGCTTCCTTGTGACTATTTGGCCGAGCTTAGGGGAGACAGCTCGTGGTGAATAGGTTAAAGAAAGCTGTATAGCTTTTCCTTCCACCTCGCTGTATCTTGCCTAAGTTACGTAAAATTGTGTGGTGACAGCGAGATGTGGTGACGGGATTAACAGCCATTTACGTGTTACTGATGAAGCTAGGTGTCAAAGAGGTATGAATAACGTGCAAGAAGTTAGTGAAGAGAGATACGTAGAGGAAAATTCAAAGGAAGGAGTGCTGCGAAATCTCCTTTGCCACTGAGATAACTGCTCAATACCCAACACCATTCCGGGAGCCACATATATTTGCAGGAGACGATGGTCGGCTGCATACCTGACCTAAAGATACCATCAGTAGATATATAGATGCCTCTCTGTCTCTTTTTTCTTCTGTCTGTCTCTCCCTCTGTCAACTTTCTCTTGGTCTTTGGCTTTCTCTCATCTTTCTAAATGTTATCTGCGGTTCTCTCTCTCTCTCTCTCTCTCTCTCTCTCTCTCTCTCTCTCTCTCACACACACACACACACACACACACACACACACACACACACACACACACACACACACACACACACACACACACACACACACACACACACACGAGCAAGGAAGTACTTTTACCTCATTGTAAAAGCTTTGACAGACCACATCTAGAATATGGTGTCCAGTTCTGGGAGCCACACTTGAAGAGGACATCATCAAACTGGATGCAGTCCAGAGAGCGGCCACTCGATTAAGTTTTTACGTTTACTCCTTCACTCTGGCGCCACGGAACAGTTTTGATGGGAAATTGTGTTTAACCGTAGCAATGGAAGGTTAAACTAAGGCCATAATAGAGCCTCCTCTTCCTCTAGTTCGAAAAGTTCCTCTAAAGCTGATTAAAATTATCTGGAGGCAGCAAGAATAAAATGAAAAATTCGCCACTGGACCTTGAAAGAGTTAATAGTCGAAAACTATGAAGAATGGCTGAGGGTCTAAGCTTACTCTTTCTTAAATCGAATGATTTAAAATCCTAAAAGAATTCAGTAATATACAAATAGGGAAGCACTTTTCAGTCGTTCATCATCTTCTCACAGGATTTATTTGCTTCAGACTAAGAAACGATGGAATTAACTTATGTAATAATAGGTATTTATTTACCGTTGACGTTGTGGTGGACTGGAACATGATACCAGAATATGTTGTAAGTTGTGCCAACATTAATGTGTTCAAAAGCAGGTTAGGTCACCGTCTGTCAGTAATTGGCATTATATAATACAAGTGTTGTCCTCGCATGTTAAAGGTGTCCAGTCGTGAAATGGCCCATAATGAAGTACATGCAGCCAGAATTAAGAGCATGTTGTTGGAATGCAGTCCTTTACATTTTAATACATTCGTGAGTACAAACATAACTTTTCACTTTTTCTGCCATTCCTGTGAAAATTTCCTACATATATTTTTAACCTGCAGGGTGTTTTGTCTGTCTGTTTTCCTGTGCGGCCCACTTGCGGAGGGTGGAGAAGAGCCCTCTTGCTATTTTCTTTGGAATAGAATGAGATAACCTGTACTAAGGCCAGACTACAGTGTTGAGGCCATAAGATCTGTGTGGTTTCTGTCTGTCTTAATCTCTCTCTCTCTCTCTCTCTCTCTCTCTCTCTCCCTCTCTCCCAATAAGACTAACCCCCCAAAATAGAAAAGGGGGTGAGGGGTGCGAGAATTCGGTGGTAGTTTATCTTCGACGCTGCAGCCTGGCTTGGGTTAATTAGGCCCACTTGTTCTGTTCCGCCCTTTGTGGAGAGAGAGAGAGAGAGAGAGAGAGAGAGAGAGAAAGTAAGATAACATTTAGAAGTACGAGCGAAACCCCGAAGAGGAAACCAGAAGGCGAAAGGCGAGAGATCTGTTGTGGCATAATGGCATCTGTATTATCTCCTGTTGTTTCCTGCTGTATTTACGTGCCTCCCGGACAGATACTAGTTAGTGAGCCATATTCTTGTTGACATATATTTCTTAATACTTCTTCCTCAGTGATTCATTTTTATACCGGCACAGTTTTCATAAGTAACATACAGGAGGGTATTAACCAGTCCATGTTCGGAACAGTTTATTATTTTATTGCACACTACAGGCGATTTTATATTCGCCAGATGGATGAAATCGACAGCAGATGGTGAGAGTAGAATATAAAATACGTCATTGGGCTGAAGGGTTCAGGACACATTTAGGATGCGTACAGTACTCGTCTATTTTGCAGTTCTCACATTTAGATCAGATTAGGCTACGTCTGCTGTGTTTCGTTAAGTGTGATTACGTAACCTATATGCTGGAGAAGGACAACGTGACTCGGTGGTGGGCTACCGATATTACCTGGCAGCTCCACCCGGCAAGAAGGATGGTGTCCCGCAGCAGGACAGCTTCAGCCTGCAGGCCACCTGGTTTACGTTCACAAGTGGCTGGAACCATTTAAACAACGTGTCCCCTCTTCACCTACTGTATATCTATCCATCAGTGCGTCACCTTTCCACCCATATCTTTCCGACAGTATGTCTCCCCTCCACCAATATCTTTTCAAGAGTATGTCCTCCACCAATATCTCTCCAACAGTGTGTCACCTCTCCACCAGCATCTTTCCAAAAGTATGTCTCCTTCCCAGCCTTATCTTTCCACCACTGTCTCGTATCCACCATTACCTCGCCACCAGTGTGTGTCCTCCTCATCCTGCTCTCCTACCTTCCCCTCCCTCGCACTGTAAAAGGTCCTCATTGTTTCGGTTTTTAAAAATTTGGTTATTATAACTTAGTCAAAAGTAACCGTGATGGTGGTGTCGTATGTGTCGAGTGTGCTGCTGCTGATGGTGGCAGCAGCAGGGGGTCAGCTCAGTGGGCTCTCAGCAGGGGGTCAGGTCGGTAGGCCCGCAGCAGGGGGTCAGGTCAGTGGGCCCACGGTAAACGGGACTGCTGTGTCTGGGGGCTCAGTGCCCGGAGTTGCCGTGACTGAGGCAACTGTGTCCGGAGCTGCTGTGCCCGGAGCTGCTGTGCCCGGAGCTGCTGTGCCCGGAGCTGCTGTGCCCGGAGCTGCTGTGCCCGGAGCTGCTGTGCCCGGAGCTGCTGTGCCCGGAACTGCTGTGCCCGGAACTGCTGTGCCCGGAGCTGCGGTAGCAGGAGCTGCTGTGCCTGGGGTCGTAGTGCCCGGGGCCGTGGTACCTGGGGTTGCTGTGCCTGGTGCCACCGTACCAGGGGGCACAGTGTCCGGGGCCGTAGTACCCGGGGCTGCTGTACCAGGGAGTGCAGTACCAGGGAGTGCAGTACCAGGGAGTGCAGTACCAGGGACTGCAGTACCAGGGACTGCAGTACCAGGGAGTGCAGTACCAGGGACTGCAGTACCAGGGAGTGCAGTACCAGGGAGTGCAGTATCAGGGAGTGCTGTACCAGGGAGTGCAGTACCAGGGAGTGCAGTACCAGGGAGTGCAGTACCAGGGAGTGCAGTACCTGGAAAGGAGGGCACACCGGGGCCTGGAGACCACCAAGAGGATGCGGCTCCTATGGGTCCTGCGCTGGGGTCCACTATGCAGGGGACGTCCCTGGGTGTGGTCAACATTAGCAGCGTGACCACTGCTCTGGAGGGCCACAACGTGTCCGTGGGGGAAGCCACCCTGGGGGGCGTGGGAGCCAGCCAGACCCAGGCGGTGATGGGAGCGGAAGGACCCAGAGTGGTGAGCGCCACGGCCGGTGGGGTGGAGGGTCACGCCCACCACATGACCGCCAACAAGTGTGGTGACGGACAGCTCACTCGTTCCAACATCACCGCCGCCCACGTCACCACCCACACCGCCCAAGGCCCTCCACCACCGGTGCCGCGCCGTCCCCGCACGTGTGTACGCCGTGCAGTACCTGAAAAGCCCCGGCCCCGCCCCATTCCTAAAAAGCCCAAAGCCCGCGCCATACCTAAGAAGCCCAAGGCCCGCGCCATACCTAAAAAGCCCCAGCCCCAGCCTCGTGCCGGCCCTCCAAAGCCCCGACCAATCGTCGCCCCCAGAAGGCCCCGGCGCCGCACTGAACCCCCCAAACCCCGGCCCCAGCCTCGGCGCCGCACTGAACCCCCCAAACCCCGGCCCCAGCCTCGGCGCCGCACTGAACCCCCCAAACCCCGGCCCCAGCCTCGGCGCTACCCTAAACCCCGGAAGCAGCCTCAACCAGAGCAGTGCCCTCCGTGCCCTCCACCATGCCATGGGCCACGGCACAGGGCCAGGAAAGAGAAGGGGAAGCTGAGCCATCGCCAGGGTTACCACTCTTATTCTAAACACCAGTGAGCCCCGCTGCTGTGCCTCGCTGACCGTTGTTAACTCTGTCAATTGTGCTTTATTCTCTTGCTAAACAGCATCCAACCCTGTTACCTCTAAAATAATCCTTTACTTTCGCAAAAAAAAAAATCTTAGTTATTTATCATCCAATCTTTTTACCTCGACTAATTGTGTATTTCTGTCTTACAAAAGTATTTATTATCAAATCGAGTCACCTGTATTATGTTGACACACATTAAATCTGTCTATATCTCAGTCGTGGTGCCTCTGTCACGTATACCATAGGCTGCGCTTTCACAAAACTAAACTGGCATTAATAGCTTGCACGCGGATGCAGCCTTTCCATATTTCCTATTGAAATTAGTCTTTCACAGGCTATTCGTTATGCTTCATAGATTACCGTACGTACTGGTCATTTTTAAAATATTAGGCCTACCTGTGAAATGCTCAGTCTTCTTTATATCACACATACTGTCACCCCGATGAAGTTACCACCAAGAGCAAAACTTGCTGTGGGCCTCTCCAAAAGCACGTCTTACTTTTGGCGCAATTTCATATTCTTTACCGAGATGTTAGGTTTGGATAATTTCAGTCGATTTGACTAAGTTTGAACAGGCTACAGTAGGTTAGGTTAGGATGGAATAAGGTTGTGATAGGCTACATTAGGTTTCTTAAATTAGGGCTTAGATTGGGATTTTACCTGATTAGTATTGGAGGCTTTCTAGGTTGGGTAAAGTGACAATCTTAGGCTAAATGCTTAAAATCAGGGGGGTTTCGGGTGGAAGCCCCCAGTCGGCGAGGTTGTCTGTAGTCAACGAGTCCTGTCGGTGAACAGGCTGCCACTGGCTAACAGGCGGTATCTTTAATGCCCTCAAATAGGAACACTGTATTTTATTTTTCTTCACTTTTTGTAGTCTAAAATAGCCAAATAACTAACTATCTGTGTTGCTTACTGAAGTTAAATTACTTTCCTGAAGATTGTGACATTGTACTGCGTCAGTTGCAATCACCGCGTCCGTGTGGTAAAGTTTTACCAGACTGCCTACCTGTCGATCATTCAGTCTGCTTATCTATCTGTCTGCCTGACTCATCCAGTCCTCTGTTTGCCTGTATTATGTGTGCTTTATTCCCTCACAAAGCAAAACTGCTCATCTGTCTCCCATATCCTAATTTTTTCGCGGGTTATATGTATTGTGTACTTTTACAAAACAATGTTATGTATCTATCATCCAATCCTGTGACATCTGTTGGGCTACACGTAACATACTGTCTCACAAAGCAAAACGATAGCTCATAAAACATAAATCTCATAAAACAAAGATGTATCACAAAACAAAGGCACCTGGCTCTTAAAACAAAACTGCCTTAGAGAGTATCTATCTGTCTGTCCATTCCACAAAACAAAACTCTGTCTCAGAAACTGTCTCCGTCACAAAACAAACTTATCCACAGTAAGACAATGTTGTTTTCAGTTTTTAACCAAGTCAATACAGGCATTTTTTTTCTCGTCTTATATAGGTACACCCAGTCGATTTCATTCACCCTTAGACTGACCTTTTGTAATATATGCGGTTAAACAAGGTTATATCTAATCCTCCCTTTCTGAAAAGTCTCTCCTGATCTGAATAAAGTGGCCGGGAGATGACAGGAATAACATGCACTTCCTCGGGTCGAAGAGGTTAACACGTAGTACAAGTAAATGGATGATTAATTCCTTCACTTTTCCTTTTTATTCCTCCTACTTTCAGACGGACTTATTTACTCTATAACAGACCTTTAGTTGGTTGGAGAAGGGGTTAAAGAAAATGGCTGTATCTAACTCCTCCACTCAGAAAAACCTCACCAGCCTTGAATTAAACTGTACGGCGGTATCAGTAATACTATTTGAAATACATTATCAGAGTGAAGTGGTTAACTGTCTGACTGCGATGATGTAGGGACAGGGACAAAAGTTAGGGTAAGATTTCACCGTTTCTACTTCTCACTCTCTCTGACTGTATGTTTTGTCTTATACCTACTGTCTCTGAAGTTTTTAATAAGGAAGACTCGCTAGTAGTGAAGGGGTTGATGAAGGCTATATTATTTTGCTCTTATAATTCAGAAAGTTCCATCGAAGTTGAGAGATGTCGTCTGCAGATAACAGTAATGAAACCAGCAAGAACACAGAGAGCGAGTACCTCCTCCATCACCAGTAAAAATTTATGATTTATTGCTGCAATTCTTATTTCCTACCTGACGACTACTTTTACGATATCACATAGTTACTTCGACGGCCTTAGCCTGGCGTTTTGCACAGTATCAGAGGGCGCATACCTCCACCAACGCCACTTATGATTTATTCCTGCATAGAGTTCCTTATCCACCTCAAACTGTAATAAACTCTTCCTTGACTCACTGCCCATCTGTCTCCAGACATCACTGAAATCCAGTTGAAATTAACATTAATTTCTTTAGATATCCTGAATATCTTGTATACAAACAGACAGACACAGATGAATACATAACCTCCGCCCACCTTCGCTGGCGGAGGGAACAACAGACTTGTTTGCTAATTTCCCTCATTTCATGTAGTGGAGTACGAATTGTGTGGAAATAGTTGTGATTTTTGGGACATATCATTGACTTATCCATCTATTGCCCTCATCAAGAGAGTAGGGGCTCACGGCTAGGCAATTTAGTCCAGATGTTTTAAGGAGAGAGTGACTTGTGGCTTTCCCCTTAGTGGTATTGTGTGCGCAATAAACTAGGCCCCATTTATAAAACCTTATGATCTATAAAACATCAGTGCATATAAATTCTCTCTCTCTCTCTCTCTCTCTCTCTCTCTCTCTCTCTCTCTCTCTCTCTCTCTCTCTCGGCGTCAAGTAAGCGCAAAAAAGCAACAAGTAAACACAAACACACAAGTCAGCGTGAACGGACAGCTGAACACACGAAATCAATGTGAGTATGCAAAAAAACGAAAGCAGATCAACAACGAACAACGAAAGCAAATCAAGAATGAACCAACAATACATCCCTTCCCTCTTTCGCCCTGCCGTTTCCTATAGTACCCCCAGGAACAAAAATTTACCCTGGTATCCCCCTGCGTCTACTATTCATTTTGGGAATTTCTGTTACTTTCCTTCGTGACGCAACACACCATCAATGGGCACACAAGCTTAAGGGAACTCTCACTGCTTAGGAATATTATCAAGCAGGGGTAAGTGTGAGGTAGAAGAAGTGAAATATTAGGGAAACTTTTGGCCACAGTAGTACAATATGCTGAATCTGCCTCTTTCACTCCAATGTCTGTAGGGGAGGGGGTTGGCACTACTGTGCTCCTGTAACGTATATCTTCTTTGTGTCCCTTTGTGTTGGTAGTGTTGTCTGATTTGTTGGGTCATGTTGGTGCTCTCTCTCTCTCTCTCTCTCTCTCTCTCTCTCTCTCTCTCTCTCTCTCACACACACACACACACACACACACACACACACACACACACCGAGGAAGGTCTACTGGCGTGCTACGAGATTTACGAGTACAACTTTCCATTAAAAGATGCACAGCTGAAGACGGCATGCAGTCGTACAACAACTTTACTCTCATTGTCACGAAGGTAACTTAGCACACCTGGCCACTGACGGAGTAATCTAGGCAGAGCAACACTGGTGGTGAGATATTTTCAAAAAAGTACGAGGAAAAGAAGCATAGAGAAACAGCGAATTGTTATGTGGAAAACCAGAGAATAGTAGCCTGATAGACTGGGGTGAGTTTTTTATTTTTTATTTACTATTATTATTATTATTATTATTATTTTGTGGCCCAGGATTCATTTAGACGTGAACCTTATGGACTGCAGGCTGAAGCTATCCATCTGTTACTGCCCACCGTCCATTTTTAGGGGAATAGGGAGGGACCTGAGAGACGTTCTTATAAACGGCCCGAGGGACCGCCTGGAAATATCAGTACCACCGCGTGAAGGCATCCCTCCCTAGCACCCTTGGGAGTAAAATGGTGGAGGATTTGATCTGTTGTTTCAGTCAGGAGTAACACAGCTGCATCACGTGATTTTTTTTTTGTAGCCTAGTAGTAGTAGTAGTAGTAGTAAGAATGGTAATAGTAGTATTGGTAGTAGCAGTGGCAGTAATGGCAATAATAGTAGTACTGGTGATGGTAGTAGTAGTAACAGTAGTAGTAGTAGTAGTAGTAGTAGTAATTGTTGTTGTTGTTGTAGCAGTAGCAGTAGTAGTAGTAGTAGTTGTAGTACTCGTGGTAGTAGTAGCAGCAACACCAGCAATAGCAGTACTGTAGAAGTGGTGTTAGTCGTAGTTGCAATAGTAACAGCACTAGTAGAAGAAAAAGTACAGATGTGGCGTTGGATGGAGCCATCATTTTCTCTTTCTTCCTAGTAAAAAAGAAAATAGTAGTAGTAGTAGTAGTAGCAGTGTAGCAGCAGTGTTAGTGGTTAGGTTTGGGTAGCTTATAAGGAGTACACAGAAGCAGAGGTATGAGACAACAGGAGCCCCACCCGTTCCCCGTATCAGTGCCAGCTTCATAAACACCTCCCTTATCAGCCCTACGTCACTGAGGGCGGGGAGGGGGGCATGATGATCCCGTACTCACTTACCCAACTATTGTTCCACTTCCTCTTCTGTTCCTCCTGTCCCTCTCTCCATTACTCGTATTTTCTCTCCATATTTTCTCCTGATTCTCATCCTCTCCCTGTATCTTGTCCCTCATTCTGCTTTTGCTGTGCACCTCTCCCTCTCTATCATTCCCTTGCTTCTCTTCCTCTTTCTCCTTCATCTTTTCCACATTCTCCTTCGCTTCTGTCCTTTCCTTCCATCTTTGTGATTCTCCGGCCTTTGTTTTCCTTCACCTGTCCTTTTTTCTATCTCTCTCTCCTCTTTCTCAATACCGCAGCCCTTTACTCTTTTCCTTGTCCTCCTCTTTTTCTTGTTTACCCTGCCTTCTTCTTTCTTTTGTTCTTCCTCTCCAGTTCGCTCTACTCCAGTTTTCCTTCTTCGTTTCCTTTCATCTTGCATTTCTTCGTCTCATTTCTTGTTCTCCCTCATTTCCTTATTTGTATTTCCTCCTCCTCTTCCTCCTCCTCCTCCTCCTCCTTCGTATCAGGCGGTTGGAGGAACATACATTAACCCTTTGACGATGGTGGGTTCCACAGTATTGCGTAAAACTGCCCTCCGTCAGCTGGAGTAAGATGCGTCAGTCGTCAGCGGCCATTATTTTCGCGGTTAACTACTTCATTCCTGTGACACATAACTTTATTCATGTTAGGCGCAGGCGATGATATTGGGTCACGAGAGGGCTTCAGAACTAGAGGGGTTAGATGCAGCCTTCATTAACATCTTTAGTACGAGAGCTGTGTCCAAACTGTAGATATTCGTCTGCTGGTGTCAAGATTAAATAATGAAAATAAGTTTAATAATACGTTCCCGGATTGAAGTGGCTAAAAGGTCTATAAGGCAAGGGTTAAACTGAAATTTGTTTACTAAATAACTTCGTCTGGCAGAAGTGTGAATAAATTATAACAAGGCATCGTACTGGAGAGACGAAAAATGAGGAAAGTGTTAATTGGAGGGGGATAAGTAAGTTGTGGGCTAGAGGATGGGAAGGAGAGGAGGGCGGAAGGGTACAGTAGGTAAGTGAGAGAGAGAGAGAGAGAGAGAGAGAGAGAGAGAGAGAGGACGTGAGTAAGGGGTTGCGTGTGGTTCGTGTGATAATAACCCTTAAACCCTTGCACAGATTACACTACTCTCACCCCCTCCCCTCCGTACCTACCTACCCCACCCCCTCACTGCAGTCCCGCTTACCCGTTCCACCTCATTTTTATACGGTATGCCTTGTGTGTGTGTGTGTGTGTGTGTGTGTGTGTGTGTGTGTGTGTGTGTGTGTGTGTGTGTGTGTGTGTGTGTGTGTGTGTGTTCCCTTTGGAAATGGATTCAGTACTCCATTCCCTGAGGTCTAGCGGTTCTCATAAGCACACAACACTTTTTCATATCACCTTATACCCATCATCCTTGCCGATTACATGCTAGGGACGTCACAATCCGGCTGGTGTGTTGGTTTTAGTGAGAGTTTTTTTCAAGGCACGTCGGTGGGTCTTGTGAAAGAGTTTTAACGAAATTGAAACCACAAACTCTTTCTTGACCCAGCGTGGGATCGAGTTTGCGTCCTTTCGGTCATCAGCTTATTTCTTTACCACTTAGCCACCACCTGATTTATGCCAAATCTTACTGGAGTCTTTATTAACTATTCTAGTTTCTCACTATCCTCCGAAAGAGTTGATGCATGGCGTCTGCTTTGTGCCTCGCTGCAAGCCGTGTTAACCCTTCCACCTCCTTAACTGCCTACACTCCTCCCTTAATGAAGGAGTAGAGTCTGTCATATAGTATGTTTTATTGCAATCCATGTTATTATTTTTCATCCCCCCTAGTTGAAGGTCTAACCTGAGTCTTACTGCAAACCATGTTAGTCATTCTAGCTCATCAGGACACACCTTTCTCCATCTCTAGCTAAGGCACGTGGTCCTTCCTTACGCCGTCCACTTTTCTCGTCCCTTCTCCTTCTTCCTAGATCTTTTTCTGCAGTCCGTATTAACTATTTCACTTCCTTTTACAGCCCTCCTCCTGTTAAATAATTGGGTCTGATCTATGGCTTGTCGTAAGGCAATCCATGCTGGCCATTTTAGCCCCATATTAAACCTTCTCCCCCATGTTGAGGAGTATGGTCTGATTTACTGGTACTTTATGTTTCACTGTAATGCAAGCCGTGTTAGTTATTCCGGCTCCTTATTACACTCCTTCCTCTATACTGAAGAGTAGAGTCAACATTTCTGTCTTTCTGCAATCCGTGTTAGCCACTCCATTTCTTTATTATCCTCCCTCCCCAGGAGTTACCTTAAGGAATCGGATCTGGTTTTCATCCTTTACATCTTACGCTGTGGTGGTAGGTGGTGGCGACCATCATCCACTCTGTGTTTGCTGCCAACGTCATTCACCTTTATTATTATTTTCCTGTGTCTGCCTTCCTCTCTTCCTACTTCTCCCATCTTTCCTGTCAATTTTTACTTCTGTTCTTTCCACGTCAGGTGGCTGTACAAGCCTAACTGATTCTTGTAATACAGGAAACCGTTTATAATGATGGGTGGTAACCATATAACCAAATAACGGGCTATGTGGAGCCTGCTATGGTGGCCCTGTTAGCTGGGTGGAAAGAGAGAGAGGTGGCATACATCCAGAAACCAAACCTCCACAATCTTCCCAGCGTCTCGCCTTGGATGGTCATGCAGGGGTGGTTGCTTGTCTTTAGTTGATGGTTCTGCTTGGCCAAACAGACTGGGGTTATTCAGCAACAACAACAGAACAGAAACAACAACAACAACAACAACAATTAGAAGGGCACTCAGTAGAGGGCATCTCTCCGACAAGGGCAACGTAATTTTCAAACCACTTTTCATAATGGGTTAGGTTTTCTCATCACTGATTAGGATTTTGCAAAAAGTGTTTTCCGGATCTAGAATCTGTAATACGTTTCGGATCGGTCTCAAAAGTTAAACGGTTGTTCCCTGGGACATGGGCTGTCTGCCCACCAAATTTGGTCCAAATCTCTCTTTTAGTTTTTGGTTAATCCTGCTAACAAACAAAAGAACTGACAAACATCGGTCGCGAAAGTTAATCGATTGTTCCCCGTGGCTTATGCTGTATACCCACCAGATTTGGTCCAAATCTCTCTTTCAGTTTTTGAGTAGTCGTGCTAACATTCAAACAACCGGGTGAAAACATACTCTCCTTGTCGGAGAGAACAACAACAGCAACAGCACCGCACCGCATGTTGTGATAATGACCCTCTGACTGAGTACTCTTTTCTCACCCCACCCATGAGAGAGAAATTAAATTAGGTTTGTGTGCATTTCTGTCTCACTGTAGTAGGGTCTGATATACGTCCTTCAAGCCTTCCCTCACAGATTACACTTCCCGCCCTCCCTGTTCATCCTTCCCAACTCTTACTCCTATCTGTATTAAAATTCTAGCTCCTCTTTTTTTTTTTTCGCCTCCGAGAGCTGAAGAACAGAGTCTGAGATCTGTCTTACTGCACTAGGGTCTGATTTATGTCCTTCACTTGGTTCGCTGTTGCCGTCCTTATCAGCAGCTGGCTTGTCAACATTCGTCCCGATAAGATAAGTGACTCTCTCCCTCCACTTCTCCCTCTCCCTCCCTCTTCTTCCTCTCTCCCTCTCTCCGCTACCGTCACCGCCATCACTTTGCTCTTCCTCACATCTTCAGTATTAAGCGCTGGGAGTTGCTTGCCGGTGGGATGGTTAATGGTAATTGTTAAAATCTTTGTAAAGGTGTCATGGTAGTGGTTAGAGGTGATGGTTAGAGCATGTGTGACACCTAGAATCTGGGTGGGGGAAGGGGTGATTGTGTGAGGAATGTTCATAAGAATCTGAGTATGATATGGTGGTGATGGGTGGAGGTGTATTTGCTAGAATCTGTATGGAAATATGTTGGTGGTGGCTGGAGGTCTTTAAAGAGGGTGTAGTTGTCAGAAGCTAGGCAGGGGTAATGGTTAAGAGATGGTTGGAGGAAGTGTGAGTGTTAGAATCTAGGTTGTATGTAGTGGTGGTGGCTGAAGGAGATTGTTAATATTTAGGTGGGTGTTTGGTCGTTCTAGGAAGTGACTGAAAAGGGTGTGATCGTTAAAATCTAAGTGGGGATTCGAGATTAGTAACTGGAAATTACTTAAGATGTGGTCATTGGAGGGAAAGCGTCACTGAGCAGCCCCATTCACAGCAATTTTCTCCGAAACTTACAGACTCACTGCAACCGCAAGTGATATCATAGTTAGCTCTAAAAGTCTACTAGAACCACCTTCTCATTTCCCTTCTCCTCCCTGGAGAAAAGTCCCATCTTAACTATTCCCACCGAGTGGGAAAAATAGAGATGATAGTAGAGGGCGAGGATGTGGAAGCTGGAGGTGGCAGTTGGTTGATGTGATGGTGGTGAACTTTTGAGATGGATGACTGGTGGCTGAAGGAGTGTGGTGGATGGAGATTGGGTTGTGATGAGTGGAGGTGGAGCGAAGGAGGGCGGTAGGTGGAGTTTATTATTTACTGGGGTGGTGGTGATTGCTGGCAATGATGGTGGTTGCTGAAAATGGTGGAAAGGTGGTTGGATGTAGTGGTGATTGTAGATACTGATGGCGCTGGTGGTCATGGGGATGACTGTGGTGTTTTTGTTTGGTAGTGGTGGTGGGTTTTGTTGGTTGTTCAAGGGTTGTTATTGAAGATAGTCTCTTTATGTAATTCTTGGAGTGGTTAATAGACGTTAGATTGTTGCTGTTGGACGTGGTTATGATTGTTAGAAGAGATTTTTGGTGGTGGCTGCAGCAGATTGTGGTTTTTGAAGGTGATTAATAGAATGATTGTTGGTTGGTGGCATTAAGTTAGTTAGTCGTCTTTGGTGGTGGTGGTGGTGGTGGTCGCCGTGAGAGGTGTGATCGTGTGGTGAAAATGGTGCTCACCTCATTGCATTCTGTAGACACTGTGGGCTCCTTGAAGTTTGCTTGTATACTGTGTTCACTGGTGGCCATGGGACGAATTCAAAATCATAAAGAAAAAGACATAAGCTAATGACTTCAAACTACAAAGCCGTCAACTAACATACTATCGAAATATTGTCATTCATTCATGAATATTAACCATACAGCATCTGTTATTTCTGTCTAACCTTAAAATAAACAGTTTCAGTATGCGAGTATACCTTATCCAGTGAGTAAAACACTACTGTGTAGTGTAAGTATTATCATCACCAAAATTCGGTGATAAATGTGTTAGGAACGAAAAAAATAAAGCATAAGAACAGGAGACTGATTACACGCAGCGGTCAGTGAAACTGTCCATTCATCCATTCCTTAACCATTGAAGCCATTCAAATTCTTGGCACCTACTCCAGGTCAAACGATACTCTCTTACACAAAATACAAATTCCTCCTGCTGCCCAACCCTCCTGTGGACACGTTAGTCCGTCGTTGCTTGCAAACTTTGCTCCTAGGAACTCCGAATCCCCTTTTTAGTCCTGTCACAATATTAGAAGTTTCCAGTCCGCATCAGTTTTCGTGATAGGATGGACATATTACTCAGGAGGAGGAGAGAAGGACAGTATTATGTTATTTTGAGTTTGTTATGTTTATTGCTTTGTTTTTAGAGGTACAGTAAAACTTTCCTCTGGCTTGCAGAGGGTCCCAGACTAATTCCACAGAGTGGCCTGTCGTACTAATCTCGGGCTTCGAACTCTCCACACGAGGTTGATCTGCGAACTCTTCTCATTAGTTCACTTTTAATCCCTATGGCTTAACGAGGTGTGCCAAGCAGCTCTGGTCGTAACTTTTCTCGGCCCATCGAACGAGTGATCCTTACTTTAAAAGATTGGGAGTTTCCTTTTTGTTTTCCCCCCTTCATTGGCGCCGCTCGCTCCTGCAGAGTTCGCACCAAGTCGGCCATTACTGGATTACTGGGAATCAGGAGGGTTGAGCCGAGGATGGTGTTCGTGCCGGCTCCTCCTCAACTTTGCTGGCGTGGAGTTTGTAATTAGTGTTCGGGGGCGGTTCTTGTACCCTGCCTCTCTGTCTATCTGTCTGTCTCTTCATCCGTCTGCTTATGTGTCAGTTTACTTGCCTGGTCCGTCTCTGTCTGTCTCTTGTGCTTGGTTTTTTCTTGTTTGGTTTGCATACGTTGGTTCTTTTTTTTTTCATACTGCTGATTTGTGTCATATAATGTTTTTCTTATATAAAGATGCCACATTATAATTAAATGTGTCATTCAACTGCAGAACTGGGATATTTCCATACTTTCTCAGTTTCAGCAAGTTATGGGTGTATATGTGCATGAAAGAAGATAAACGGAATCGGATGGGGAGGTGAAATGCGTCAGTACTGTACTTTATGTCGGTTTGTGAAGAAGCTGGCGTAACAGTTAATGTGCGTGTGTGTGTGTGTGTGTGTGTGTGTGTGTGTGTGTGTGTGTGTGTGTGTGTGTGTGTGTGTGTGTGTGTGTGTGTGTGTGTGCTGGTACCATGTGCTTGTCAGGGTTAATTGATTTATCTGATTGCTGTTCTCCTCTGTTGAATGTCAGACTGCCGGTGTGTCTGTCTGTCTCAGTCTGTCTGATTGTCTGTTTCGTTGCCGTATCACCAACACTATCATCTGTCATCTGTCACAGCCACTGCCACCTCCACACCACACTTCAGTATTCTTCTCAGCTTAGGATAATGCCTACTAGAACCTCGTACTTAACAGTTTATTTATTTGCATTCCTAGTTAATATTTATTCTTCAGTAATTATACAGATTAGAATGAAATAAATAGCATACAAAACAATGCAAGTGAGTGGCTAAGGGAGAAGTGCTAGAAAGTCTCCGAACTGGACAAGAATGTGGGTCTTAGCTGTCCGGTCGCTACAACAGCGCTATATTGCACAGACAATCAGCAACACACGCCAGTAATCCCGACAGTAAATATGGGGACCTGGATGTTAAACTGACTGCCGTGGGTCGTCCTGTAAATGATGGTAAGGGTGTAATAAAAATTTACGGTTGTCAGTAATGGTTCACGCAGTTGATAGGTATTGATCTAATCCTTAGTCTTCCTCTTCTTCTTCTTCTTCCTTCTCCTCTTCCTCCTTCTCCTCCTCCTCCTCCTCCTCCTGCTTCTTCTTATTCTTTATCATCTTCGTTAGCAACCCACTACAGCAATCTCAGCAATAAAGGTAGGGGATCTGTATGTTAAATTGGCTGGTTTGGATCTTCTTGGGATGGACTGAGAGGATAAAAGTCTTTTCAGTGACCCGATATGGATTAATCAAAACCTTCTCTAAATTAGAACATATTCCTTGGTCTCACATCATTACCACATCACCTCTTGACACACAAAATTTCATCACAATAATCGTGTTTTAGTATCGCCACGCATCACCACATCATTTTCCCGCCACTGCTCATCACCCACACCATATGAAAACATGATACAGAATTAGGGCTTTTCACCATAATTAGACCTTACCAACACCACCATACGGAGAGAGAGAGAGAGAGAGAGAGAGAGAGAGAGGGAGAGAGAGAGAGAGGAAGGGGGGAGTTAAAAGCTCTCAAATTTCATGACACGTTTACTCTTTAATGGGCAGCGAGAGAGGCGCCATTGCTTATCGGATATTGAGTCAGCCTTTTTATTTTTATTGTTAAGCAAAGCCCGTATTAAATAGTTCTCATCGTTATTTCCACTGCCTTGGTGTTCTGCTGTTATTTTGTTCTTTTTCTCCCGTTCGTATAAATGTTCTATTGAAGGTTCGATCCACGTAGTTTGGTATTGTTTTGCACTGTATTTCAAGGCTTGTCTTTTACTGGTATATACTTAAAGTTTCAGTTCCTTTTTTGTTACATGTCATTTGTTATATCCTACTGTTTATCGTACACCACTACTTCATTATTTTTCTATCAATTACCTTGTGTTTCCCATTTAATTAATCTATGTTCACCTTTTTTATTATTTTCCTGTGATTTTCTTTAGTCATCCTTATTCGTCCTCCATTACTGTGTTACTGTTTTCCTGTGATTTACTTAACATTCATCCTCATTACTCTCCCATCACTAATAGTCTTCAGATACATTTATTACCTCCCAAGTTTGCCAGTAGTAGTTCGCTTAGAATCAGTGTTATAGAATATTATTTCTTGTATTGCCTACTCTTCATACTGGCTTTCAGTTCATCACCCTTTTCCCAAGCCATATTTGCATTATTTCCTTGTCACCATCCGAGACTTAATTTTCTCTAGTCTGACCTATAGAATATATGCATTTATTTATTTATTTATTTATTTTTTACTCTTATATATAGCCTAGAAAATTTACGGACTTCATCCTTCCTGATTCTCTGCCTGTTTTCTCCGTTATGGGTTGCAACAAAATTTCTTAGATGTTCATCAGTTATTTTTTCTTTGAATGATGTGATCACTCCATCACGATTTGTTAATCTCGATTGTGGTGAAAGGGCAACATCTTTCATTTGTTTCCTTTCTCACTCCTTCACGGGACACTTGACGGTAAACTTTCCAGTCCTCTCTTACCGCTCCTTAGTGTGCGTTCTCGCGACTTAGGCTGTGGCTTTCTGATATTTGATTTTGATTTGTTAGTAGCATATCTATATTTAGTACTAGTATTGTTTGACTGATCGCAACATTTCCTTTAAATATGCCATAAAGTTAATAATCTTTCATTAATATGTAACTGTGTGACCCTTGGGGGATGGGAGGCTTCCCTGTGCCAGGTAAAGTCCTCATCAGCTGTTAGGGTTTAATCCTTTCACTGAGTTTGCTTCTGTCGGAGATGGCCTGAATGAAATTGCATAGTGTGCCTCATCCAGCTGAAAGGGTTTGTTTTCTCCTCATAAACACTCTTGTATTAATTTCCTCTTATTGACTACATAAACCATCGCCGCCCAATACCAGTGCAGTTTGAACAAACTTTTTCTAAAGTTGTAACACCGTTGTGCCATTCCCTCTCAAAATTGGGCGTTGGGATAGGACAGATAGCTCTATAACTGTGCAGGAGGGCGGCCACTGGGGCCAGTTATTTACGCGGCACAATTAGGGTAAGTGGGAGTCGTTAGGCTGTATTAAACTGGCAGCGAGGGTATTGTTGTTAACGCTGATGGCACTGTGTTGTTGTGATTTATGTTGGAATCAGTTTTTTGGCTTGTATGTAGGCTAGTTGTGTTTTGCCTGTGTACATTGACAAGAACAGTACATAAGTCTTCCTAAGTCTTCCATTACCTATTAACTCCAGTATTTCAAACACGGTCATCCCTTTAACTGTCCAGACGTTAAGTGCTGAGTAAGTCGGGATGCTCTGTTATCATGCACACCTCTGGTAAGTTTTCAACTCTGGTGGTGGTCAAGTGCTTGGAGAAGTAGTATGCTGTCCGAAAGAACACGAGTTTCCCAGACTGGGGAAGGAAACGGTTTGGTTATTGAATGTCATTATTACGGAATTCACTGATCTGAAAGACCCGCAGTCGTGTCACCCCAGCTCATACCATCACACAAGTGCTGACTTAGACGGTGGGTATTAGTGTCGAAGCACTGGCAAGTGAAGGTGTGTGGCGCGGGGTAGGATTGCCTGGTGTCAGGGAATGGACTCAGGTGTGTCCCTAGAGTCGGATTAAAAGAAGAAAAAGAAAAGTCCATCTTCTTCTCTTGTCCAGGAACCTCGAAATGACTGAAAGTTCAATGTTGCTGACTTTTGTTGGGAACTTATTGCCAGAGACGAATTTGGAGGTTTTTGAGCCGGTGGTGTCTTCAGCATTATGTCCTGACTTTGTGGCTTCAGCTTTCCCTTCAGTTTTCTCCTTAATTGGGCAGCTTTTCTTTGGAGGGAGGGACTTCAGCTTCTCTCTCTCTCTCTCTCTCTCTCTCTCTCTCTCTCTCTCTCTCTCTCTCTGTTGTAAATAAAGTAAATGGAATTTTTTCTCGTGTGTATATCCTTGGTACAGCGGTTCTTTAGAAGATAGTTGTTATCATCTTGTACGGTAGGAACTAAAGGTTGGAAGGTTGAGAGAGAGAGAGAGAGAGAGAGAGAGAGAGAGAGAGAGAGAGAGAGAGAGAGAGAGAGACTGGAGGAAACTGTGGAGAGGAAGGAGAGCGTTCAGATAAGCGAGGGAAGGAGAAGGAAAGGAGGTGAATGAATGTAGTAGGTCATGAAGACGTGAGATAAGGAAGAGGAGGGAAATATATGAGAAAAGGCGATGGGTGAAGCAGGGAGAGAGGGAAACTAGCAGAGTAAGAGGGAGAGAAGTTGAAGAATTGTGAGAGAAAGCAGTTGAGAAAGGAGAAGAATATTCAGGAATTAGGAATGTTTGCATGAGATTTGAGAGAGAGAGAGAGAGAGAGAGAGAGAGAGAGAGAGAGAGAGTAATGGGGGATGGAGATGAAAATTTGAAAGAGAAATGGAAGGGAAGGAAGAAGGTGACTCTGAGAAGAAGGAAAGGAGAAGGAAGAGTGAGAAGAAGGGAAAACTAATGAAGATGATGGAAAAGATTAAATGACAGGATGCAATAATTAAGAGAATGAAGGAAAGGGAACGAGGAAAGGAAGGAGAGGCAACAGAAAAAAATGCAATGAAGGAAGAAGAGTGAAGGAAGAGAAGGAAGGAAGGAAGGGGTTAGAAGAATCAGAAGACAGAAATATAAGAACAGAAAGAAGGACGGACGAGAGGAGTAGGAAAAAGGAGAATGGGAAGAGAAAGAAGAATAAAAGAAGAAAGAAGTAGTGGGATAAGAAAAGTAATTGAAGGCAAGAAGGAAAAGATGTGAAAGAAGAAAGAAAGGATGGAGGAAGGGGAGAATAAGAAAGAAGAGAAGGAGGAAGGAGGGAAGGAAAGGATGGAAGAAGACAGGAAGTAAGAGAAAGAAGCTGGAAGGAATGAAGAAGGCAGGAAGGGAAGGAAAGAAGAAGAAAGGAAGGAAGGGAAGGAAGGAGGAAGAAAGGAAGGAAAAGGAGGAAGAAAGGAAGGAAAAGGAGGAAGAAAGGAAGGAAAAGGAGGAAGAAGACAGGAAGGAAGGGAAGGAGGAAGGCATGAAGGAAGATTTAATAGCTAGATTCCCCCGATGCTCTGATACTTTGCTAAACTTCCCACCCGCTCAATTTTAGGATGGAGCCCCCTCCCCCTCAACTCTTATATTCTCTCTCTCTCTCTCTCTCATTGTGCAATAATTGTTCTCTTTCAAGTTTCATAATTTTCTTTGTTATGTTTTCATTTTATTACCATTCTTGCATATCTAGTTCTTATCTTTTATTTGCTCTTTTGTGTTAAGTTACCTTTACTTCCCCCCCTCTCTCTCTCTCTCTCTCTCTCTCTCTCTTGTTTATTGCTGGTTTATCTGTGGTCTTTCGTTTGTTTGAAGTATTATGTTTTATAACCTTCATTTTCCTTCCAGTCCTCTCCCTACGCTCTCACTTTCTTTCCTGTATATTTCTGCTTTTTCTATTTTCTTTCCTTATTTGGCGTTCCTTTTACGTATTGTTTTCCCTTTCAGTAATTCTCTCATTCTTTTGACCTCAACAAAACACAGACGTCCTTTTGTTACGTAATTCTTGTCAGCGTCCGATGATTCTTCTTCAGGTCGTAGTAAAGCCTCAGAAAGTCCTTTACTACACCACCGACCTTTCTTATAGTCTCGTTACCTTCAGACTATTTTGTAAACGCGAGAAGAATTACTAATATGAGGGAGTGAACAGCGTGACATTTGTATTTATATCCATCTGTTCCCTGTCTCAAACTCTTACCTATTTACTTTTTTATATATATTCCATTCTTGAGGTATGCATTATCGGTTAAGTATTTGTACCCTACGCTTTTTCGTATTCTATTTTCTCTTCGTCTCTTCGCTTTCATTATTTTTTTTTTTTTGTACCTCTCTCTCTCTCTCTCTCTCTCTCTCTCTCTCTCTCTCTCTCTCTCTCTCTCATATCCATTTCACCCTACATTACCTCCCCCTCTCGCTTGCCATGACTTTTCTCCTTCATTTCTTTTCCACTCTTTGTTGTACGCATTCCTCCCTCCCTCTCTTTTTCCGCCTCGTTTTCTTTACGTACTTTTCCGCTTTCCATTTTCATTTGTATTTTC
>NC_137033.1:4099305-4211805 GCF_032717465.1 Coenobita brevimanus | reverse complement strand
TTTTACTTCCTTCACTGTCT
This sequence comes from Coenobita brevimanus, assembly GCF_032717465.1. Classification (NCBI taxonomy): domain Eukaryota; kingdom Metazoa; phylum Arthropoda; class Malacostraca; order Decapoda; family Coenobitidae; genus Coenobita; species Coenobita brevimanus. The sequence goes on along the minus strand of NC_137033.1, from coordinate 4,211,785 downwards.
CTCTCTCCCATCTCCCCCTACCTCATATCCAGCAATTTCTTTTTTTCCCTTCCCAACCCTCTGCTTAGCATCCTCCATCCCTCCATTCGTCTTTCCCATTTTTCTTTCCCATCTACTTAAGGTTCTCTCTTCTTAGCCCCAGTGTTCCCTTCCTCCTTCATTCTCAGTCCTTACATTTACTCCCGTCCCCTCCCCCTCCCTCATGTATCCGTCCACACTATCGTCCTTTCTGTCCTCTCATCCCACCTGTTTTCTTCCTCCCCTTCTTCTATATTCTCCTTCACACTCATCCCTGACATTATTTTATTTGGAATTCATACCTTTTCTTACTGCCTTCTTTTCTTCATTCCCGTTTAACTTATCCATTCACACAAGTTTCCAGTTTTCTTCCTCTTCGTCAACTTCATTGCTCTCCTTTATTCCCATCCCATTCACCTCCTTCACTCCCGTCCTTCATTTCGTCCTTTCCATTTCCTTTTCCCCTCCTCTCATCCCTCCTGTCCCTCTCCTCCTCCCTCCCCACTCCTTCCTTCTCGTGTTCATTCCTCTCACGTCCCATCCCTCATCACTTCCCCTCCTTCCCTCACCCCTTCCTTTCCCCCTACCCTTTCCCTCCCTTCCTCCCTCCGCGCGTCCACAGCCTCCCTCTCCCCCTCATCCCGCCTCTCTCTCCCTCATATGGCCTTTCCTCCATCCTCCCTTCATATCCACCCACCTTCTTCCCCTCATACCAGCCCCATCTCACTCCTACCCCTTTTCCTCTTCTTATATCCCCGTTCTCCATTTTCTAGTCATACCCCATGGCCTTAGACCCCGCCACACATCCTTCATCTTAGTCCCCTCTTACACCCTTTCTCTTTAAGGTACTCAACATATGCTTGGCTCTCCCCCACTCCCTTCCCATCCCCCCCCCACCCACAATGCATAACCTCCCCTCCCTACCCCAAACCACTCTATCACCTTCCTTCATCCCTCCATACTCTCCTTCTTAACCCATCCCGCCATCTTCCAGCCCCTCATCTCATCCCTTCCCTTCTTCTTTCCTTCATATGTTCTCCTTCGTCTTCTGTTTCTTTCTTATGCACTATTATCGCCCTGGCTTTCTGTTCATCTTTCTTTCATATTACCTTCTTTTCGATATCGTCTCTCTTTCAACTTTGATTTTTATTTCCTCTTGTCATTCCCTTTCAATCGTTCCTCCAATTTCCTCTCAGCTTCTGCATCTCTTCCTGTTCTGCACTTCCTCCCCCTCCCCCCCTCTCTCTCTCTCCCTCTCTCTCTGCACCCCTGTCCAGCCCCCCTCCCACGGCTGCTCACCTGACTGGAAAAGAAGATAGTTTACCATTCCAGCAGGACGCGAGCAGCGGCAAGAAAAATGCTCCCGCGGGCGAAGATACACAAGTTCCTCCTGAAAATAAAGTTTTGGACTCAGGAGAGAGAGAGAGAGAGAGAGAGAGAGAGAGAAGGCAGAGTACAGAATATTGACAGGATGAGAGGGGGAGGGTAGAGGGGATGGAGGGAGGGTGAAGTAAACCGTGCGTAGGAGAGAGAGAGAGAGAGAGAGAGAGAGAGAGAGAGATGAGACAATTATATTGTGCAATTATATTGTGGGAAGGAAGCAGTAGTGCTGGAATCCCATGGGAAGAGAGAGAATGAAATTGGGAGGGACAATTTGCAAGAGAGCTAAGAAAGACAACACTGCAATTATGAGCCAGTATGGAACAGGAAGGGGAAGAGAACAGAAACTTGGGCACTGAGAAAAGACAGAAGAGTGGGAAACGGGGAAGGGAATAGCGTAGAGGATACTTAATGTGTTGAAAAGTATGATGAAAATAAGGAAACAAATTGAGATTTATCACGAAAACGTTATGATTATACAGTGCAGTATATATATATATATATATATATATATATATATATATATATATATATATATATATATATATATATATATATATCGCAAGGAGAAGGGGAAGCAGGAAAGGGAGAGATTTTTCAAGGCAATGAGGGAAAAAAATGGATCGGGTAAGTTGAAGGAGATGGCGCTCGGAGATGGATTGGTTTTAAGAAATAGAAAGAAAATGGCAGAAAGAGAGAGAGAGAGAGAGAGAGAGTCAGTGAAGGATAAAAATGCATTAGGGTGTCCCTTAATAGTAGAGGAAAAGTTTACACAGAGGATGAAGATGATATCAATCCAGGGTGACAGGAAATTGAGGAGAATGGATGCATGGCTGGTTGTTATCTCTAAGCAGTTTAATTCTGCTTTGGGGGAGTTTGTCTGACCTGAAGGAGTAAGAATATCTCTCATTAACCCCTTCACTATAGGAGGGACTTTCCTTACCAGCATAAATTACTCTGGTATCACTCAAGGAAGAGTGCACTACACTTACCTGCCATCGTAGTGAGGGGGTTAAGGAAAGTGGACGAGTAAAACAGCTTAATAAAGGCGGTGGAAGGTAGTGGGAAGAGGGGTGGTTGACGATGAGTGGAATTGGCAAGAGAAAAGTGGAGGATTATCCTAAGATTATGTCATGTGCATTATATTCTTCCTACCATCAGACCATTTTACTTAGCGTAGAACGACTGTCGAAGGGAGTGGTGCTTAAGAACCTTCATTGACTAGTCCATTACTCGAGGTCTTCCCTAAAATGAAAGAAGAAAAAAAATCGTCTAAGGGAAGCCCAAACAAAACTTCGTGGAACTGGAAGCATTGACGCCCCAGATTCGGGTGACAGGAGCAGTGAAAGTGGATAGATGGATGTGTGGATGGATGATTGGATGGATACATGGTTTGATGTATGATTGGCTGACGGTGGGTGGAAGGGAGTTGGGAAAAGTGAAAAGTTGTGGCGTGAGTGGCTGTGGGTAAAGAGTGGATGAGGAGAGTTAAAGATGGAGAGACAGGGTGCATATCGAGGTTAAGCCAGAACAGGGTGGAGACTAGTGGATGCGGTAGATAGGTGGGTGTTTTGGTAATGGGAAGAGGAGAAGTGATGATAAGCTGAAAAGAGCTACATGACTGGGCTGAGCGAATGACTGCATTGTAGCGGCAGGGTTGTGCGCGCCTGGCATGGGGAGGCAGTTCTACCAAAACGGTAGATACGTTCAAGCTTGTTATGTGGATTCTGAAGGACGACTGACGTGTAGTGCCGAAGAACTGTCTATAGAGAAGTGACCTGTCCCCACCCTACCGTACACGCACGATTATAAATGTGGCAGATGTTTGGAGTGTATGGTAGTAAGGGGATGTGGTAACTTTTTCAGTTCAGGTAGCAGTGTTTGTGAAAATAAGAGTCTGTACATGTCACCAGGAGAACTTTACAGGGTGCGAACATTTAACAGCTCAGTGAAGACATACTACTGCATCTTCTGTACTCCGGATCTCAGGTCTAGATAGTTCGCAGGACCGAATACCAGAAAAGAACCGTTCGTGCTAAATGCAAAGAATGATGTAGTTAAAAGAAGAAAATTGGATATTGGTACTAATAAGAAGCCATTAACGACTACTTGCGAATTAAACTTTTCAGATATATATTAAACAAGATGCGAACAAAGAAAAAAGGTATACAATTTTGAAAAATCTTGAAAAATAGTAAAATGTTAAAGAGGAATGTAATGAAAATAAGAGTTGTATAAAACATAAAAAAGTTGGTCCAGTGAAATGCCAAAACTTTACTGAGCTCAGAGATGTCAGGAGCAAGGATAGAGAGAGAGAGAGAGAGAGAGAGAGAGGGAGGAAGAGGAAGAGTAAACTAGAGCAAATGGGCTTAATGAAAGAGGCCCAAGAGATCGATAAGACCGTACTCTTGGTAAAGGAGAGGGACGGGTGATGCAAGGAAAAGTTAGGGATACTGTAATAAGGAAAGTAGATGCGTTGTGGAGGCGGAGGAGGTTGTGTGTGTTTGGGGTGCAGGAGGCGGAGGGAGAGTTGCGTAGGGCGAAGTGAGCGATGAAAAAGGGTACACTGTGGGAAGGGAGAGGGGGAAAATGGGAAGTGAGACGATGTTGGACACGGCAGGAGAGGAGAAGGGAAAAAGATCTGTGAAGCTAGGTTTGGGGTTGTGCAGGGGAAGGTGTAGAGACGAGTGATAAAGAAGTGTGTGGGAAGAGGAAAAGGAAAGGAGGTGGAAAAGCATTGGAAAAGGATAGAAGTAAAAGGAGGAAGCTGGAGACGGTAAGAGAGGAGAGGTGAAAGGAAATGAGGAGAAAGGAGAAAAGGGGTGAATATGAGAAAGAATAACAGAAATAGAGAAACTAGAAAGCACTCACGGAGAGTATACCGTAGCTCTTCCGACACTAATAAAATTTGAGATTCTCTGCTGCAATTCCTCTTTTCTTCCAGACAAATGCTTTTACAGTCTCACATAATCACTCATTTAACTCTACGGTTTTAGTATGCCCTGTTGTTAAATTCAGAGATCGCATACCTCCTCCAACGCCAATTAAATTTATTGTTTAATTCCTCATCCGGACCTGGATCCACCGTGAAATTTACTCAACTCTTCCTTGACCCACTGTCCACATGTCCACTAGATTTCATAGAAATCCAGCAACAACTTTTTGAGGTGTTTTTTCCACAGACAGACAGACAGGCAGACCCTCAGTCACTGGTAAATAAATGATCTCGCTCTAAGTGCGGGAGTTTCAGGGTCCCTTGGTGAATGCCATTAACGTGTGGTGTAGTGTGATGTGAGAGGGTGACTTTGTGTGGTGTGGTGTGAAAGGGTGATATTATGAAGTGTTGTGTGGTGCAGTATCACTAATGTCGACGATAGTTCACGTACGCACCTTTCGTCTGAAAATCGTCAGCATGCTAGAGGAACATTCCGCTCCCAGAGATGCTCTTACATCAAAATAATCCTTATCCATCGACCTCCTACCTGCGTCGCTACGTAAAACAATCAGGAAAGGAATGTTCAAATGTGTATTTTCCTGTCGGATCTGAGCATCCAGTGAGTCCAGTGATCAGTTTGTGAATATTCGTTTGTACTGTGCCGTATATGGGTTCAGTCTAAGTTAATTCAGGTGTAAATAAATCATTTCAGGTCTAATTAGATCCCTTTAGGTCACAGTCGGTCCATTCTGATTTTCCACATTTTTTCCAACCCAGTCAGATTAATTTTAAATTTTTAAGTCACTTCAGGTCTACTGAGGTCAATTTCAGACCTGTTTAGTAATTATAGGAACATTCAGGCTTCACCAGGCTCATTCGGGCCTATCAGGCCTTCTTAGGTCATTTTTCATCCAAAAGATCCAATTAGATCTTATAAGACCCATCTAGGTCAGCCTATGAAGCCGTGTGCAAAATGTCGGCCGAAACTAGACAGCAGTTTTCGAGATAGGAAGTTTTATTTATTTATTTTACTTGAACAGGGAGGAGGGGATGGAACGGGGTGAGATAATGGTAGGTGCTTTGGGATGATGGGAGGAGTACATCCTGTAAACACTGGATATATATTACTGTGGAACGGTGTTGGGGGAGTAGATTCATGTCAGAGATTACCCCGTAAAACTGACCTGTTAGAGAGAGGGGGAAGGAGAGAAAAGGGGTGGAATGGACGAAAATGAATGGAATGGGCATGGAGCAGTGGGCGGGGAGGGCCGCAGCACTGGAGAGTAGACCAGCAGGGCAAGGGGGCAGTACACCTTATGACGATGATACTGTAAAAGTTAAATGATCAAATACTAAATAATGATAATAATAGTAGTAGTAGTAGTAGTAGTAGTAGTAGTAGTAGTAGTAATAATAATAATAATAATGATAATAATAATAATATAATTAATAATTAGAAGTCAGTAAGAAGCAAAAGTCGTTCTTGCGCTCATCAGATTTACCCAGCGGGTGCATACAGAAGGAAAAGCGAAGATATAAGACACTGGAGGACTCGTTAAATTATTAGTAAGGGAAAGAAATAGAACAAAGATACACGAGTGGAGGAAAAGCGAGGAGAGAGGAGAGGAGAACCAGGAAAAGAGAGGAGAAGAGCACCACAATAAGAGATAAGAGAGGAGAGAGGACTCATAGAAGACGCGGAGTAGTGTGTAATTACTATGCTCACAATGCCCGTCTCCTCAACTGCACACAACGCAACATAATAGGCTAACAGGCATACTCGCCCTCACATCTGACCTGAAGGACGTCTGGCTCATCATGAATACACTCCTTACCAGTCTAATTTGCCTCCTAGAGAAACATCACATTCTTCCTTGAACTGAGTCATTTTTCTTCTTTAACCCATCCACTCGAGTACAGTAAGTCATTTTTATTTTATTTTCGCCATGTGGAGATATTATTCAGCTTAAGAAGGACATTTTAAACTGGTGGAGTTAGGTAGCATTCATGAACTCCTTAGTTTCTAAGGTGTTTTCCTAAGCTGAATCTAATTCTTCTGTAGCAACTAGAGTAGACGACAAATAAGATTCTGTAGTTGAAGACTAATTTTTACTGATTTAAACCCTAGAGCGGGAGAGTTTTTTTTATTCTTGAAACGGTACTGCCAGATGACTTGAGTCTCCGTGCCATAGCAATGAACCGATCAGTAAAGACTGTTTAACCCATCCACTTTGAAAAAGCTTCTCCTTACTTGAATTAAAATCGTTTGGAGGCAACAGGAAAAAGCTACTTCACTAAGATAACGTTTTTGGTATACTCCTTCTACCACAAGGCAGCATTATTCAATTTGGGAGAGCCCTGTGGTAATTTCGGAGTTAATGAATTCTGTAAATAACCCCTCATGTTGGAAAAGACTTCACTAATTGAAAATCAATCGTCTGAAAGCACCGTGAATAAAATGACGACTACATCATCGTGGGGAAATGGGTAACATGAATGAATAATTTCAGGTGGTTAGGCGTTGTATCATCATCATCATCATCGTCCAGTCCTGTGTTGCCCCAGGAGGAGCGCAGGAGCCCGGAGCCAGGCAAGTTGGTCCTGACATTTAAGATGAGGGTGACCAGCCTCACTGATCCCTGAGTGGCATTACTTGAGCAGTAAACCCCAACCATCCCTTGGATATAAACCCGCACCGGCTCAATCCGATTGGAGCACCCCAACCACCCACCAAACCACCAGGAGCCATGATTTGGTTATATGGTTACCACCCAATGAAGTAAATGGTTTCCTAGTGTACGGGAAACCATTGGGCTTGTCACTCAGTGTAGAGTCATCCATAGGCGGAAGGAAGAGGAAAGAATGAAGGAAAGAAAGACAGAAGAGGAAGAAAGGAAAGAAGGAAAGGGGGAAAGGGCAGGCACCAGAGTACCACTGCACCGAGTGAGTGGATGGTAAGCCCCCTCCACCTAACAGGAGTTGCATCACTTATGAATAGTTTTTCTTTCGTCATGCAAATTATAAGTGAGGATATACGGTAATTACGTAAGTTTTGTAACACTTGTAATGTTTATCGTGCTATTAAAGGTGTATGGGAGTTTAAGATTTATTATAATATCGAAATTCATGGTAATAATGGCATGATTTTTATGGCAATTCTCGTGTTTTTACATCCTGGAAATCGGGATATAACTTTTACATTTTTACAATTCCCTCACAGCGAAATTGGTTAAAATATTTGCATGATATCCGGAGCGCTGTCGGCCATAACACTTGAATTATGAAAACAAACAATTCAGAACACAATAACTGTAATATCCGCGCGTTATTGACTTTGGGTACGATATGGCGCCGATGTTAAAAAAAAAAAAAAAAGAGAAAGAGAGAAAAAAAGAGTGGCAGGGGGGATTGAATAATAGAGAGTAGGTCAATAGAGAGGACGGGGGCAGCGGAAAGGGGTGACGTCGCCTGAAGCTAAGTTTGAGTCATAAAATAAATCAGAGAGAGAGAGAGAGAGAGAGAGAGAGAGAGAGAGAGAGAGTAAGGGGTAGTGAGAAAGCCATTGGACAAGAAAAAGGGAGATGAAAGAAAATGAGAGTGAGAAAGGAAACCCCCCAGAAAATATTAATAGAAAATAGAAAAATGAGCCTGAGAACAAAGTAATAATTGAAGGTTAGGGGAGTACTGGACACTGGCGGTGGGTGCCTAAAAGATACACTGCTATATATTTGTGATGTGTGTTGTCCAAGTGAGAGTCGTGTGTTGTTGCTGAGGAAGTGAGGAAAGCTATGGGGAGTGCGGTGGGGAAATTGGGTAGTGAGATACTTGGAGAGCTGGAAGGAGAATGGAATGTGTAGTGGGAAGAGGAGGAGTCAGAGGAGTGAGGGGGAGAATGGGGAAATTGAGAACGTAAGAGACTGGGAAGGGGAAGTAGGGAGATTAGGGGCGGGGGGGAGATTGGATAGTGAGAGACCTGGGGAGCTAAGAAGGGGAATGGGGGACGTAGTGGGAAGAGGAAGAGTGCGAGGAGGGAGACGGAGGATGGGAAAGTTGGAAATGCAAGAGGTATTGGGAGTGAAGAAATTAGGAAGATGGAGTGGGAAGATTAGGTATTTGGAGTGCTGGGGAAGGGGAAGGGAGGTGAGGTTAATTAAGTTTGCGTGATATGGTTATAGCTCATTAATTACACGTTTCGCCTAAAACTGGCCATGACTTCTGAATTAAGTATCAAAAATCGGTTCTGTTTAACCTTGTTCTAGTTGTTTTAAATAGTTTACTCGTTGTTTTTGGTGAATAATTACCGCATTAATAAAGAGGCGGAAGTGAAGATAGTTTAAAAGTTGTGGTAAAAAGAAAGACGTGAGGATGTTAAAGTGAAGACAAGGAGGGGAAGAGGAGAATAGGGGGTGGAGAGAATGAAGCTCAGAAGCAGTGAAGTAGTCAGTATAGGGAAAATGGGAGGGGAAAATGGGAGGAATTAATAGCTTGGTGAGGCTGTAGTGGTAGGTGGAAAAATGTAGGACTGGTATCAGAAGGTGGAGAAATAAATATTTATTTCCGAGTCTTATTTTTTTTCTAACTTTAGTGGTAGGTGGGGGTGCTCACCATCCACTCATTCGACTTAGTGCTGCTTTGGGTGTCTGCCTCTTCCTCTCTTCCATCCTTCCTCTTCTGTCTTTCTCTCCTTCACTCTTTCCTCTTTCTTCTGTCTACGGGTGACCTTACACTCCCTCTAGTCTTTCTTTCCTTCATCCTTTCCTCTTCCTTCTGCCTGTGGGTAACTCTACACTGAGTAACAAGCCAAATGGTTTCCTGTACACCGGGAAACCATTTACTACGCTGGGTGGTAACCATATAACCAATTATGGGGCCTGGTGGTATAGTGGGTAATTAAGGTGCTCCAGTCGGATGCAGCCTATGTAGGTTTATATCCAAGGGATGGTTGGGGTTTACTGCTCACGTAATGCCACTCAGGGATGAGTGAGGCTGGTCACCCTCATCTTAAATGTCAGGACCAAGGTGCCTAACCCCGGGTTCCTACTCTCCTCATCGGGCTTGTATATACGACAAGCCACACTCCATTTACAGGAGTTCAGAATAATAACTGAAAACCGTAAGTTGTCAGTAAATACAGTCTATACAATAAGAGTTATCACCTAATTAAGCAGATCAGCTTTGTTTTCTTAGTCTGTCTGTATATAAAATATTATTAGATTAGTTTCTTAATTTCAATGGAAGAATCAGGTGCTCACAGAATATACGGTGTATATATATATATATATATATATATATATATATATATATATATATATATATATATATATATATATATATATATATATAAATATTTAATGCTGATATCCACAAGGAATAGGAAATATATTGTGTTTCCTTATGTATATGTATATCATTGAGAGAACATAGAGAGAATGTAATAATGATTTGATAACATCATTTTTTTTTTACCGTATATTATTGTTGTCATTTTTTTTTTATTGTTGCTGTTGTTTTCCTTTATTGTTATTATTCTTGTTGATGTTGTTGCTGCTGCTGCAGTAATAAATATTTTGGCTTCACACGGATGATAAAAACAGATATTTCTAGTTCTATGAAATATAAACCACGAAGTAATAAAATTTATAAAGACTGCGCCAACCTATCTCTAAGCAAAGCTGGGTATACTGTATTTTATGTTGATTAACCAGTGCCCAGTTAATCCACCCAAGGTTCCTGTGTAGGGGATTTTGCTGAAAGGTACTTGGTAGCCTCCCTCCGCTTATCAGCTCGTAGCCCCGAATTTCACTTGTCTGTATCCTGGGGTTCCTCCCTTATTAACCTTTGAAAATGCCTAATTCCGTCAAGTTTTGGGGATTTTCTGCACCAGAGGTGCCGAGTGCACAAGGATGCAGTTAAGATATTTTCAGATGATACAAAAGCCAACAGATGGTTCAACTATCACGCTCCACAAACAGTTGCGCATAACTTATTTGATGCTCAGTCCAACTCTTGTAGACTCCAAAAATGTAGGGTATTTGAATTAAAGCAAACACAGACTTGCAACCAAACATGCACTGATACACAGTATACCTACTTACTTCTACACGCTGGCTCTAGTACACAAAGAATACTAGCGATACGAGTACATGGAGAACTGCTCACATCTTAATAAATTATCATTGATAGCAAAGTCCAGGGAGCTGATTTAAAATGTTTTCAGTTATTCCCATTTCTATATTGCAGGCAAACTAACACATAACATAATAGCCAAAATTATCTGTATTAGCCTGCACCCTATACGATACTTACGGTACATGACTTTGGAAACTACAGTGTATAATTTAAGATGTGTCTCTTAGTAACTTTACATACTTAGCATTCATCTCTTTCAGGTAAGGAGCGTGTTGCCTATGGGTCAACAGACTCCCAGAGAGGTGGAGAAAGGAGGTAAAGTAGGCGAAAAAAAAAGAAGGAAGGATCTGAGAGTGGAAGGAAAATAAACGGCAGATAGATGAGGGGAAAATAGTACTATGGGAACGATTGAAGGGGAGGAGGGAAGGGAGAGAATAGGAGGCGACAAGACAACGGAAGGGAGGAGAGGAAAGGGGGAGGAGGCAACGGTGTAACAGAGGGGAGGAGTCGAGCCAGTGGTCAGGTGATGTGACGATGAACGGGGCTGCAGACGAGACAACAAGAGGGGGAGGGAAGGGAATAGCAGCATAGGGTAGGGGGAGACGAGACATTCACTGGAGAAGGAGAAGAAAGAGGGATGGAAACTGGGAAAATGAGGAGGAGGGAGGCATCAGGGGGGAAAAGGGACAAATCAGTAAATTTGGGAGAGGGGAAGGAGTCGTAGAGTTGAGGGAACGGACAGGACCATAGAGTTGAGGGAGGGGGAGAAGGGACAGCGCTACAGGAGGTGAGGTTGGGAGTGGGGACGCGGCAACAGGAGGGAGGACGGGGCAGCTGGGAGGGGGGGGGGCAGGAGAATGGGGATGGGGCAGTGGGAAGAGGAGGAAGAGGACAAGACATTAAATTTGGGGGACGGGGACGGGGCCGTAGAGTTAGGGCTGGGGGAGGGAGGGGCGGGTACGGGGCAGAGGGGAAAGATGCTAGGCAGTCTGCATGCACGCACAGGGGGAGGATATTGGTGACACGCACGCACGCAACCCAGGACCCTTAAGTGAGGCGTGACGAGGCGCGTGAGGCCGGCCCGCACGCACCACACATGGGTCACGCACGAGGGGCAGGGGTGCACGTGTGATTAGACCGACGCGATCACACACACACACACACACACACACACACACACACACACACACACACACACACACACACACACACACACACACACACACACACACACACACACACACACACACACACACACACACACACACACACAAACGAGGTGAGGGGATGCATATGTGTGTGTGTGTGTGTGTGTGTGTGCTTTAGGAGAGAAGAGTGGATCAAAGTAGTGAGGTAGTTGTACAAAGAAGAAGAGATGCAGGGAAGAATGGTGTTGTCGTGGAGAGTGAGAAGTGATTTGACATGTGATGAAGGTAAAAGACTGAGGAAAGTGGGTCAGAGTGAAGAGAAGATTGGGTCAAAGACGGGAGAAGCGAGGGGAAGTGGTGTGGGTGTGGGGAGTAGGGATAAGGGGTGTGTGTGAGAGGAGACTGGGTCAGGATGGCGAAGGAAATAAGTCAGAGTGAAGAGAAGGTTGGGTCACAGGGAAGGCGGTGGGGAGGAGGGTTGCTGTGGTTGGGTGTCTGGGGTGAGATGTGTGTGTAAAGCCTTGGGCACATGAGGACTTTTTCTAGCCACTGCAGTCCGAAGGGCAATATGAAGAGCAATGAAATTCCTTCAAAGTCTGTCACACGACTCGTTCTGTCCAAATTATCCCAGGAAAAAAAAAAACAAAGAAAGTCGCCGTGAGAGTGAGAGACGAACATCGTCTTCCAGTTGATACGCATGACTACCATAGCAATAACGACATGAAAGATAAAGACTAACGAGGCTGCTACTATTTTGCAATGCTAATAATGATCAGACAGACGCGGAATGCTAATAGTTAACGTTACTGAACTCACGAGTGTCTTACCGGAAGGTGGCGTGAGAGCTTAGTATCGAGGACCCACAAACCACGAGACAGTGGATACGACTCGGCAAACCTTGAAGTCTTCATCCGTTATTACTGAAAAACGGGATACAGATATGAGGAAGTCTATGACGACTGGGAAGCGACTGAATTTTTGGTATGCAAAAGGTCTGACTAACACTCAGTGTACAGTATACTGCACATGTGCTTTTCAAACAGTTGAAGTATTTTATCCATAACAGCGTTAGTAAAGTATACAAAACTGAGCATAAAAATTTGTTCATCATTTTGTGTAGTTTACAGCATAAACATGATTCTGACATCGGATATTGTCTGAAATCTTCCGTCTTGAGATATCTCGTAGTTAATAACCCCGAAAACTCGAATGTCGTTAGCAAATGAAAAAGCAATTCAGAGGCAAGAATTCTGCGGAATAGTCCTCGTATAGAACATGGGTCAAAACTGTGAGGTAAATGGGTCAAACTGGTGAGAAAGTTTTAGTCAAAGAGGGGAAGGAGAAGGCTGGGTCAAAAAGAATGTGTGGTAGAGAGTGGAGGTGGAATGGGAGAAGGTTAGGCCCCACCGACTAGGTTAATGTATGGCCCGGCCTCCACTATAGGTGAAGGAAATCTTGAAACGAACGAACGAACTGGTCAAATTAAGGAGAAGGTGAGGACAAAGAGGGAGGAGGATGGGTGAAGGAAAAAAAGTATATTAGGTAAAAAGATAATGAAGAAGGTGGGGTGAAAGAGGAATGAGGTTTACAAGGAAAGAAGTAAGTTAAAAAGAAGTTTGAGTTCAGAAAAAACAAAAGTCAAGGTAGGGTCAAGAAAGGTCGGATATGGGGTAAAAAAAAATAGGAAGAAGTTGAAAAGGCTGACGGTGAGATTAACAAATACAAGGGTACTCTATAGATGCGGGAGCTTCAGGGCACTAATATGGGGCGTCACCGAAATCGCGAAAGTCTGCGGGAATGAAGCACCTTGTTTCTGGAAAAGTTAGTGAGTATCCAAGAGTTGCTCCTGTATCTAAAAAGGGAGACGGTTGGGTAAAGAAAAGAAAAAAGTAAAGGTAAGGTAGATTAGGGAGAAGATGGGTTAAAAAATGGAAGAGAAGTTTGGGTAAAAAAGGGAGAAGATGGAGTTAAAAAGGGAGGAGGGATGATAAAAAGGGGTGTTAAAGAGAGAGGGAGTGTGGTAAACAAGAGGGTTAGAAAGGAAGAAGGTGTGGTAAAAAGGGGTTTAAAAAGGGAGGGGGTGTGGTAAGCAAGAGGGTTAAAAAGGGAGGAGGTGTGTTAAAAAAGGGCAAGATCTAAGGAGGTGTGGTAAAAGGGGGCAAAACGGAAAGAGTTTGTGGAAAAAAAAGGTTAATAAGGGATGTGTGGCAAAGAATGAGGTTCAAAAGGGAGGAAGTGTGGTAAAAAGGGGGTTTAAAAAGGGGAGGTGTGGTAAAAAGGGGTTTAAAGGGGAAGAGGTGCGAGAATGGGTGGAAGGAGGGGGAGCTAGGTTGGGTGAATAACGTGGATTGGGAAGAGGTGGAGTTATGAAGAGGGAGAAGGTTGAGCTAGGAAAAAAGGAGAGATTGGGCTCCACAAATGAAGGAAAAAAGAAGGGTAAAAGAGGAAAATATGTGAGTCAAAGAGAGGAAAACGCAAGTCAGACAGGGGAAAACTAAACAGAAGTAGGACCTATGAGTCAAGGAACAAAAAGCGTGATTCAGAGAAGGAAAACGTGTGCGTCGAAGAAAGAAATATGAAAATGGGGCAAAAAGTACCAATGTGGGAATCAAAGAGGGAAGAAAGTGAAGTTCAAGAGGTAACAAGAAATGAAAAGTTTACACAAAAGGAGGAAAAGATGTAGTTATGGGGAGAAGATGGAGTTATGAGGAAAAGATGAAGTTATGGGGAAAAGATGGTGTTGTGGAGAAAAGATGGTGTTGTGGAGAAAAGATGGTGTTGTGGAGAAAAGATGGTGTTGTGGAGAAAAGATGGTGTTGTAGAGAAAAGATGGAGTTGTGGAGAAAAGATGGAGTTGCGGAGATAATGTGGAGTTGTGGAGAAAAGAAAATGGTGCCGAAAAGAAGGGGAAAATGCAGCTCCAAACACAAAATGATACAAAGGCGGAACATGGCGCTCCAAACGGAAAATTTAGAACCGGAAAACTGAACTTCTAAAGGGAAATAAAACTCCAAACGGCGAATGTACGTGAACTCCAAATGAAAAATGAAACTCAAAATTAAAATGACAGATCCAGCGAATGAAAGTAGTAGTATATATAAAATGGAGAGGCCAAGTGTGCGAAGCTGTCTTAGTCCTTTCACTGTTAAATGTCGCCCTGAGCTGAATAATATCTCTTGGCGGTAGGAAGAATTATATACAGAAGGCATCATCTTATTCATAAGTTAATGAAGATAAAAGACTAACATACGAGTAAGAGTGAGAGAAAGGAGGAATGGGAAGAAAAGAAGGGATGGGGTTAAGGAAAGACAAGAAGGCGATGGGAAATGAGTGAAGAGAAATGGAGAAGGAAAGAGGTGAAGGTCAGAGAAGGAGGTGAAGAGAAGGAGTGAAGGGAAAGAGTGAAGGGAAGGAGGATGGTTTGAAGGGACGTTGTTAAGCCGAATATTGTTTGCAGAAATCCTGATAGGGGAGGAAGACAAGTGAGGTGAAGTGTAGTGAGGTAAGGGGAAGTGAGATGAGGTGATAGAAAGTGACATGAAGTGAGGGAAAGTGAGGGAAGTGAAGTGAGGTGAGGGAGGCCCCAGCACAGTTCCCGACCGTAATTCAGAAACATAAAATCTTGCCGCACGACACACCCTCGTATGTCTTAACTTGGGACATGGAATTGTTAATGTTGCTCTTCCGTTCTGCCCTCCATTACGCCTCGCTTCCATGTACAAAAGCCATTTATATACAGTAGATAATATTGTCCATTGTTAGTGGACATGCATACAGTTTTCATTGAGGACAGAACGTTTGTATAATAATGTGAAGAATTTCCATAATAAATAATTATTGACGGAAATGTATATAGCTAAGCAAGAGTCGGTGCAAGTGTGTAAAGGAACTCATACATGTACTGGATGACCCATAATAACACACTTCTTCCACTCGACCAGACGACGTGTAGTGTGTTGCGGGGACGGGAGAGTTAGCGTCATAAATGTCTAACCTGCATCATTTATTCATTTCCTACTCCCGCTGCCTCACTCATGCCCACATCAGCAGACTGAGCCCCCCCCCCCCGCAACACGAGATACAGCCGGGTGAATTGCTAGTGGAGTGCCATTTATGGACCACCCTGTATTTTATACATAAACACACACACACACACACACACACACACACACACACACACACACACACACACACACACACACACACACACACACGCACGCGTGCGTGTGTGTGTGTGTGTGTGTGTGTGTGTGTGTGTGTGTGTGTGTGTGTGTGTGCGTGCGTGCTAATAAAAATATATATTACTGAGGGAGTGCAAAAAAAAAAAAGATATAGCAATTATGTTAAGAAAGAACATACTCATCACAGCTAACCGAAATGCATGTAATGATGATGCGGTGTGAAAGAGAATGTATAATACTTATGATAAGAAACTGCGACAATGGAACAAAATTATAACGCGTACAATATTTAAACCAGGAGACAACCATGACAGGTTCTCAGGACAGTGCAATGCCATTAGCAGTTGCAGCAGTTCAGTGTTACCATTTTATTACGGAGACATTAATTTTGCTTTTGCTGCCACCACGCCATTATACTTGGATTAGAAGAGGCGTCTGGGAGTGAAGGGGTGTGAAATTCCATTAGCCAAGTTTGATGCGGTCTACAAGTTGAATATAATTTTGTGACAGCAGGAAGAATTAAATAGAGCTAGGTCGTTTGTGATTTACTGGTCTAGTCTTGCTCCTACCAAGTGTTTGCATGGGATATAGAACCCTTATAGAGAAAGGGATAATGGAAGTCTAATCTAACTCCTCCAGTTCTGAAAATCTCTCCTGGGCTGCATAGGGAAATATCGTCTGGAGGAAGCAAAAATAAAACAAAATACGTTCTGAGTTGAAGGTTTGAGGCCTCCCTGTTATGTCAGTAAATTCTGCAGATGTGGAACGCGTGACTCGCACAAACCGGACAAAATCAGCGCTCATGCAAAGTTCAGCTCAAGGTGGATCAGCCCTCCATACTTACAGCTGAGGGCGGGGGGGGGGGGGTGGAAGGAGGAATAGGGGCCTTGCGAAGAGAGGACGGGAGAGGCAGGATAGAGTAGGTACAGAAGAGGAGGGGGGAGCTTGAAAAGAATAGGGAAGGGGAACAGGTAAGAGGATGGGGACAAGAGGGAGAGGGGAAGCTTTTAAAGAATGGGAGGGGCAGGGGAAAGAGGGCGAGATGGAAGGAAAGGGGGAGGGGGCTGTGTGGAATGAACCCGGCAGGTGGATGGACGAACAAAGAGGGAAGATGTGGAGAGAGGGAGGGGGAGGAGGTAAAGAATAGGGACGAACGGAGGGAGAAGGGTAGGGGACAACTGCGGACGAGTTAGTGATGAGTGGGAGGGTGGAGTAAGAGGATGGAGACTGACGGGGGTGCGGACTTGTGAGGACTGGAGATGTAGGGGTGGGGGATCGAGAAAGGGACGGCCATGCAGGAATGGTATATACATTATCCTCGGTAGCAACATCTTCACAAAATATTTTTCTGGAAAGCCTTTGGAGTTACGCTAAGCACATTCTAAGTCCGCCAAATTCTTGCTGTCGTGTCTCTCTCAATAATCATGTTCAGTGGAAGATTTGTTTGCTTGCGTGGTTTGGCGTGCTAATGCGAAGACCGGAGGGGAAAAAGTGGAGAAAAAGAGAGCCCCGTTAGATATGTCATACAGCAGTAGTTTGGTAAAATACGACGGCTTGATAGTAGTTATTAGTAGCGGGCGAAATGCTGTCTAGTTGAATTTGTCCGGGTTGGTGTTGCAGACGCAGGGACATGGGTGGAGTTGAGGTGAGGGTGTGTTGGTGAGGGGAAGTGTGTATGGGTGAGGGAAAAAGTGTGCGAATGGATGAGTGTGTTTATGGTTGTGTGGGTGTGGATGTGTGGATGAGTGAATGTGTGCTAATGTAGGAGGGAGAGGAAGTTTGGCTTAATGGGGAATGGGTGAGGATGATGTGTGTGTGGGAGAGATGAATTGTGGGATTTTTTTTTTTTTTTGCTAGATGTGTGTGTGTGTGTGTGTGTGTGTGTGTGTGTGTGTGTGTGTGTGTGTGTGTGTGTGTGTGTGTGGGCTGTATAGGGTGAGGATGAGTCAGGGTGGGTGTGGATGAGAGGGAGTGAGGTTAGGTAAGCAGTGTTTCTGATGGTGCCATCCCACATGGACGATTCCCATACGGAAGATTATAATTAAGAAATCAGTGCATTATTTACCGAACTTTGAACATTTGATAATATATAAATAAATTATGAACGGTACATCTTTTAAGCTGTACTCCTTAGATAAACACTGCGTAAATTGATCTTAAAAAACAAAAGTAATTGTGTTGATTTTTGCAGCTTCTTTCACAGCCGATTTGCCAAACGTGCATGTAAGAAATCGTCTGGCATAGAGTGACCTTCATGTGGTTCGCTGTACTTAGACCTGGTACAGCACTAAAGATGTATGTGTACGCTCAGACCAACCTTTGACATTACACCTCCAGTGCAGTTTTGCTACTTGTTAATCCGTCTTGATCTGAATGTGTGTACTTCATATATAGGGTTAGTGCCACGACCTTAAGAAGCAGTGTGTGCCACTCTGACTTGGTCCGGAGACTCAGTGGATGGGTTGCCTTGGAGAACGTGTGGAGCTGCCTAACGTGTCATTTGTCTCCAGATAAAGCTACCTACCTACTTTGTTTACACTACGACGGCCAGACACCGAATTATCTACGGTAGTTTGTTTATAAATCCAGTTTAGATGGCCGAGGCGAGTCACTAGTAAAGAAAGAGTCTGGGCTTTTAAGCAGTACTTATTTTGTTATCTCTGTTATGAATACATTCACCTTTTATGACAAACATTTCATAGAATTAAAAATCCATGAAAGCAATAATAATTGGCATTAAAAAACCTAATTTACTAAAATGACCGGACAATCTATGAGTGATGGCAATGACAGGATGGTGGCAGAGAATCATGCAACTGGGAATAGTCTTTGTGGGGAACCGTCTTCCCTCTGGGAATATATAGTTGGACCATGCCGTTTCTGGACGTTAATGAAGTAGTGCTGCCGAGGATTGTGTTGTCTGTAAGTAATTGAAAGTGTCACGGTAAGGAAGTGTGCGTGAAACTAGGCCAAGATGTATGAAGGATGAGTATGAGCCAGTCCGTAGCATTTAATATGAATAACATACCCAACGAGAAAGGATACGAACGACGAATATATGAATTTCAGTGAATGAGGGAGTGTGAGTGAGGATCAGGCAGGATGAGTGGACATGAGTGAGGGAGTGTAAGCATGAGATATGGCAGTAGGAAGCATGGGTCGTTGGCCGTAAGTATGGAGTGTCTGGGTGAGATGTGTGTATGTGTGTACCATTGACCTCCTCCCCTGCCCCCACTCCCACCCCTACCACAGTCACACAAGTGAGCTTTGACACGCCATGTACAGACTTGGTTCGTATTTATCGAGAAATTTATTCATAATCCAGGATAAATAAATCCATAGCACTGTACTGCTGTCAGAAGGCGTTTCATTTGTCGCATTTCCCCTCCACTTAGGTTGTGAAATGTGTGTAAGTGTTTGAGTGGAAATGGAAGTATATAAACAGACAATTTTATACGCAACATAAGCTCAAGAAAGTCTGCCGTTATGGAACCTGAATCAGCCTTATTAGACAGATCATCCAGCCGCACTCTCCCACGCTTACGTCGGTCTCCGGTCATGTATCTGTTCCTGCCTTTGTTGGGGATCGGTTGGATAAAATGCATAATTCCGAGTCCTAAGGTCGTTTTCTTCGATTTCGTGTCTCGAGCTTGACCCCGCGGCGAACCTGCCTTGCCATATTCGCTGAGACGGACTTGCGGGGACCAGGCCGAAGATGGTACTCCCTGCCGGTACGACTTCCTGGTTTGTTTACAGACCATTTGGCTCCTCCTCCTCGTGTCGTTTTCCCTTCCCTCCCTCCCCAGTGTGTCTTTACTTCCCCCACGACGTATCTCTGTCGTCCTCCCGAGGCATCTTAACTTTCCTCTCGATGTTCTCTTACTTTGCTCTGATCTCTCCTCTCTTTCCTACTGTCTTTGTATTCCGTCCCTTGTGCTATTTTCCTCTCGATCTTTCCTTACTCTGCTTTGATCACTTCTCCCTTTCCTGCTGACTCTGTACTCGCTTTGCAGTACTCCTCACCTCCTTCCCGACTTTTTGTCTCCCACTCTATGTCCCCTCTTATCCCTCCCGAAGTCTCCTTACCTGCCTTCATAAGCCTTCTCAGTTTCATTCCAACTCTTCCTTCCCTTCCTTTTACCTATCCTCACTTTTTTTTCGCACCTCGCTTCATTTTTCTCGAAGCTTCTCACTTTCCTCCCGACTTCTCTTCGTGCTTCTTTCCACCTCTCCTCATTTTCCTCCCAGATTCTCCACACTTTCCTCCTGACGCCTCCTTCACTCACCCCAACGTTTCTGCTTCCTTCACGACGTCTGTTTTTCACCGTTCACGACATACAAAATTCTCGCTTGATTTTTCCGCCCAGCCCAAATCAGATCAACTTGTCTTCCTCCTCGACGCCCTTTTTCTTCCACCCCGTCGTTCCTTTTCGTCGTTATTTCTCCCCTTTACCCTGTTACTCTCATTGTATTTCACGTGATATCTTTTCTCTCCCTAAATCTATTCTCTGCCGGCGTCTTTTTTCCGCTTATTCTTCTCTGTTGCTTAGCCATATCTTGTTTTTTTTTTTTTTCCCTTATTCTTCTTTCGCGTCCTTTTTCTCATGCATTTTTTTTCCCCTCCGCCCCCTTTTTCTTCCTAGATTACTACTTTTCTCACAGAGTTCCTTCCTCTATCTCGAAGTGCCTCTTCTCTTCCGATTCCTCTTCTTCATTCCCATTGTCCTTTTCCTTCCTCGTCGTCGTCACTGCTTCCTTCCGTCATTGCTGCAACTTCCAGCATTCTTTCTTTCTCTTCCAACGTCGTTTACTTTCTCTCCCATCGCCTTCTTTACCAACGTCCCTTTTTCCCTCCCGATAGTCTTTCTTTCTAGTTATAAATTCTTTGTACCTGGTGTCCCTTCCTTTTCCAGTGTCCCTTTGCTTTCGGTTTCCTCTTTGCCTTCATTCTGCCTTATTTCCGGCTCTCTTCTTTCTTTATTTCTTCCTCCTCCTCTTCTCTTCTCCCTCCTCCCCTACTGTCTTCTCCTCTAGCTATGCACCTCTTCTTTTATTCGTCTCTTTTTTTTCTTCCTTCCCCTCTCCTCCTCTACTTAACGTCCCAGTTTTCTCCCTCCTGTTGTACCAACGTTACTCTTCTCGAATTCTGTGCCTTTTCTTGTTTTCCTATGTCTCTTCTCTCTACATATCTTTCCTCTCTGTCTCCCTCCTCTCTACATCCCTTTCCTCTCTGTCTCTCTCCTTCTCTCTTCTCTCTACATCTTTTTCGTCTCCGTCTCCCTCCTTCTCTCGTCTCTCTAGACCCCTTTCCTCTGTCTCCCTCCTTCTCTCTTCATCCCATTCCTCACTGTCTCCCTCCTTCTCGCTTCTCTCTACATCCCTTTCCTCCATGTCTCCCTCCTTCTCCCCTCTTCCCTCCTTCCTCCCAGCCATCAGTTCCTCCCCACCGCCTCCCCAGCACACACCTCCCGCACGCACGGCCGAGTAATGTGCATCTGAAACGCGAGTAGTTTGCGCTTTTACACCCACCCGGATGCCTTGCTGAGGTGTGGGACGAGGCCGAGCTGCGGGAGTTGTGTGTGTGTGTGTGTGTGTGTGTGTGTGTGTGTGTGTGTGTGTGTGAGAGAGAGAGAGAGA
Organism: Coenobita brevimanus; assembly: GCF_032717465.1. Lineage (NCBI taxonomy): Eukaryota > Metazoa > Arthropoda > Malacostraca > Decapoda > Coenobitidae > Coenobita > Coenobita brevimanus. The sequence goes on along the minus strand of NC_137033.1, from coordinate 4,190,357 downwards.
GAGAGAGAGAGAGAGAGAGAGAGAGAGAGAGAGATGCAGTTGATGAACGAAAGGGGAGCACGAAGGAGCGAGAAAAAGAAGCATACGAGAAAATATGCAGCTTTAGTTATGTATGTCAGAGGCGAAACAGGAAAGGAGGAAAATGCGGAAAGAAAATGAAAGGTATGGAGAAGGAGGATGAGGAAGGAAAAGAAAATAGGAAAAAGGAAGAAGAGGAAGAAGTGTGAGGAAAGAGGAGCAGGAAGAGGAAGAGGAAGAGAATGACTGGGAAGCGTGGGAAGAAATATATAATGAGAGAGCCGGGAGGAAAAAGGGATATTAGAGAGGAAAGAAAAGTACAAAATGTGTAAAAAAAAAAAATAATAAAAGAATGTTGGAGAGAAGAAGGAAGGTGATAAATGAAAGGGCAGTGAGGATGAAGGATAAAAAAAATAATTAGAAAAGGAAGAGGATGATAAATGGAAGAAAAAAGGAAGAATCAATGAGAGTTCAGGAGGAATATAACGAATGGAAGGAAAATAAGGATGAGCGAAGAGAAACAGAAGATTGAGGTAAGGAGAAGGATGATGAATGGAAGAAGAACATGAATGAGGAAGATGAACACAGAAGCTAAGACAAATACAGACGAAACTGGTGAAAGGAAGAAGAATAACGATGAGAGGAGGATAAAAAAAGAAAGCAATGAAAAATAAGAAAAAAAGATGATGAATGGAAGGCTAGTAAAAACGAATAGAAGGGATAAAAGAAAATGGCGAATGGAAATAGTCTTAGAATGAGAAGAAAGTGGGAAATGATGAGGTAAGGACTAGAAGATGAATACGTATGAAGAGAAAAGGGGGGAAATTCAGACAGAATCGCAAGAAGATGGCGAAGTAGAAGAATACAAATGAGAGGCAAGGGGAAGAAAAAAGGAAGACTGAGACATGCCAGAAGGAAGATGATGAATGTAAGGAGCTTTGGGGGGAAGGATAAAGAGTAAGGAACACGAAGACAGGACGAATTACGGTGGATGCGAAAGGTAAAGACTGGGAGGAAGAAGAAGAAAAAAAAAAACGGTAGAACGGGACAGGTAAGTAGATGGGTGATGGAATGAAGGAGAGGCGGGAGGGGAGGGATGGAAAGGAATATTTTAGTAGTGAAAGAAAGGCGTGGGGAAAAAATAATGACGAGTAGATTATGAACACATACAGAGCGGTGACGTAAATGAGGGAGAGGTTGGGAGGATGAGGGAGCGGAGGAAGATGGAAAGGAATAGGTAAAGGTAAAGGAAAGCTAGAAAAAATATAAGAAGCGGTACAATATTAACACCGACAGGACAAGGATTTATTTAATAATTTTACCCCTGCCTCCTCTAAGAGATTCTTTTTAGATAAGGAGGGACCTCTCAAAGTAAAGGCGTTTATGGGACTGTTAAAAACCTTTTCATTGAAGCAGGGAGTAATGACTGTGAGACAAGAAGGAAGAAGAAACAGGAAGGAGAGACAATGTGGAAAACAGAAGAGGAAAGAAAGAGGAAAGAAAACGGTGGAGAAGGAGTGAGAAAGGAAGGAAGTAGGGGAAGAATGAAGGGAAGGAGAGAGACAAGGGAAACGAAAGATGGAAGAGCCGGCCAGCCCACCCGCCGCCACCCAACACGCCAACAACACACATTCTCTCTCTCTCTCTCTCTCTCTCTCTCTCTCTCTCTCTCTCTCTCTCTCTCTCTCTTTTCTTCTTCTTCTTCTTCTTCTTTGTTTTCTTTTCTGTTTATACTTGTTTTTCATACCTCTTTTCTTCTTCTTTTCCTCCTTCTTCTTTACTTCTTCTTCTTCTTGTTTGTTGTTCGTCTGGTCTTCCGTCTTCCCCACTTGCCTCAGTTTCCGGTCCTCAGGTAAGGTAACAGCCCAGTGTAGTGGCCATCCGTCAGCCCACCCGCTGTGTATATATTACACTCAGTCCACTCCCTACCTTCACTCGGTTTTCACCAGACTGAACTGGGCCACTCCCACAGTTTGAGTTCCTAGTCGTGAAATTAAGTGATCCTTCGTCATAACGTAGGCGTAAATCTCCTTGATTACTAGAGTGGGTTAGTTTTCACCGAACAAACCTGGTCCACTCCCACAACTGGAATTCTAAATGGTGCTTGTATGAAATTCAGTAATCCTTGCCAGTGAGACAGGACTGTTTCCTTGATTACCAGTCAAATAACAGGCCTTTAGTCTGACAACACTTGGTCATCAGATGAGCTGAAAGAGGTACAATTCCAACAGCCGCCTTTCATTCAGTTTTGTACAGTGTTTCCAGCTCTAAGACACTTACATCCCATACTGCCCTTTGCCTATTCAAGGAATATGCTACATTCGGTCTCCAGAGGCCCAACCGTCCACATACGTACCTCACAGCTTCACATGTCACCACTACGGCTCTAATACATGCAACCCATACTGAACAGGTGTAGTGTAATGATATTAGCTCATTTTATTATTATATGATGTGCCGTTGTGTCTTGAGGAAAGCCACTAAAGTCTTTTATAATGAATTTCATGTCATCAAACTGTTCCCTGTTCCAGCCAACCATCGAAATCGTTTTTTTTTTTTTTTTTTTTTTTTTTTCCGGACAGCAAACCTTTTCTTCAGCCACTTGTCCACCATCACCATAACAACAGCTCCCGTCCACCCACCCAGCCACTCTCTCCCACCTTCCTACAAAACTTGCAGTCCCCACCCAGTCCTCAAGCAACCAGTCTTCCGCCCCCCTCCTTAGCCTATACTTTATCTCTCAGCCCCTTTCCCTCCTCCTCCTCCCACTCCAGACCAGGCCCCCTCCCCCTTCCACTCCATCCCTAAACGTTCCCTTCCCCTCCCCTGTTCCCTCGCTCTCCATCCGTTCCTCCCCACCCTAGCCAAAGTTGGTGATTTACCGGGCAGCATTACGAGCCAGTGAGAGTCTTGCGTTTCCTGATTTACTGCCGTTGCGTTCGCTTGGTCGTGCTCATTCCCTGCTCCTCCTCCTTACCTGCTTCCTGAATGCTTTTACATGCTCGTTTTGGGGTGTTTTTTCTCCTTACACCTATTTTTGTGTGTGTGTGTGTGTGTGTGTGTGTGTGTGTGTGTGTGTGTGTGTGTGTGTGTGTGTGTGTGTGTTTCGTTTTTATATATTCTTTTTATGCCGTTCATTTAACTTTTAACTTTAATTTTAAGTACCATAGCCTTTATATATATATATTCCATTTTTTGTTCTTTATGCTTCACTTTTTAAGCTTTATACTCTTACGTAGTTCAGTAATCTTTCTTTGCCTACTTCATTTTTCATTGTTATATTCTTTTACATGCATTACTTACGTTCTTTATTTTTTGTCTCATTCTTGCATTACTTGAGCTACGTTAATTTTAGTGTTTCTTCTTGTTTTGTATACCTCACTTTTTCTTTTCTTGTGCACACTTTATTTAATGTCTGTTATATTCTTACTTTATCTGTATTTGTTTATTTTTTGCTTGCAAGCCACGTGACATGAGGCGAGAGGTCAAATGCTGAATGCTGGGACGGTAGAAGCAAAATTTAATGTGGCAACGGATGGGCTGAGGTCCCGTGAAAAAGCTAACTGGCGAATGTAAGGCTAGTGTTATATATTATGTAGGAGAGGCTATGGTACCGGTAGGTGTTTATTATTGTTATTATTATTATTATTATTATTATTATTATTACCTCCGCCAAGGAGGTTATGTTTTCACCCCTGTCCGTTTGTTTGTTGGTTGGTTTGTGAGCAAGATTACACAAAAACTACCAGACGGATTTCCACGAAACTTGGTAGAAGAATGGGCCTTGGCCCAGAATAGACTCCATTAAATTTTGGTGCTGATCCGGATAAAGGTGCGGATTCAGGATTTTATATATATATTTTTTTTTCACTTTCTTTAACATTGTGAGATAGGGCATTTTTCGACATTTTCGTAAATTTTTCAGTGAATATTGCATGGATCTTGATACAAAAAATCAGGCTTATTTAGGATGTTGGTATCTACGAATGTGTACAGTTTGGCGCGGATCCATATAAAATTCCGGATCTAACGGATTTCAATATGCCTTTATAGGGGGTAGTCTTTTTCCAGCTGCCGTATGGTAACAAATAGGGCTACAAACGTGCAGAGCTGTACCTAATAACAAGGGTGAGGATTACGTCATAGCTGTATTGCGCAATAGCTGCATTTCGCAATATAGACACATTTTGCAATAGCTGCATTTCGCAATAACTGTAATAGACACATTTTGCAATAGCTGCATTTCGCAATAACTGTAATAGACATATTTTGCAATAGCTGCATTTCGCAATAGCTGTAATAGACACATTTTGCAATAGCTGCATTTCGCAATAGCTGTAATAGACACATTTTGCAATAGCTGCATTTCGCAATAGCTGTAATAGACACATTTTGCAATAGCTGCATTTCGCAATAGCTGTAATAGACACATTTTGCAATAGCTGCATTTCGCAATAGCTGTAATAGACACATTTTGCAATAGCTGCATTTCGCAACAGTGACAATGGAAAAACTGCTGACCTGGGTGCTGACTAGGGTGTTACAACTTATAGGGTTATGAGTTTGATACTGGATTAGACTTGACTGAATTAAAAGGAACTGCATGTTGGGCCTTGGCGGAGGTATGCGCTCTACTGAGTACCATTCCAGTTATTATTATTATTATTATTATTATTATTATTATTATTATTATTATTATTATCTATTATTATTATTATTATTATTATCATTACTACTGTTCCTACTACTGCTACTACCACTACTACTACTACTGTTACTACTACTACTACCACTACTACTACTACTACAACTACTACTACTACTGCTACTACTACTATTACTACCTCCACCACCACCACTACTACTACTACTACTACTACTACTACTACTACTACTATTATTATTATTATTATTATTATTATTATTATAAAAGAGTAAAGTGATGGTAATGGAGAGAGAAGGTGACTCCCAGTGTGATGTTACAGTGAGTGGAGAGAGATTGGAACTGATGAGAGTTCATTCACCTGGGAACAATGATAGAAAAGAGGAAAATGAGCAAAAGAAATGGAAAGTAGAGTGACACAAGAAAGGAAAGTAGCTGGTGCTATGAAGGCCTTGATAAGGGCTTGAATGTTGCAGCTGCGCGAGGCTTACATGTAGGAATGTTGGTGCCAACTTTAACATGTGGATGTGAGACTATGGTGTGGCATGAAAATGAAAAATCAAGAGTGAGAGCAGTGGGGATACGATTGCTGAGGAATGTATGTGGAGTACAGAGGGTGGATAGGATACGAAATAATGTGATTCGTGAAAGATGTGGAGTGAGGAAGTCTGTGGACACCAGAATCGAAGAGAGTGAACTGGGATGGTATGGTCATGTGGAGAGAATGGATAACAATAGAGTGGTGAAAAAGCTATACCTGAGCGAATCTGAGGGAGGGAAGAGGCGAAGTAGGCCAAGGAGAAGGTGGAGGGATATGGTGGATGAGCGTAAGAGGAAGAGAGGTATGGAAGTCGATGAGGCTAGGGAACTGACAAGAGATTGAGCTAGCAGGATGAATGTTGTGAAAAGAAGCGCACGATCAGGGATTTGGCACCCCATTTTAACGTGATAGCGTTCGGATTGACTTTATGGGATACGTTTATGTGAAACTACAGAATGTGGTGAAAGTTTTTGGCGTATCAGATAGAGCCAGGATTCCGGGAGCTTGAATGATGAGTAAATGGATGCGTGGCCAATTGGACTAGGCAAACTTGGGCTGTCAGGACGCTTCTGCTCCTCACCCTGCCCTACGGTGGGATAGGAGGTCCGGATGATGATAATGATGATGATGATGATGACGATGATGATGATTGTTATTATTATTATTATTATTATTATTACTGTTGTTGTTATTATTATTACCATTATTATTATGCTTTAACAAAAGAAAGGCGCAGGACCCACATTTTCGTCCGCCAAGAGGGCTCCCAACACCTTCTTACAGGTCCTTAGTGGCAAGAACCTCAGATAAAATGAAGATGAATTTGTAAGTAGCGATGCATGAGAAGTGGCCCTTATCAGTCAAACCATATACTGTAATCTTCCATCATTGTACCGTCAGGAGGATCACGAGTTTACAAGAATATATTTTAATCGTTTCGTAAATGGCTCTTATAGTTACTATTATATGTTATCTTTTCCAGTGATGATGATGATGATGATGATGATTATCATCATCATCATCATCATGATCATCATTATTGTTATTATTATTATTATTTATATTGTTATTATTATTATTATGGTTCAAAACAGGACACAGTAGATTAAGAGAATTTATTAGGCACAATACACAGTTAAGGAAGAAGTTTTTGAAATTCTTTTCAGCACACGATAATTGACCTTGTGTATCGGTGTAGGAGAGACAACCGTCTTAATTAAATACTTAGTGCTAAGTCTATATACTGTATACCAAGTCGACCCATTCTGACTCCAAAAACCGGATCCGGCTGCGCAAGCCGACTTGTGACGTCACACGGCCCTGAACTGATTCGAGAACTCGGCTGAGTGAACACGTCCCTCCCATCAGTGGTTTCTTTTTATGGTCTCTTGTATGTACGGTGTCGTACTTTCTTTAGAATAAGGGCTTTGAACAGAAATATGAATGCATTGAAGAAAAATACAGATAAAAGGCATCATACGAACCACTGAATAATGTTATATAGTTATAACTCTACATAAATTTATTCCTGTGAATGATGTTTTTTTAAATAAATGGAATGAAATATGCACTTCATTATTTGTTTTATAACCAAGCGTACAAATAAGCGTCTAGGAATGCAAGGAAACTGTGAGAAAAGGTATGGATACTGTGAGGGAAGGTATGGGTACTGTGAGGAAAGGTTTAGAAAGTGTGAGCTGTGTTGGTGAATCTGCGTTTTTGTTAGCCCTGAACCGGCACGTTTTCTTTGTTTTAGGGCCAACAACATTGCATACAGGCTCCACCCACATGCACATGGGTCGACTTGGTATATAGGGACACAGACTTGGTGTCCCACATGTAAAGAACATATGAAAACAGGTTAATCTCATCATTTCAAAATTAAGCCAGTTTGTTCTAGCGATCCCCTATAAACTAAATAAATTCATGTCACAGTATTAAAAATAAAGTGAGTGCTCAGTATGCCTCTGCCAAGCCATGCTCATGGATTCGCTGTACCTCCATGATATGTTTCATTATGGGTTGAAATGAAACCGAAGATAAACTAAGTCAATCCCATATGTCCTTGACCTATGACCCCTTGACCTTGCTGACCTAATTAGCTAAATGTCCCTTCATACTGTGTCTCTGACAAAAGTTTAGTGAAAATACGTCAAGGCGTTCAGGAGATATTGTGCTCACAAAGATAAACCAAGTCAAGTGACCTCGACCTTTGACCCCTTGATCTTGCTGACCTACTCAGTTCATCATCCCTTCATACTGTAGTATCACTGACAAAGGTTTTGTCCAAATCTGTCCTGGGGGTTCAGGAAATATCATGCCCACAAGGATAAGCTAAGTTGACCTCAAATAACCTTGAACTTTGACCCCCTGGCCTAGCTGACCTAAGCAGTTCATCATCTTCTCATACTGCATCACTTACAAAATTTTGGTGGAAATCCGTCATTTTGTTTAGGAAATATCATCTTTCACAAGAGTGTTCCGGATGCATGGACCCACACACACCCGCACGTTCGAATGGACTGACCAGTCACTGAATGTCTCCACCACCATAGACAGGCAGTAGCTCAAAAAAGATGCCATAGCTCTGAAAGTGAGTTTGATTTGCAAAACACATTTTTTTCCCCTACTCCAGGGAGGTTAATTTTTGCCAGCGTTGGTTTGTTTTTGTCTGTCTGTCTGTTAGCAGGATTACTCAAAACGCTATGGACGGATTTTAATGAAATTTTGTGAAAAGGTGGGCCATGGCCCAAGGAAGAAATGTCTAATTTTGAGGGTGGATCTGTATCCGGAGTATCCCGGACAACATCTCCAAAAGTTCTCAGTGACTTTCAATGAAACTTTGTAGAAAGGTGGGCCATGGAGCAGAAAGAATTTATAAAATTTTAGGGTAGATCAAGATCCGGATTCTATATCCTGGATCCTTTTTAATGGCAATGGCTTAGGTATGCGCTCTCTGAGTGGTTTCTAGTTTTTATGTAATTAATCTGTTATTTATAAATGATACATTATTTTAACGTACGTACAAGTCATAATTTCTATTCCAATATAATTACTCCCATGCGATTTTATATAGCGTATGAGAAAGCTTTCAAACTCGAGGAGTTATACGTAAGTCGTCAATAACCCGTTCAGTGTTAGAGATGCATCCTGACCTGAGTAAAACCTTTTAATGGGTGTGTAGTGGAAATGGAGCAAGAACCATTGGCAGTGACGGGGTTAACGTGGCATCTGAAGAGACAAACTGGTAAGGAAGAAATGCTGGGTCAGTGGGGAACTGTCTCTTACGTTGGATGATACGTCGGTCTTCGGGATGGGGGTTTAGATGGCTGACTTGTGAAAAGTCAATGATGAAAGTGTTTGCTTGTTGTTTGTTTGAGGGTATGGTGTCTGCTGTTGTGATGGCAGCGTGTGATTGTGTGGTGTTGCTGTTGGAAAGTGTGATGCTGTTTAGTGTTTTGTAGATTTGCTGATGTTTGTTTTGTGGTCAAGTGTTTGGAGGTTATTTTTTCCAGTTTAGTATTTGCTGTTCTGATATTTAATGTTTATCTGAGTGTTGAGTTCTTGTATTTGTTGTATGGTGTCTTGTGTATGGGGTGCTGGGGAGTGTCGCAGTGTGTCCCGTTGTCTGATGAGGCCTTGAATTTTTGGTGTGAAGTTGGGGTTGTGTCTCTTTCTGTTGCCTCTAGGGATGTATGTGTGTGTGTGTGTGTGTGTGTGTGTGTGTGTGTGTGTGTGTGTGTGTGTGTGTGTGTGTGTGTTTTGATCAGTGTGAGTTTGTTGTGACAATGAATGTCTGACGTGGTGTTGAATGTGCATGCTGTGTTGCTGAGTGCTTGTGTGTAAGGCACTGGGTATACGTGGTCGTGTTGTTTGTGTGTGTGTGTGGTGTGTTGTTGAGTGTGCGTGTGTGAGATGGGTGATGTGATGTGGGAAGGTCATAGTGTTATCAGTGCGTGTGGGGAGGGAAGGGTAGGGGTGAGGGAGGGGTGAGGAGATAAGCAGTGACACTAGGTATTGCATTCCCGGCCTCACCCCACACTCACACCACCCTATTCAACACCCACAGAACCTCCACAACAGGCATTCCACACCCACACCACCACCACCACGTATATCACACCCACACCACCTCCCCCATACTCACACCACACTTATTCACACCCACACCACCTTCCCTCACACCCGCACCACCATCTCTTACATTCACACCACCTACGCCACCCTCTCCAACAACCACATCACCCTCCCCCACACCCACACCACCCCTCAGATGCTCACACCACCCCCCTCACCCTCCACACCACTCTTCCCCACTCTCACACTATCCTCCTCCACACCCATACCACTTTCCCTCAAACCCACACCACCCTTCTTCATCCACATACCACCCTCCTCCACACCCATACCGCTTTCCCTCACATCCACACCTCCCTCCCCCATCCACATACCACCCTTCTCCACACCCATACCGCTTTCCCTCACACCCACACCTCCCTCCCCCATCCACATACCACCCTTCTCCACACCCATACAATTCTCCCTCACACCCACACCATCCTTCCCATTTTCACAGCAATATATTCCAAAAACCCAAGATGAACAACAGTACAGGTTTCATTAGGTAAATCCCGGTGTACATTGCAGCATTGGACGCATGGAACACAAGAGGGTTTTCAGCACCACTTATTATACATCTATTTATGTACCGGTATTAAATTATACATCACCGTATTTGTCTTAATTATCAAGATCGAAGTAAGTTTGCATATCCACCTTAACTTTGTATCAGCAGGAAAGAGCTAATAAACAAAAAAATACACTAATGAAACTAATTTATTACAAAGACCTGCCGGATTGCCTTATGGCTACGAAACCTTCATGATATTTCACGTGGCAAAAAATCTTAGGCCGCGCAGGGTATTTTGCAGTGATTCAGAGAATACATGTATATACTGTCAGTTCGCAATTAAACCTATCTGAAACATTAGTAGAATGGTAACAGTATATTGATAATTAAGATATCCAAGTGAATACACACATAAGCTTTCCACATTACGTCGTCATTGTTGGCATTTATTGTTGTCAGCAGTACTGTGGAAGAACCTGAGGGACGTTTTAGCGACACTGGTGCTGCCAATACTACTGCCAGCAAAATATATTCCTCCTGATGAACAGTACACCTTCAAAGAATGCTGTAAAAGTTGGTTGGCAGTATACTTGAAACTGTGTGCGGACTGCATCATCCTGCATTTCATTTGAATTCTGTGCACAAATAGCCTTTGCTGTCTTGCTGTATAAAGTCCTAATTTCACGCAATCACTGAAATACTCGAAGATCCGCACTGGCTTCGGAGCTCATTCAGATAAACTGTTGTAATTGCTTGAATACGGGATGTTCTCTAAATTACCTGCCCCTAGAAATAGCCAGTTTAGACTGATGTTTGTCGTTCTGTGATCAGTATTATCATTCTGTAGCTTGTGTCCATCTTATTGATTCTGTGTCCAGAGGTCCGTGCAACAATTCAACGTTGCTAATTATCCTAGCAAAAATATCAAAACGTTCGTTGTGCTTTGTTTCTGAAAGCAATGGGTCGATTGTCCTCTAACCCACATTTTAAAAAAATGCTGATGTACCCCAAACAGGCGAGGTAAGTTGTGCTTCTGTCTTTACAGTGTGTTTGTCTGCCTCAGCCGTTGCAATAACCGCATCCCTGCTCTCTGATATCGTGTTACCGACTGAACTGGTGTATTTTGGTGCTGCGATGTGATGCGGTTTGCAGCAGGTATAATTCAAAATGATAGAATTATACATATGGAAGAGTTGTTTATTCAGAAATATAACAGTTTCGACTTGATTTGGACATGAAAAGTCTGGCTATCCCCTGAATAAATAGCTTTTCCATATATGGGTATAATTCTGCCTTTTGAGCAAATCATAACACTGGAATCACACATATTTAAGAATGATGACTGTGTTTTCACAAATATCATAGTTGTGTGGATCCGCCTGTACACATTAATATTATGGCCAAGTTAGAAGCAGTTTATTACACAGCTACTGGCGTGAAAAAAATCAATGACAGTACAAAACATGCCTGCATCTCGAACTCGAAGTTAGTCTATTGATCTCCGTTTTCGGTAGTTGTAGAGTTATTTGTTGGGTCTTTGTTTTTTTGTTTTGTTTTTTTCAATGTAGGATGCCCCTCTGTTATTGGGGAGAGAAGGCACGATCAAAGAAGAGAGAGAGAGAGAGAGAGAGAGAGAGAGAGAGAGAGAGAGAGAGGAAAAGAAAAATATTTAGATAGATGAATTAGCAGATGACTGAAATGAAACGTGATTTTTCATACGAATATTAGTTCAGTAGCTTTATTTATTGTTTTATTTTTTTCATAGGGATTCTGTAGAATATGTGTGAAAGAGTGTCTGGGTATGCTGTAGATAGTTCTCCCACTTTCGTACTTTCTCATTTCCTGGTTTCATGATTCAGCCTCATTCCACGTGTGGAGAAAAAAGACTGGAATGAAAAGAATGACGATGATGATGTTGTTCAGCTTTTGGTTAATTTGAATGGTTTGATATAATAACATCAGACTGGTTAAAATGTGCGGAACAGTTCTCACTTTTTCCTGCCTGTGGTGCACTACTGTTTGTTTTCCAAGAGCTGAGACCCGACGCATTGCTGACATCATCCCAATCCATTTTGCACTCGTGTGGAACTCTTTTCTCGATATCACTTTTCCAAATGTTCCAGCCTCTCGCATATAAAAAGTTTTGAAACGGTCCATCTCATTGCCAAGGTGCTTTCTCATTGTACTAGCTTCTGATCGTCCCCTCCTGCTGCACCTCATGAGACTCATTAGGGATGTGTGAACACGGTAATTACATTAGGTAATAATTGTACGCTACCTTTTTTTTTCCGGTTACTCTCATATACGTCACATCTGCTTCGGTCACCTAAACCCAGTAGACTACCAAGGGTTGGATTCCCGAACAAATTTACCATCGATTGGCAATCGTAACTCGGATTAATTTATTTATTTACTTTTCAGTAAGGAAAAGAAAGTCATGGAACCTCTCCATGTGCTTTGTTCTTTCTGCAGTAACAAACTTAAGTTTCGAAGAAAACTTATTTATTTATTTATTTATTTTTTTTGCTGGACGACACGGAGAAGAGTGCTGTAAAACCAAGGACACACTCATCAATTTACTTTTTTTGGGGGGGGGTAACTACCAGATGATGCAACCTTCTTTTGCTAATTATTTATCGCATATCATTAATCCCATGTCACTAATGAATTTGGGTACATGATTGTCCTCGTAATACACAGTAAACTGATTAACGGTATATATTTTGCGGACCTTACCGTATACATTATTCTTATCTGTATTTTTTCTTCTCATGGAGCGTCAATGTATTCTGATTTGGCGTCACAGCTTATGACGGAATACCAAAGACAAAAACATTTCCTTCTAGTTTTGAAACTATGTACTTATAATATATATATATATATATATATATATAATATATATATATATATATATATATATAGAAAGCCAGTCTGATCAGAACCCAGCTTTTAGACACTGGTAAGTTATATGGTAAGCTGGTTTCAGTGTTCAAAATAATTGGGTACAGAGCAAAATTAGATTAAACATTTGCAAAGTAATCATATGAAATATATTCGGAGCTGGAGACTTGTCAGTGACTTTAATTAATTCGTATGATGTTTTTATGCGCCTCTCCCCCACCCACTACACCCTCTCCTTCCTCCTCCCACCCATCAACCGCCCCCTCCCCAGCGTCCCAGCGAGCATCACGTAAACAGAGATAGTCTTAATTTGGCCAGAGCTTTTTACCCCCGTCCAATACACTCACTGGATATAAAAAGGAAAACTGATCAGATATTGCCATGATCATTTTTTTTTTTTTTTTTTTTTTTTTTTTTTTAGTCTGGCTATCTGAATATGATGAATGTTGTAGATAGGAGAGGGGGAGGGGATGAAGACGAGGGGCAGAGAGGGGGAATGGAAAAGAAGGTAGGGAGAGGTACAAGTGGGAAAGTTGAAAGTTGTTGATGATGCTGTTGCCTATAGTATCATCTGAAATGCTAGCCCGTTGGAGTGCAGGCCTAAAATAATATTCCCCTTCTCATGCAGCACACAATCCTCCTTCTTGGGGACAGTTAAGTAGCTGAGGGACGTTTATATAACCAGGCAATTCAATCAATCGGTCTTCTCGGAGCCATCGTATAAAGGCGTCCCTCTCCTGCACCCCAAATGACAATTAAGGGACCGATCTGTGGCCGTATTACATCTTTAATCTTGAAATGTGCATCAGACTGGTTGTTTATACTTTTTCCTTCAGTAACACATCTACCAATCATTCTACAATCAAACCAGAGTGATTACTAAAGTGAAAAATGCGACTATACGAAGCGATTTCCCGTAATCTTCAGCTGCTATGGAAGCTTTTTAATTGTTGAGTTTGTTAAAAATATTTATGAATAAGGCCCTTGGACTGTAGCAGAGAGAGAGAGAGAGAGAGAGAGAGAGAGAGAGAGACGCCATTAAAATTCCTCCGAAAGATTCGTGTTTACTTGGGTTGGCTGGGTATTTTTTGTGCAATCAAGCGAATATTCGATGTCAGGCCGTATCGACTGTGTTTGCGTGACCAGTGACATTAGGAACGCATGTGAAGGACGTGTATTTTTTGTGTGTGTGTTGCAGCGCCATTATGTATTTGCTGTATATTATGTTGATAAGCAAGGAAGACGCGATTATAGCATACGATATAATAGAGTATGGTTCGTATTCTGTGTTTTGGCGATGTCGTCACTGTTCCTTAGCGATTTGTTTGCCTGCTGTATACGTTTGCCTCCTAATACGTCGGTGATGCAGACTGTGTCTATGTTGATATATAAACAACGTCTGCTTGTCTATACATAGCCTGGCGCTTTAATCCAGATGGAGTGGCCACAGAGAAATTGTCTCCTCGTCGCTTTGTCCTCCGCCAACAGGCAGCCTTTTCTTCATCTCAGACCACTCTCATTCATATACCTATTCACCCCGCTCTTCCACTCCATCCTCGGTCTCTGTCTCTCCATCTCATTCACATACAGTTTCCTAGTTAATCTGTGAATAAATAACTTTCAAGAGAGAATATGAAGTTATAATATGCAAGAGTAAAAACTAAGGAAGTGTCCATTTTCTATACATCCTCCATCATTTATTTCCTGGCATTCCTTTCCCGCAATAACAGAAGGCGCTTTGTAAATAAAATCGTTTGGAGGAGACAAGAATAAAGTAAAGAGTACGTTACAATAATAATGATTTTAATTGACATTTTCCTTTTCTCTGTAAATATTGCATCGTGTCACTGCCAATTTACCTCGAAAATTTGACAAAACTCCATCATTTCTGGCAAAATTTGGCTGTAGGAGGATGAGCTGGCTTTTTTTCTTTTCTTTTAAGACCTTCCACAAAATCTCGATTAAACATGTAGTTGTGCTCTATCGCAAATTATTTTATTCGTGTGTGTGTGTGTGTATGAGAGAGAGAGAGAGAGAGAGAGAGAGAGAGAGAGAGAGAGAGAGAGAGAGAGGCGGTGTACAGTGCGCTTTCCACTTTCTCTTTTTTTTCGGTGCTGTCCTAAAAATCTTCTCCCATTACTCTTGCTCTACTTTTTCCTAGATTTTTTCCCACTCGCACGTCCACCCTGCTCGTTGCATTTTTATGGCCTTCGCGATTTTTGCTCAGTTCATGTGAATTTCTTGCGTTTTTTCGTGCTTCTTCTTTCATTGTTTTGTTGTTGTTGTTGTTGTTTTTTTCTGTTGTTTTGCTCTCCACCTCTTTTCACTTTCATTTCCTGTTTTTCCTCAGCATTGCCTCTTCCACTTTTACTTTACATTAACGTCATAATTGCAACTTTTTTTTGTTTTAATATCATTCATGGCATTACCAGACGATTACATTAATTCTGGGATAGACTTTTCGAACGAAGTCGGTAGAAAGATATGGTTTACTGTCCCAGTGGACACAGGTTCGAATCCCAGCTGGAGCAGGGAACAGTTTAAAGGATCTAAATTTCGCTAGACTTTAC
This sequence comes from Coenobita brevimanus, assembly GCF_032717465.1. Taxonomy (NCBI): domain Eukaryota; kingdom Metazoa; phylum Arthropoda; class Malacostraca; order Decapoda; family Coenobitidae; genus Coenobita; species Coenobita brevimanus. The sequence continues at coordinate 4,175,034 of NC_137033.1, read as the reverse complement.
TAATCTACCAAAGACCCTCCGACGTGGAAAAAGAGCTCCGCGAATACAAGTACACCAGAACTGTATGAGACTTCCCTAACATGTATTCAGTATGGACGGTGGGTGTTAGCGCCGAAGTGGTGACATGTGGAGGTGTATGGTACGTGGGTGGACTGTTGGACCTCCCCTGCTACGTCTATGCCCAGATTCGGGAAAAAAAAAGAAAAAAGGAATTGGCAAAAAAATCCTCATGGTTCATATTACAATCCCAGGTTCATCTTCACGTGAACCCAGCGCTCCGTAGGAGACAGGCCACTTCAGCCGGTCGCTCCCAGAGATCCTTTACTGAGGATATGCTGAAGAATTGACTGTGATGTGATAATTTGGTGCATGAGGTGAGTAAGTGTGTTGAGGTGCCGGGGTCTGCATTGAGCTGTGGACGTGGTGGATAATTTGTGAGTTGCATTTTGGGTTGGTATTATAGTCCTCAGGGTGAAGGTGTTAATTGGCCTCTAGCTTTTTTTATTCTAGTTTTTATCCTGTCTTTTCATTCCTTGCCATATTGAACATGTTCCTTCTCCACCCCACGTTTTTCCTCATTTTTTTTTTTACACCCGCGACCAGTGATCGAGAATCTTATGTTTTGGTCTGCATGTGTAGCCTATGTGTGTGTGTGTGTGTGTGTGAGAGAGAGAGAGAGAGAGAGAGAGAGAGAGAGAGAGAGAGAGAGGGAGAGAAAATAAAAAAAGTTTTAAACTAGTTTAACCAAACAATGGAAGTATTTAAGGCTATCCTCATGAGTCAACATATTGTCAGAGGTCAAGGTCATAGGGCTGGGTCAAGGTTGACCCAGCAGAATCAAGTCAAACTATTTTTATCCAATTTAGGTCAAATTTGGGGAAAAGTTGACGGTAGGTCAAAAGTAAGTTGTCCAGTTTAGATAACAATCTGTCAAAGGTCAAGATCACGAAGCCAGAATAAATTTCGTCCAGTTTGTGTGTGGTTGTTATCAAAATTATTTTAACAGTTTTGATCCGGTTGCGGTTTTAACCAAAGTTGATGGAAGGGTTGAGATTACAAAGGAGTACACAGGACAGCAAGCAGCAACGGATCTTATGGTCCTTTCGAGGCTGTTTGGTACAGAATAGACTATGACTACGAGATCTATTTCTACATGTAGAAAGATAAGGATAGTAAAACAAGAAGGCTCCCCCAGCCTCCAAACCCTCCAGTTAAAACTGTCAGGAAAAAGTGACAAAAACTACCATGCAGCGTGGAAAAACCGACATGGAAATTTCATAGGAAAGACTCAAAAGGAAAAGTTACATTCTATAATACTTTATCTACATGCTGCCAAGGAGTAAATCTTTTGTATTTTAGAGCAAGAGATAAAAGGTCAAGGTCACAGGGCAAGGTCAGCCTAAACACTTTTTACCCATTATAGGCCAATCTTTTTGAAAGGGATGAGAATAAGGAAAAAATGAAAAGATTCGATTATTTTGAACAATTAGTCAACGATCAAGGTTGCGGGGAAAGGTCAAAGACCTAGGTTACAGGGGAAGGTTAACTTTATTTGATTTGACCCAAACTTGGTGGAAGGGTTAAATGTCAAGAAAGAACAAAGGGATTCAGTTTTGACAACAGTCAGTCATTCTTTCTGATTAGTCTTTGCTTAGTATCTTGCCACAGTGCTTTCCCTTTTTCTTCTCCCTCTCATTTCCACTGTTTTATTTATATGTGCAGTTTTCTTTTTCTCGCGTACCGACAGATCATTCCTCTGTTCTCTCTCACGTCCTCCACGTTTGCTTCTCTCTGTCTCGCCCTTCCTCACTTTCGCGCTCCCCGTTTTCTCCTTTCTCTTGTTTATTCTTTGTATTTTCTCCATGTTATTTCACTCTTCCACTTCCACTTTTCTTTTCCCCTTCTTCCCCCCCTTTCTCTCTGCTTTCCTCCTCTTTCCGTTTTCCCTTCGTTTTTCTTTTTTCATATCCTCCCATTACTTTCCCGCTTCACTAATACTTTTTGCCTCTTCCCCGTCCACTCTTTCGCCTCTTTCCTCCCTTCATTCCTGTTTTTCCTCTCACTTCCATCATCATTTTGTTATATATGTTCAGTGGCCTTTGTTATGCCAGAGTTTTGCCTTGATGCTATATTTTTTGTGTATGTAATGTTTGTATTTAGTTTCTGTGTTCGATGCCTGAGTGCTGTGGCTGTCAGTTTTTGAAATTTTGAGTATTGTATTTGCGTATTGAGTCTGAGTTCTTTTAGTTTGTTTTGTCTGTTTGTTTGATGTGCCTGTGTTTTGATTCAGTGTGTAGTGCTTGTGTTTTGTACCTGTGTTTCTGCCCGCTTTCTGTTTGTGAGTCTTTCAGTATGTTGTGTCTATTTCCTTATGTTGTATCCGTTCCTACTGAGCTTGTACGTTTAGTTAATGTGGTGTGTTTGTTTCTGTGTATTGCGTCGTTATGTGTGTTGTACCTATGAGTTCACTGAGTGTGTTGTGTGTGTTTATGTATATTCTGTGTGTAGTGTCTGTGAGTTCACTGAGTGTGTTGTGTGTGTTTATGTATATTCTGTGTGTAGTGTCTGTGTGTTAGTGTTTTGTGTGTGTGTGTGTGTGTGTGTGTGTGTGTGTGTGTGTGTGTGGTTCCTGCCTCGTTCTGCCTGGCGGCCTCCTCCACCAGATGACGTCTTGTGGGTGCATCCTCGCTTCTCATGATTATGCATACCTCTGTCGCAAGGTGCAAGGTCTGCAAGAATAACGTGTTTACCCTACGTATTTCTTGTTCTTGTTCTTCTGGTGCCGTATTAGATAACTTTGTCGTAGACCTTCACCAAAGGAGTACCGCTGAACATGCAACATTGCTCTTCACAGGGTGTATTCTACTTGTCTTGCCTCACTACCACACTCTGTCCCACACCGCTGCACCCGCATCTGTCGGCCCAACCCACCAGTTACAAACACGCACTGACACACACACACACACACACACACACACACACACACACACACACACACACACACACACACACACACACACAGCTTTGTTTATGAAGAACCTTGATTTTGAAGCTGTTTTACCACTTTGATAATGAATTCCAGTGCATTATTCGTGCTACCGCTAGATGGTTTTCTTAGATTTGGCGAGACTCAGCTATTCAGTACAGTCCTCTTCAATCACTTCAGTACGGTGGGGTCCTTTGTTAGATAAATATAACTGTCTGGTGGAGGCAAGAACACGAAAATTAAAAGAGCTTCATCATAGTAACCCTTCACATCGCTGGGAATCTGTTGAGTCTGGCACTGGGAAGTTTTGGATATCACACGCCAACGGATCTGTGGTTAGGTTTGGCCAGGACAGTTAGGAATCGTTGAGGGGTGAGAAGCTTAGGAAGGTCACAAGTTCAGGATTAAGATTAGGAAGGTTATAAGGTTAGATAGGTGGTGGGGTTAGGAAAGCTGCAAGTTCAGAAGTACGATTAAGAAGGATAGAGAGTGTTTAAGTTACGAAGGTAGCAAGGTTAGGAAGGTCTGAAGTTCAGGAGTAAGGCAAGGGAGAGTAGAAAGGTGTTAAAGTTAGGAAGGGGGTAAAGTTATGAAGGTTACAAGTACAGGAGTAAGGTAGTAGAGAGATGTTAGTTAGGAAGGTGGTAAAGGTAGGAAGGTTGTAAGTTCAGGAGTAATGTTAGGGATGGTGGAGAGGTGTTAGAGTTAGGAAGGAGGTAAGATTGGGAAAGTCATAGGTTCAGGAGTAAGGTTAGGAAGGTTGTAAAGTAGGACAGAATTAAAATTGAAAGTTTTTTAATTAAGGAGACAAATAAGGTTAGAATGAAGGTAAGGACAAGTATGAATGGACTATAAGAATACGATGGATCATTTAGGTTTCCTGTAAGTTAAGAATGTTACTAGAATATATTTTGTATGGTATTTCTGCTACAGGTGATTTAAGCAATACAAGATTGGCCCAGTATACAAAAGGAATTAATGAAGGTTGTACTCGAAGCTAACCTCTTCAGTTGGAAATCCTTCAGGCTGATATAAAATAGTCTGTTGCAAGCAAGAATAATGAGAAAATTGCGTCTTCATGCTGATTGGTTAGATGTTATTAGGTTAAGTTAGGTGTGATTAAGTATTGTTGGTAGATAGCATAGGTCAGAAGCTCTTGCCAAAAATATTTACATACCTACAGTATAATGGCCACTTGACCAAATTTCCTTACAGACTGATTTTTTTTCTTTCCTAACTTACATCTGGCAGGAAACAAAGAATTACTTCGAATATTACTTTTCGAATGACTAAGCCCCGCGACGCAGGTACACCGTCGAAAAGTGCTCTCTCTCTCTCTCCTCGTGTGTTAACCTCGGCTATCCCTCTCACTTCCTTGGTTGTTCCTAAAATTTCTCCTTCTTAATTCTTCTCCCTCTCCATCTTCTATAACCATTTTCAGCTTTCCTCTCCCCTCTTCTCTTCTTACTCTTTCTCCTTCCTTCCAGTCCCTCTCCTCTGTCTCTTCTTTTCAGCATCGTCCTCTACATTCCTCGTCCCCTGCCACTCCCAACCCTAAATATGTTGAAGAAAAAAGAAATCCCTTATCTTATCAGTGCCGACTCGCACATTAAAAATCCGAGAGACTGTGGGAGAGAGGTGGGGAGGGATGAGGAAGGGGAGAGAGAGAGAGAGAGAGAGAGAGAGAGAGAGAGAGAATGATAGTCTGCCATAAATTAAAGATGGGGATGAATACCGCGATGATAAAAAAAATAAAAGAACAGAAAGCCGCGGGAAAGAAATATGCGGCTCTTTTTATAGAGGGTGATAACGCTTCCCCATCCACACACACACACACACACACACACACACACACACACACACACACACACACACACACACACACACACACACACACACACACACACACACACACACACACACACACACACACACACACACACACACACACACACACACACACACACACACATACCCTCTCTCCCTCTTTAAATCTGCCTTACATGCGGGCCCTGTTGCTCTTTGTTCTTATTTTGTTCCGTGTTTCTTTTCCTAATTCTGGTTTACCTATGAATCTCTCTTGCTTTCTTTGGCCTTATGTTTTCCTAACTTTGCTCTGCTGGTGGACCTCTCTAGCTCTCTCTGTTCATCATATTCTTTTTTCGTTTCTCTTCTCCACTGTCTGATGTCTTTCCCTGCCCTTTTTTTCTTTACTGTGAAGGTGATAAAGCCCATCCATCCCACAGACAGATACACAGACCAGCTAACCTCCACTCTCTCGCCGTTATTCATCACCACGATTACTGTTTTGCTGGTGGACCTCTATTTGATTGCCTGTTGACCACTGTTGCTTTGCTGGTGAGGGTGATAACACCTTCCCCTTCACCACATACCTAAACACAGCGGCCACCCCTTCCCTCTCTTTTAGTTGCCACCGTTGCTTCTGAATCACTTGTGGACTTCTGCTGCTTTGCTAAATTGCATATTCTGCTGTCTCTGCCCGTCATTATTATCTTTATCGTGCCCCTTCCTTTTATCTGTCGCTTTCTCTCTCCCGTCGTGTTCTGTTTTTCTCTTCTTTCTCTTCTATATAGCTAAATTTCTCGCATACTATACAGCGCTCCACTCTTTGTTTTTAGTGCCTTTGTCTTTATCTAACTTAACGCTGATCAGTCCAGTTCCTTTTCATTTCTCCGACTTTTTTCCTTTTCCAGTTTTACCCTTCCCTCCTTATATTATTCTCCGTTACTCTCTAGTGTCATCCTTTCCGGGCGTGTAGGGTTCCGCATCTACATTTTTATTAAATTCGTGTTGTACTGTAGAGTACTGTTATTACTTTTTTTTTTCTTTAATTCGTTCTCTTTCTTCTTCATTTCCATGTGTCCATCCTCTTGTCAGTAGCCTGCCTAACCAGCCTCTCTGTTCACTAACCACCCAGCCGCCAGTCGTGCGTGACACATTCCTGACCTGTCTCCTAATCGTCCTCTTCACCTCATTCTCAGGCTCGGTTTATATTTTGGCCATTCCTTCTTCTTGATGTGTTTTCCCATCGCATTTTTTTTTTTCAGTTTCGTTTGGCTAAATTATTTTCATTTTTTTTTTATTCAGTATCTCTCAGGTCTCAGCTATTTGACGTTTCAGCTCAATCTCCTAACCACACACCACTTTTTAGCTGTCCATCCTAACCACACACCACTCCCATTCTATTCATCCTACCTGCAACTTATCCATCGTAAGCGTTCAGTCACTGCCATCCTGTCCATCCTGCCTTGTTGTTGGTCTTTTGTGGCGTTCCATGGCCATCTTATTCTATTTTCGTGTCTTTCTCACCTCCCTTCCCACTCCCACGTCCATCCTAAACGCACACCACTCCCATCCTTTATGCCTTTGCCCTCTCACCCCCCGCCGGCTCCTGTGACTGCAGATAATCCGACTTTAATACCAATAAAATGCTAATAAAATTCATCTCCCTCAACCACCGTCGAAATTACTCGGACGCGACAACTATCTGAGAAGTGATTATAGGATCTTCTGCGCACTCCTCCTATCGTATATATATTTTTGGTTAATTTCTTCTAAGAGGATGTCACCTTCTCTCCCTACCGTGCGTCTCTCCTCCTTCCTTCTTCTCCCCCTCCTCCTCCTCCTCCTCATCATCATCATCATCATCATCATCATATCATCACCTTCTGTCTGTCTCTATGCCTGTCTGTCTGTCTGTCTATCTGTCTCTCTGTCTGCCTGTCTGTCTGCCTGTCTGTCTGTCTGTTCCTCAAGTGACTATTTTTTTTTTTTCATGCCAGCTGTCTGTGTTGCCTTTTTTTCCATTTGCATCCTTCACCTGTTGCCGATTGCTATTAAAATTCTCATAATCAACTCCCTATCACGTCCACGGCACCAGTCAAGATAATTAACCAATGGCCCCTTTTTTTTTTTATACGTTCACTTCAGTATAGGAACATTTAGCTTTCTTTTCTTTCTTTGTTTTTCCGACCATCACAAGAAATGTTAATTTGGCTTGATGACAATTTCGTCGTTTGGATATAGTTAATTCCTTCATACCGAAGATGTATAATCTTTCTCTTGTTATTTTCAAAAGGATGTAATTCACTTTAGGTTAGACTTTTGTAACTGGAAGGGTTAGACTTAGCCTTCATTATCTACTTCTCTTAACGGAGAGTTTATAATCTGAACCAGTCGTCTGATGGCAGGAAGAATTCTATAGAAGCAGTGTTTCCTGGACGAAGGGATAACGTGTTGTTTCATACTGTCAATAAATAATTTAGTTTAGTCAAGAAAGACCAGAGCAAACAAAGGGTTAATTGTCCGTGCAAAGTTGTGTAATTCATGGACGTTATAAAATACTCCTGCTTACGCCCCACCTGTGATGTACGGCCCCCTGAGTCTACACACCTCTTCTGTCGGGTACATTTTTATTTTGTATTTGTTTCCTCTAGCCGATTTTATTCAGCGGTTTTATTCAGCCGTAGTACTGAAGGGATTGACACAGACTATCTTACTTCCCAGGTTTAAACACTCTCTCTGAAATCGAGTATAATAGGGACAGGAAGGATGGAATATGCGACCTAGGACTGAGGGGCATCAGTCTGGCTATGCACTCTAACCCTATTTGTGTCCCTCTCTCTAATGCAAGGGTTAACTGGCGTTCAATCAGTCTTTCATGTAGCCTGTGCATTTGGGTAACTCTGGAACTGTCTCCATCAGAGTGTTTTGCCCACTGCCTGTATATATCCAGTCTTTTTAATTCAGTGCGTTCAGGCATCTGGAACGGAACGAATCTTTAATTGTTTTTTTTCGTTCCTTCAGTATTCTTAGCAAGGGAAAAGAAGTTCAGTCTCTCACTGTGTTGTACTTTCTCTCTCTCTCTCTCTCTCTCTCTCTCTCTCTCTCTTTCTGTGTGTGTGTGTGTGTGTGTGTGTGTGTGTGTGTGTGTGTGTGTGTGTGTGTGTGTGTGTGTGTGTGTGTGTTTAAAAAAAGAAAAAAAAAAACACGACCCCACCTGCATCCTCCTCTGCCTTCTCCCGCTCACTGAATCCAGCCTAGTGTCCGCTTGTAAGTTAGGGAGGCGAGTTTTTTGTCTTGTAGGTTACAGGTGTGTGTGTTTATTTAAAGGCACGTATTTTGTTTTGTCGGCTATTTGTGCTTGTGTTTTGCTGTGTGTGTGTGTGTGTGTGTGTGTGTGTGTGTGTGTGTGTGTGTGTGTGTGTGTGTGTGTGTGTGTGTGTGTGTGTGTGAATTTTATAGGAGTATGCGAATTGGAGAAACCGAAGTATTGTGTGATAAGGGAAGAAGTAATAAGAATATACTGAGGTGATATAACGGCTGGAGAAAGCACATAAAAATCATAAGAAAATAAAGAGAGAAAAAAAAATAAAATAATTAGGAAACGAGAAGAGAGAGAGAGAAAAAAAAAAGATCGCAAGGAGGGAAAGAGCAAGAAGGATAGGTAGCGAGATTGTGCTAACAGATATGAGAGAGAGAGAGAGAGAGAGAGAGAGAGAGAGAGAGAGAGAGAGCTTACACAGTTGCATCCAAGCCTCTAGACTGCGGGCCCAAATAAGGCTCAAATTGACTGCTTCTTCCTTTTTAAGTGTGAGGGAGGTAGTGATTGGCAGGGAGGTGGTGGGAGGAGCAGGCATTAGCAGTAAGTTACGGGGAGAGTGGAGGATTGAGGGAGAGAGAGAGAGAGAGAGAGAGAGAGAGAGAGGAACTGGAATGGAAGGAAGAGAAAAGGAGAGACTGACTAGGAGAAACAAGTGTTTGTATAAAGTATTGGGGAGAATGGAGACGTTGAAAAGAGGGAAGGAGAGACAAGGACTGGAAGGAAAAGAAGGAGAGAGGAGAATGAAAAGGGATGGGAGGAGGGGGGAGGGAGAAGGAAGAGAAAGGAAAGGGTGGGAAAAAGCAGGTATTTGCAGAAAGTTATGGGGAGAGTGAAGAAGCTGGGGGTTGAGGAGGAAGAGAGGAGAACGGGAAGGGATAGATAAAGAAGGATTGGAAGTGAATGGAGTAGAAAGAAAAAAAGAAAGGAATGGGGGAAAGGAGAGAAAAGTAATGGAGGGGAAAGGAGAAAGATGGATAGAACAAAAAGAAGGGAGAGTATAGGAAGAGGCTAAGAGAAGGATAGGAAGAATAGATAAGGGTTGAAAGTGAGAAAAACGGGAGTGGGAAATTGAGAAATATTTTGGTTGTCGAGGAGAACATAAGACTTTAAAGACGAAAAAGAGCAGACGGAGAGACATGAAAAGGAAGTAGGAGACTAAAAGAGAAGGTTGGAATCAGAAGAATCAGGAGAGACATTTATTTAGGGTGAGCGGGAGTAACAGAGGGGAAGTGACGGATAAAGATTTGAGAACAAGAAGAAATTGGAAGGAAAATGAGAAGAAAGTAAAGGATTTCAAGCAAATGACATGAATGAAAAGCGAGAAAAAGGAAGGTAAGGTCATAGAGGGGTACGAAAGTTACAGTGAGGACCAAAGAAAAGAGAGAAGATTGTAAGAGGGGGAAGAAAAGAGAAGAGTCAGATAATGAGAACGTTGGTTAGTGAGAGAGGTGTAGTAGAAGAAGAAAAAGTAGGGAAAGAAGTGTGGAGATGACTAGTATTTGGCAGGAAAGAGGGAGATGGAAAAAAAATGATTAAAAGAAAACGAAAAAGCAGAGAAGAGAGAGAAAATATAAATGCACTGAGTAATGACATTGAAGTATGTCAGGATGAGAGAGTGGTTTTAGCAAATATGTAAAACTCATGAGAGGTAAAGATTACCCACACACCCAAGGGAATACAGGATGGTCTCCACACAGGTACAGTACACTAACACACGTGTGCATTTTGTCATAATTAATGAATATACTAGAATATAAGATCCAAAAAATGTGTACGTTGCATGGTTTATCCTTTGGTCTCACAAAACCATTGAACAAGTGGTGCCATGCAAAACAAACCTCGCCCGACAGCAGTTATGTTAATGCTGTTAAATACTTAATCGTTACTGCCATTTATTGCCAGCACACAATTAGTGTCGAAGGTAATGGCGCAAATGTTTTCAAGTTAGTCCTCTGAAAATCCGTGGTCTTGTGTTTGACCTTTATAGGTCACTCAAGTTCAAAGGTCATGGTGCCAAATGAAAGTCCATATGAAATTTTCTATACCTTGGTAATAGTAAATCTCTCTCTCTTTAACGAGTTTCTTGTTATATCCCCCTGAATATCACTTACCTTAAGTTTGACATTTCAGGGTCACTTAGGGTCAAAGGTCATGGTACCAATTAAAAATCCGTATGGGACTTCCTTTACGTTGATAATAATAAATATCTCTATTTTCAACCAGTTTCGAGTTATGGCCCCTTGATAATCTGTGACCTTGAGTTTGACCCTTCAGTGTCACTCAAGGTCAAAGGTCTTGGTGCCAAATGAAAGCCCATAATACGAGTTCCCATAGGCTATGTTCTTAATAATAAATATCTCTATCTTCAACCGGTTTCAAGTTACAACCCTTTGAAAATCCGTGACCTTGATTTTGACTTTTCAGGGCCACCCGATTTCTCAAAAATTTAATCACTTTCATTTGGGACCAGTGCGCACATATCTCGAAATTTTCATGTACTTTCATCCAGCCGTTTTTCCGTAATGTTGCCAACAAACAAAAAAAGAAACTCGACCAGAAACAGTATCTCCCCGGACTCTCTCCGGCCGAGGTAAAAAAACCGAAGATAAGGAAGTATGTAGGGATAGTGACCCAAAGCAAGTTTGAAGTGAAATAGCCAAGAAGTAAAGGAATGGTGCCAAGTTGAAAAGGTGTACAGAAGTAAGAAAAGACAGAGAAGAAAAATAAGACAACTGAGTAAACACAGTCTTCAGACAGTGATGAGACAAAATAAATAGAAGACATACCTACAAGTAAAAGAATAAATATCCAAAAGAAGACCAAATCCAAACAAAAAGTCAAATGGAGAGAGAGAGAGAGAGAGAGAGAGAGAGAGAGAAAGAGGAAGCATTATTTAATAGAATAAGTAACAGAAAAAATATAATAGATGAGACAGAAGAGGACGTTCCACATTATTATATAAATTAGACGAAATTTGCTCGTCCGGGTCCATTTAACCTGTTAACAATGATGACAGTTCCAACTTGCTTTTGCCACGTCCAGATATATATATATATATATATATATATATATATATATATACAGTATACGAAGAGCCTCTCGAATTTAAAGGGTTAGAAACAGGCTTTGTAAACTCTACGATGACAGACATGTTTTCTTAGAAACACTCCATTTAACATCGAAGTCTCCCCAGCTTCCGAAATAAAATCACTGGATGTTAGCAGGAATGGAGTAAAAGGAACACTATGGCAGTGCTGAAGTTAACATAGCGAGTGTGTAGAACAGCAACTGATGGCAGAAAAGGGAAAAGAGAACCTACCGGGAACAAGGTGAAAAGACTAAGTGGAGGGAAAGTGCATTATAAGGGCGGCTTGGAGAAAGAGGGAGTTGAGTTGATTATTGCGATGCGGCGGTGTTTCTCTCGTGATCACTCTGGTTGTGACGTCTGTGATTAGGCGTCTTTCAGAAGATAATTTAGAAAGACAGATGCCGATAATTTTCCCTCCATTAGGTAGGTAGATAAACGGATATATAGTCAGTTTCCATCACTTACGTCTCTTGGGAATGCATGTAGAAGAATGGTTTAAGTATCCTGAGTCACTGATGATATCTCTTAATTTTCCTGAGGCAAGAATTTTGAAGACTTAAGTTTCTCTCAACCATCAGGAGCAGAGCATACTTGGAAACAGTGCAAGAGGAATTCCTCGACTTTACAAACCACTCATTTTCCAGTAACATATTTAAAGAGAGGAACTTCACAGAGTTTTAGGTGAGAATACATTACGCAGTTGTCAGAAACTTAGTTGCCTGGAAATTTCTCTCAGTCTCATCGGTCTTACCTCTCTCTCCAAAGATTTTTTTTTTTTCAAGCTGTTTAGCATCAGATGTAAAGAGCACAATCAGTTCTGCGTTCTTATATGCTCCTACTCGACAGCCGCTGATACCCCACCTGATACCATAAGGCAGCTTCATCCGCATACCGCTGAGTTTTTAGTTCTTTTGAGCATTCTTTTACGAGCATGAAACGCGTCCCTGTTTTAAATTACCCAAGCGGACAAAATCAAATGCCCATTATGCTGGCTGGAACGATTTTGCTTTGTTTACTGCTTCAGGTGAATTTGTAGATGGGCCACGGAAATTATTGTATTTTGTCCTGAGGGTCACAGAAAATACGGGGAACCATTGGTGTAGATAGCTGATATTCGGTTGCAAAGGATGTAGTACCTTCACGTCCGCTTGTTGCCAGCATGAGGGATGAATTAATGGGCTCAGACTTGAAAAGAGGAAATTTTAAGCAGTTTTTTATGTCTTATCGTGATTCTGAGCTGTTTGATTTCTCTCTCTCTCTCTCTCTCTCTCTCTCTCTCTCTCTCTCTCTCTCACACACACACACACACACACAAAATGACGTGTTTCTAACCCCACTGTTTTTTCTTCTCCAGGTAAGGCAAGACGACCCCTGGCAGTCAGTCACTGGAAGGGTGTGTGCTGTCTCACTTGACGTCGCTTGGTCGTAAGTTGCTGACTTACACACACACACACACACACACACACACACACACACACACACACACACACACACACACACACACACACACACACACACACACACACACACACACACACACACACACACACACACACACACACACACACACACACACACACACACACACACACACACACCTTATTCATTCTTAATAAGCTCATCCAGCCTCTCTCGGTGTTCATCCATCCTCATTGAACGTACCCATTTTAGTATCCCTCAATTCCACCCTGCTCCACTTAGTCTACCCCCCAATTCACCCAACTTCTGACTTCTTCCAGGTTTATTCTGCTCCCCTATTTTCACCCAGCCTGCCTTAAACTCCATTCGCTCACATCCAACATCATGTAGCCTCACACATCTTCAACCAACCTCTTCTAACCCCCAACTGTACCCAGCTTCCTCAACTTTGCCGTCTTCAACCATATTCTCTCAGCGTCACCCATCTTTATCCTGCGTCACTCATCTTCATCTAACGTTAGTCATCTTTACCCAGCGTCACTCATTTTCACCCAGCATCTCTCATCTTCACCCAGCATCACCTAGTTTTACTTACATTCTTCCAGCCTCCCCCGTCTTCACCCAACATCTTCACATCTAATCCAAGCTCCCCCATTTTCACCCTCCACTTCTAACCTCCTGTATTTACACCCATCATCCACCCATGTGCAACCAGCCTCCCCATTCTTTATCCAATTTCACCCAACCTCTCCCCTCCTCGCCTAGTCTCACCCATCTTGACCCTGCCTCTTGAGCCTCCCCACCAAGCCCTTCGTAGTCTGTGTTGGGAGTCACTCTGTTTAACCTGGGTAGTCTTCTGTTTACCCCTGTCTGGCGTTCCTCTCGTCCATCCTCTTCTCACTGCTCCCTCCCTCTCTCCCTCCCTCCCTCCCTTCTTGCTTCATCTCATCCTTCCTCCTTTCTTTCATCTCATTCTCCGCCTCCTTCCCGTCTCCTTCCTTCAGACTCATGCTCTCCGTCCCTCCTTAAATTCGCCTTCTTCTCTCCATTCCCTTCTTCCTTTTGCTCTCCTCCCCCATCCCTCTTCCTCCATTTGTGACCTCTGCTTGCCTTCCCTTATCCCTCGTAAGGTATCTCCCTCTCTCTATCCTTTCCTCTTTTTCATTCCCTTCCCTTCCCTTCCTTGCTTGGTCATCTCCTCCATTCTTACCCTCCTTTTTCCCCTCCCTTCCTTCCCTGCTAATAATCGTTCTTTATCTTCTCTCCCTCTCCTTACAGTCTTTCTTTTTTATCCCTTTGCTCCTCCATTTTCCCCTTCACCATCCTTATCTGTCCTCTTCCCATTCTCCCCTTCCTTTCCTTGTATTCCCTTTTCCTTTCTTCCTTGCTTTCCTCCTCCTTCCACAGCTTTCTTTTCCTCACTTTTGCTGTCCCCAGCCTTCTCACCTTCGCCTCCCTTCCCCAGTTCTCCCTCTTCTTCCTTCTTCCCTTGCTCTCTCCTTCATTCTCAGTCACCTCTTCTTACCACTGACTTCATCTCTTACGTTATTTCTTTTTCCTTCTCGACTCATCCTCGTTTCTCTTTGTAAACTTTCTCTAACACATCCTATCATTTCCTTTACAATGTATCGTTTCTGGTGCTTGGCTACCCAAAATTCCTTCGCAGTCGAAAATTCATTCTTTCTTATGTTCGACATTGGCTCCCGTTTTCCTTTTTTGTTTTTCTTTTTCCCTTCTGTTGTCTCATTGCTGCTTTGCCCTCCAAGTTTTAGACTAATAAATAAGATACATTTATGTTTTAGTCTGTAGTGCCTCAGAAAAAAATCAGCTAAAGGTAACAAGTACTGTTAATTTATGACAGGTGGTGGTGTAGGAGGGCTACTGGGCCTTGGGATAGGCCACTGCCACAGAGAAATAGGCCCTGAAGCCTTTGCCCAGAGTCGAACACATAAAAAAAGACTTACACCTTTCCATATGACAAACGGCCAGGAATGGACCAGTAACTTTGTTTGCTGTTCTTTGAAGATCTTTGTTCTTCTTTGTAATCTTTTACCTCTTCTCTCTTCTGTATATTTCAACATTGCTCTTCATTTCCTGTTCTACTTTCCTTTCTTATCCTTCAATTCTCCTTTTGCTTTTCTGCCTCTCAGTAATCTACCACTCTCTCGCACTTGTTTTCTCGTCCCTCTCACTCCCTTAGCCTCTCTACCCACACCCTTCGGTAGCTCTCTTTCTCCCTGCGCCCTCTATTATAGTGCTATCCCTCCCTTCCCCTCAGATCTCATCCCCTCCCCTCCCCTCCTTCCCTTTCCCTCCCTTCCCCGCCCCTCCCCTCCCACCGTGTTTCCGTTCCCTCTTCTCAGTTTTCCCTTCCTGTTTACTTGGTCCCAGCCACACCTCCCGTCTCCACCTCCTTTCTTCATTGTTCTGTCTCCTTACCAGATTCTTTTCTCACTTTCACTTCTATTTTCCCTCATCTCTCTCTCTCTCTCTCTCTCTCTCTCTCTCTCTCTCTCTCTCTCTCTCTCTCTCTCTCTCAGTTCATCAGTTTTATCCTCTCCTCCAAATATTTAACTTACCAATTCTTCCACTTCTGTTCCTCCATCTTGCCCCTCCCTCCCTCACAATCTATTCTTGTGTCATCCTTCATCCAATCCCTTTTATCCCTCCCCATCCCTTAACTCATCCTTCTTACCCTCATCATCCATCTTTTCCTTCTCTCTCTCTCTCCCTTCCTCCTTCCCTCTTTCTCCCTTCTTACATCATCCCTTATTCCCTTTGGCATCCATCTTTACTCTCCCTCTAGTCTCTCCTTGCCTCCTTTCCTCTATTCCTCTTCACACAGCATCCCTCATTCAATTCCCAATCCCTCTCTCAGTCCTTTACCTCATCCCTCACCTCCTTCTTGATGCCCCTTTCCCCTCTCTCTAATCTCTCCCTCCCTCCCTTCAAAGTACCCGCTTCTTTCTTCCACTCTTCCGTCTTCCTCAGCCTTTTCTTACCTCCCTCCGCTTCTCGACTCGATCGTCTCTCTCCCCGTCTCTCCTTACTCCCTCCCTCCCTCCATGCCTTCTCCCCTCCCTCCTTATTCCTCTCTATCCCTCTTTCGTCGTCTCCTTCTCTCTCTCTCTCCTTTCTTCCTTCGTTCTTTCATCTCTTTCTTCCTTCCTGCTCTCTTTCTGGCTCTTTCCTGCTTTCACTCTCTCCCATTGCTTCTCTTCCCCTTTCATTGTCCTTTGTCTCTTCTTCCTTCCTTCTCTGCTTCCTTCCTCCATGAATTCCAGGCCTCTTCATCTCTCACCCGTTTCTCCCTTTCGTGTTAACATAATACCTCCTCTTTCTCACTTTCATTCTTGGCCATCTCCTGTTTCTTCCAGGCTTTCTTATCATTATTCCACATAGCTTACTCTATAAATCTTTCTCCCTTCTGTTTCCCCAAGCAAGGCATTTATTACTCTCTCTCTCTCTCTCTCTCTCTCTCTCTCTCTCTCTTAATCACATTCTAGTTCCTCTTTAGCTTGTATTTTTTCCTGTTTTTAAATTCATCCTTCTGTCTCTCCTCCAGTCATTCCCTTGCTCATTCTCCTCCATAAAATGCTATCTCTTTCCTCTTCCCCTCCCTCTCAGACCCTCTCTCCTTTCCCTTCTTAACCCCATTTTCCTTCCGTTCTGCCTCCATTTTCCTTCCACAAACCCCACCTTTCCCTGACAACCTTCATTTTCTCTCCACAACCCCAACTTTCTTCCACAACACCCTTCTTCCATCAACAACCCTCACCCTCCCCTCCACAACCGCACTATCTCACCATTTGTTTCAAAAACCTTTAGTTCTTCCCTCTCTATTCACCACAGCCTCACCTTTTTTCTTCCACTACATCTCCCCTTTCCCCCACAACCTCTCTTTTTCCTCCATAACCCCTCCTTTTTCCTCCACAGTCTACAGTATTCTCTTCTCTTCACGTTTCATCCTCACTCCCTTCCTTCAGAATCACAACCTTCCAATGCATCCCAGCAAGGAAGCTCCCCGTCTCCTCTGCCATCCTTCCCCGGAGAGAAGAGTGACAGGAGGGGAGGAAAAGAGTTGGGGCAGGGGTAAGTGATATGCGTGTGTGTGTGTGTGTGTGTGTGTGTGTACTGGGGGAAGGAATTTATAGGCAAGATGATGGAAGTAGGGGATTGAAAGGGAGAGCTGGGTAGGGTAAGTTGGGAATGAGGAGGAGAGGGAGTTGGTAGGCGAGGGGGTAGGGATCTGGAGGTGACAAAGAGAGAGGGAAGTGTAGGTATGTGAGGAGCTGGCGTGAAAAGACAGGGGGTATAGGTAGAGGTTAAGGGAGAGGGTTGGGGAAGTGAGGAGTGTGTGGGGCAGGGTATTGATAGGTGAAAAGGTGGAGGTGAAGAGGTGAGAGAAAGGGTGGAGGGCGGATAATGAGCTGGGGTGAGGGTCAGGGGTGTATTCAGCGAGAAGGTCTGGGTAAGGTGTTGAGGAAGAGGTAGAGGGATACGTAAGTGAGCATTAAAGGGAGGAGAGGCAGGGAATGATATATGAGGTTTACGAATAGAGGACTGGGGAGAAGGGTGAGGGTAAAATGGGGAGTGGGAAAAGGCAAGAGATTTGGAGTGGGGTTCAGAAAGAGTGGTGGGTACGATAAATGTTGGGGAGGAAGGGAAGGGACAAGGGATTAATAGGTTAGAGACTGGGAAAAGGGTGTTGAGGGAAAGGGAGAAGTCGCAGGAGATTGAAGGCGATGAGGGGACAGGGAGTTTAGGGAGACGGATGTGTAGGTGAGTAGAGGGAGGAAGGACAGGTCTTTGTTGAGTAAGGGGGTTGGGTTGGGAGGTTGAGGGAGGTGAAGAGAGGTGGGTATGTGCGGTGCTGGTATGATTAGTGAAGAGCAGGGTGGTGGTGACGAAGGGGATAAGGGAAAGGGAAAAGTGTGAGAAAAGGAAGAGTGGGGATAGGAGAAGGTGTGGGGGGAATACCGTCATAGGGTAGTGAACTGGGGACAGGGGCATGAGGGGCGGGGTGGGGTGAAAGTTGGAGTTGATAGTTGAGGGAAGGGCATGGTTAGAGGGGAAGGGGTAGGGGATGGATCAGTGAGGGGGTAGGGGGTTGAGGCAAGAGCAGGAGGGGTAGCGGAGTGGGTTTGCTGTTGCTGCTGATTGTGGCCTCTGTGCCTAGACCTGGAAAATTACTCTATTGAAGCGGGTTGATTGAGTGTGTTCACCGGTTTCAGACGATTTTCTCAGCATTCCATTCTCTCTCTCTCTCTCTCTCTCTCTCTCTCTCTCTGTTGTGCTTTTCATTTTTTCGTGTTTTCTGCCTTCCATTCTGATTGATAGTTGTGACTGCTGTTGCAAAAAAAAATTACTTACCTCATTTGTTATGGAATATTAGAGTTGGATGATGATAAAAATAGATTAAGATGTTGCTAGTCTCGTCGCAAGCGTGATGATGAGTAAGGGTGAGTGACGAATTGTGCGAGACAGTGAAAGGCTGAGAAAAATGGAAAAAATTTGAGTCAGTAGCAAGTAAGATGAGAGAGAGAGAGAGAGAGAGAGAGAGAGAGAGAGAGAGAGAGATAGATAGAGAGAGAGAGAGAGAGAGAGAGAGAGAGAGAGAGAGAGAGAGAGAGAGGATAGAATTAGTACATGGTTAAGTGAAGATGATGCTTGATAAGAATGTAATAAGTACAAAGAACTCTTTTGTCACATTAACTCAGGTATTTTATTCAGGCCGACACCTAAACTAAACTTCACAGCCATAGTTACGATCAATTCCCAGACGTGACTTGGGTTTGTGTTTTTGGCGGGAGGAACAAGGAATACAGAATCATCCCATGTCTCTTGTTTTTCCTGCAATAAAAAATGTAAGATACGAGAGGCTGTTATCATAAGATATAATTGTGTGATTTCAGGCCCAGGTGATTGTGTTGAGCTGAGAGAACTCCAGCTACTCAGATAGTTTAGTTTCTCAGAAGTTAAGATGGTGTACAATAATGCCTAAGTAAGGATGATGTGATTTAACGAATGATACGGTATTAACTTTCATCGATGCGTAGCAGGTTCCTTACTGAATAAAGTCGTCAAAAGTTAAGCTTATTTTGTTTCTTTCGCCTATGAATTCCATGCAGGGATTCTCTCAGTATTATATATCATCTGGAGTTTAAGGGAATACGTAACTTAGAATGAATATCGCATCAAGAGGGCTAATGGAGGAACTAATAGGTCTTTATCCCATTCATCTTTATTCACGAGAGCCTCTTGTGAACATATCGAGACTCATCGTACTCACACACGTCCAATCTTAACTCTGACTCACCTCTACTCCACTGAGGGGCTTCACATAATATTCTGCTTGAGATCCATTCCCAGATCCACCCGTCCACACCTGCTGTGTCTCACCCAACAACGGCCACTGCATAACTCGACACACTGTAGGCCACTCAAGGGGAGCCTCATATTACCCGAAACACACCTTCCCCACACACGACCTATCATCCCTCCCGTTATTGGTATTACCCTCAGCAAACAGACCCTTACAGTTTAATAACGCATTTTTCTCTTTTATTATGCTACATTCAGATGATTTTTTAAAACTTAGGAAATGTCTCTTGTTCTGAAAAGGTTATTTAAGGTTGTACATAATCCCCCCTGCTCGGGAAGTGTCTCCCAAGTGGAATGAAATAGATAGGAGATAACCATGATAACATTCAGTAGACGTTGCCGTACTAAAGGGGTTGAATCCAATATGGCAGTATACGGAAATTAATCACAGCACTTTAGAGGATGGGCCCCCACTTCGGTATGATAGTGTGGATATCGTTAAAGCTGTTATTTGGGGAACAGAGATGAGCAGCCTAATGATCTACGACTTAACTGCCCCAGGCAACGTCAGCATCACTTTGATGGTGAGATAAACCCAGCTAGTAGGCCTGCTATGTTTAGTAATTATCTATATTTTTTTTTTTTAGCATGAGATTATGGCGTCTGGCAATAGATAGATAGATAGATAGATAATGGATAGCATTGCCTCGTGTGTGTGTGTGTGTGTGTGTGTGTGTGTGTGTGTGTGTGTGTGTGTGTGTGTGTGTGTGTGTGTGTGGTGCCAGCGTTAGGAGCAAGGAAGAATAACCTCTTGTCAGGCCAGCGGGTCTCTTTTGCCGAGGTCCGCCTGACGTGCCCCGCCTCGGCGTGCACCGGAAGACGCAGGTTAGGCGGGGCTGTGATTGACGGGGCACAGGGAGGAGGGAGGTGCTTGGGGGGAGGGGCAGGGGCAGAGGGAGAACGAAGATGAGTTGTAGAGGAAGCGAGGAGCAGAGGGCAACGAGAGAGGGGAGGGAGAGACATCGGAAGATAGAAGAGGGATAGGGAAATAATGAAGGTTAACACAGTATAAAGGAACGCAAACAGCAGCAGACCTGTTGGCCCTTTCGTGGCTATTTGATATGGGGGAGGTCGAGGGTGAGAGTAGGGAAGAAGGTGAAAGGATAGAATAGGCAAAGGAGGAAAGGAAAAAAAGGAAGATGAGTAAAGAGAGGGAGGGGAGGGGTAAAAGGAGAGAGAGGAGGAGGAGGAGCAGAGGGCGAGGGAAGCAGAGGAGAAAGAAAGAGGAGGGGCAAGTCGTGATAGTGGGGAAGGCAGAAGAATAAAAAGGGGCAAAACAAGAGGTAAAGGAGGAAGATGGGTGGGAAGAGGGAGAGGAGGGGAGGGAATGGGAGAAGCAAAGGAAGGGAGGTGGGGGGGGGGAAAGCAATGGAAGTAAGTTCAGTGAGGGCAGATCCACAGTGGGGGGGAGGGAGGCAATAAGGTGACTAAGGAGAAAGGTAGGTGGTGGACAGAGGAAAAGGGAAAGGAAGAGAGCGAAAAGAAGGGTGGGGATAGAGGCAAAGGAAGAGAGATAGAGAGGAGTGGCAGAATGAGGTGGGGGGCAAAATGGGGTGGGGAAGGTAGCGGACAGAGGGAAGTGGGAAGTGGGAGAGGAGAATGGGGAGGGGAGAGAGGGAAGGGGGCAGCTAATTGAGTGGGAAATCCATTACCTCGCACGAGCCCTGGGCCAGGAAATGGGTAGAGGGAGGGGCACCCACTGGGGGGTAGAGGGCTTAGGTTGCACTCACACCCACACCAATAACTTAGGTGTCATTCAGCAAAGCATTACGAGCTAACTTTTTCTTCCTCTGACACCCTGTTAACCAGCTAAGTATTCCTCTGACACCAATAATTAGCTCTCGTAGTTGCTTTACGCTTGTGTCGGCGTATGCATTGTCGTGATAAGCCTTTCACCGCGATGACGTATTATTCATTTTACTGAGGCTAATAACAGATACTTTTATTTGATTTAGTGCGAACCTTTAGTAGTGAAGTTAACGGTGGCCGTGTGTCAACCCTCCAGTTCAAGATATATCCCCTGAAGTGAATAAAAATATGTGCAAATAGCAAGAATAAACTATAAATACACGTCATCGTAATTTTGAAGTTAATGGATGTAGAAATGATGCTGACCCTCACCCTGCCAGCATTTTTTTTTTTTCTTTTTAGTAGTACGGAATTGTCTGGTGTTAAGCTGAGTGAAAGGAGGTAGTGTGTCCATAACTCGGGGAGAAATAATCCAGCTACTTTTAACCCTGTGACTGATAAGACTGCTCTCTAATAAATAATATCGTCCGGTGTAAGCCTGAGTTAAACATCTATGTGTGACCATTGCAGCAAAAAAGAAGCTAAATAGATTTTTTTTTTTTTCTGTTTACAGTTCTTCCCACATTTTTTTTTAATCCCAGGTGAGAATAGGTGTTGGGATGATGATGATATGATGATGATGATCTTGGTAATGATGATGATGATGATGATGATGATGATGATGATGATGATGATGATGATGGTAATAATTTTTCAGTGTGAGAACTAGATTACAACATATTACAAGTCAAACTTTGAGGAATTTTTCCATGATTAGGGTAACGGTAGAAGAGGATAAACAGTTTACATGACTAGAAACTTGATAGTCCTTGCTAACTCAGAGCCGGGTTGTGCTAGGTCATGATACCGGCTCAGTTCCCAAAAGAAACTCCTGATTGCTCAAAAGTCTCGCTGGCAACGGGATTTTTTTTATTCTTATAGCAAGCTCAGGGAATATACGAGACTCCGGGAATTAGAGGGAAGGGAGGAAGGAAGAGCGGGCTGGGGGTGGTGAGGCTGAAACTGGAGAGGGATGGGGATTAGTGGTGATGGGGGTGTGCAGGCGGTTGAGAATTAAGATAGATCATTGAACCGAAGGATAGACACGGCTGTAAAAAGCTGTTGTTGTATTAATGTAAAGGGAAAAAAAGTCAATTCTCACATTCGCATGAACTTATTTTCCTACAAGCGGAGGATTTTTTTTTTTCATCTTCTTATCCTTTCTTGTGTTCTTGTCAGGTTAAATAACTTAGTAATATTTTGTGCGACTATCCTGCTTCTCTTACGTTTTCCTTTTTCCTGTTTCTGGACCCTGCCCATCACATTTAGCTATATTAAAAAAACCAGGGTTATGATGATGATGAAAATAATCTTAATGCGTCTTTTAATTAGACTGAAAAATTTCGTGTTCTGTATTTACAATTGAATAGCCTCCCTGTTGCCCATTCACTGACATTCATTAGTCTGTGTCACTGGCGTAGTTACCCCACTAGTGAATGGATGAAATAGAAGATGAGAAAATAATGTAAGGAGATAGGCGAGCCGTCAAGATTGATAACTCTTTTCTGTTATCAGTTTCTTTCCTGTAAGGGTATACCCTATCTTTTCTGTGTTTGCTTAGCGGTCGGTTTTTGGGCTTCTGGGCAGATAACACGGGGGTTGTTTTTCCCAGAAATTATGCAGAAAATTCTTTTGTCCTTGACCATAGCTGGTGTGACTTATAGCGTGGGAGGAGCAACATGAGAGTATTTGCCAATAGAAGCCTATATAACGCTTTCTTGGCTTTCTTGATGGCACACCATTGGTTTTGTGTAATATTTGTCAGCACACTATCGGTAGAAGGTGCCTCCAGCGTTTGTGTATGGCTGGAGATTGCACTTAAGACAGCTTAGTGGCTAGTTAGCCGAAGAGGCAGAGTAAAGCTTCTTTATAAGCTCGGAACGAGCAGGAGCGACACTAATTTTTATAATAGTCACTCATTAGTCACTTACTGTCACGTTACACTTTTGTCACGTTTTTTTACACATTTGCTTATATTTTCATACATTACTCAATACGATACTTTGATTACAAAACACACTGTTTGTGCACCATTTCCCTTTTTTGGTTCACTTCTGCAATTACACTAGTGTGTGGTTTATATCTGGATTATATCATCAGTGAGTTCTAGTTCCTCGAGTTCTGTGAGTACATAGCCTCCACTGATTGTAATTTGGTTAGGTAAGAAATAACTCATTTTATATTTCTGTTCTGAGGCCTATGTGAATCCCCCTTTGTAAAACGAATCCTGGTTTCTTCTTTGGGTGTGTGTATGTTATAGTGTAAAGTTAGTTTTCTTCTGAGCTTTACCTTATCCCTTTTGGTGATTAATGATGGGTTAACAGTGCACCATAATATATACCCCCATAACATCTGCAAAAGACTACAAAACGTGATCCTCAATAGCAATAGTTACCACCGCATTTGCTTATTATTATGCCATTACTCCCTTCATCATCACCAAGTCACATCACCCATTCCTCATCACATCTGCCAGCCCTCCATCATCACATGCATTACACAGTCACCAACACATTACCTGCAGTCTTCTTATTCATCACAGCATACCTCCATCGAAACACATCTTTTAGGAGGAAATCCCCATTTATTCTTAAGCCTTGCCGTATTTAGTGTTTTCATTGTCAATCAGGCGACCCATCATTGGCGGGTACCAGGACACATATCACCAGTTCCCCTCACCCCTCGCGTCAGTAACACCACCATAAGAGCAACGGTCCTTTCACCACCACTTCAACGTCAATACCATTACCACTGCCATCCAGCACTACTGTACAGCCCCCCACACCATAGCCTCTACCGTGTCCGTCCTTTCATTACTATCACTACACCATAACCACCACTATCATCAGTAGAGCTTCCATCTCATCATCACCACGACGCCAGAGCCACCAGCACCACTACCATCACTATGACTACCATCCTTTCATCACCATGACCACCACCACCGCCATAAGTACCATCCTATATACCACCATAATTACGCCACACCTTCTACCACCACAAGTTCCATCACCGTTACCACAGTTATTACCACAGTTCCTATCCCTCCATCACCACCTCTACCACCACACCCCACTAATAATACAAGCACTATCACCACCGCCATCCCACAGTCACCACAAATGGCATTTCTATCACCACACCTTACCTCCACCAACATCATCATCACCACCAACGCCAAACACCTCCATCATCAGCATCACCGCTCTTCCTTTCTCACCCCACCATGCCTGCGACCACACCCCAGCCTTGCCTCACCCCTCTCAGCTGTAGTTATGAGGGCCTGAGAGACTTGGCGCCGGCCCGCTGAAAGGAAAAGGTGCTAAAGGTTGAGGAGAAGAGCACACCACCCTTCCCTTCCTTTCCTCCAACCCCCACCCTCCACCCCCAACCATTCTATCCGCGGCCCTCTCCCTGGCTTCGGTATATTTAGTTTTTCTTCTCCTAGCCCCTGTGCCTTATCCTTTCTTTGAAGCAGAGCTTGTATTTGGGGTAGTAATCTTTGGAGAGGTGTGTGTGTGTGTGTGTGTGTGTGTGTGTGTGTGTGTGTGTGTGTGTGTGTGTGTGTGTGTGTGTGTTTTGGTTCCATTTTCTTCAGCAATAATAATTTCTCCTAACTCTGGCTTCGGTATGTATATTTCTTCTTTTCTTATCTGGTGTACCTCATCCTTCCTTTTGCAGTGGAGTTTAAGTTTCTGATCGTAATTATTGGAAGGGGTTGTGAGGGTGTGTATATTTTGGTTCCCGTTTGACTTTTCTATTAGTAAATATTTTCCAAACACAGTATCATTCTCGTTGACGAAGGAAGCATGTTGACACCTCTTACTAAGCAATTTATTCACCTTATTTCACCCTAATATCCTCATGAATGTTTTTTGTATCTGTTCAATATAGACACAGTTTGTATAAATGCCATACACGAAAATACTGTCGCGCATTATGTAGAAATAAACTGGTAAGGATGAGATGCTAGTAAGTCTCCTAAGCTGACAATGATACTCAACAAGGAGTGCTGGAGTGTAGGGTGCATGCGTGGGTCCTTGCCCTTCATATGCCCTCCAAATGTATGCACCCCATTCAGAGCCAAGGCGGAGCGAGAAAGCGTCTTCGTCTGGCCTACCTACCCTCACAGCCAGCTTGCCCTGGGGACTACTTGGATTAATACAGGGGGTCCTCCAGGCCTCGTCGCATTATCATAGGCGGCTGCTGGCTCGCCCTCACCGAATTTACTAATGGATTGAGCGTGGGCCTGTTGATTAGAGCTCCTTTGTTGCGGGCGTGGCCTCCATTACCGACCCCTTGGGAGAGTATTGTGCTTCTCTCAGCTCTAGTTGGGCCCTTCTCTGATGCCTAGATGGGACGTAATTGGTGTTCTTAGAGCTCTGAGTGCAGCGTTATTAGGTTCTGGGTGCAGCGTTATTAGAGCTCTGAGTGCAGCGTTATTAGGTTCTGGGTGCAGCGTTATTAGAGCTCTGAGTGCAGCTAGGGCTCTTGAGTGTAAAGTTGTTAGAGCTAAGTGCAGCGTTATTAGGGCTCAGAATGCAGCGTTATTAGAGTACTGAGTTAACTGTCCTAAGATCTACAAATAAAATGTTCTTGGGTCTATATTTTAAGTGGTGCATTCTTTGAGTTAATGCCCAAGATAGGGTGTTCCATATATGGTTTTATATAGGTCGAGCACATTTGAACTATGAGTACAGTATTCTTTATTTGACTCTGTACGGAGTGTTATCCAAGTCTGAGATGGGCTGCCGACAGATATCCAAGTACATGGTTAGTAAAAAAAGATGATAGAAGAAAAATTGTGATGAATTTACGCATGGATATCAAAAGTGTTCGCAAAATTTCAAATAGTTCAGTGTGAGTATTTGCAGATTTCTCGCCGACACAGACAAGCCCCTAAGGGCTGCATTTTCAGAGATATAAACTGCGAGTGAGTCAATGCTCTGGGAGGATTATTCACCGAGCTCTAGATGGGATACCTTTTGAGCCTAAAATTGGGGCCCGTCAGAGGTGCTGAAAAATGATATGATGGTAGGCCTAAGGCGATGAGTTCTGTTTCTTGTTTAATTCCCTCCACAGCCCCCCCTTTTACCATAGCTGTTTGTACTTGTGTAGAGGGGAAGTCTTTATTGTTATTGTGTGTGTGTGTGTGTGTGTGAAACGATATTCCTTTTCAACTGTTTCCTTTCCCTTTCTCTCCCCCCTCAGTTGCCATCTCCAGCTTCCTCCTTTTTCTTTCATTTGTCCTGCCTAAGCTCTCAGTTAATTGGTTCCCTTTCTCTTACCTTCTTTTCTCTCTTTCTCTCTTTTCTCTTCCCTCTCTTCCTTTTATTTCTCCTCTCTTCATTTCTTCCTTCCGTCTTTTTCCTCAGTCTCTCCTTTATTTTTATTTGTTTCCTTTCTCTCGCTGGCTGTCCTGGCACTACAAAATTCTCCTCATCTCTCCACGTATTTATTTCTTCCCATCTTTCTCCCTGTATTACCTCTCTTGTCTTCCGCGCTTTTCTCTACACACTGTTCTTTCTCCTTCCGTTCCTGTCCAACTTCTCTCTCTCTCTCTCTCTCTCTCTCTCTCTCTCTCTCTCTCTCTCTCTCTCTCTCTATGACTTCCCCTTTCATCTTGCGCCTCTATAGTGTCTTTTCCCTTTTCCATCGCCAGTCATTCTCCGTGTATGGGTAACTTCTCAAAAGTGTCCCATTTGCTGGATTGAATTTTAACCCGTGCCGAAGAAAGGGGAGCCACGGAAGAGAAGACGGCCATTGTTGAAAGGGTTCTTCTGACGAGCTAACCCCCGCCTACAGTCCTTCTTTCTTCCTTTCCTCGATTATACCTTTCATTCATCCCGCCTCCTTCACCCCGTCACTTTCATCTGGCTTCTTGAAGATTGTCTCCCTCACTCACTCCCATCTCAATCCACAGAAGTTCGTCCTCTTCGTCCCGTCATTTTAATTTAAACCAGCCAGCCCACAGTTTTCATCCAGTTCGTCTTATTCAGTTACTTTTACCAGGTACTTTTTAAATAAACTTCTACCACTGCTATAGTCCTTTCACCTTAACCTGTCCCAAATTTTTATCCCTTTGCAGATTTTTTCACGTAGCTTAGTGACAAAAATAAATAAATAAATAAATATATATATATATAAAACGCTTCAGCTGTCCATTCTTTCCACGGCACCTCCTCGTAACTAATAACTTATTTTAACGATAATCTCTTGTAACAATTCATCATTCAAGACAGAGGTGGTAGTTTTAGGCCAGGTCAGAGTGAAAAGTGTCATTGTTTTTTTTTTTTCCTGGTATGTGTCTTTTACCTTTCCATATCATGTGACTGTCTTGATCACTACCATCATAATGCAACCAGCCCACCCACAGTTTATATCCTGTTTCATCTTATTCACCTACTCCTACCAGTCACTTTTTTAACATTTGCCTTCACCATTGCCAGTTACTTTGATTCTGTCAGTAATGACCATCTGTCATTCATCATAATATAGCTTTTTCCATAACACTTTCTTCTGAATTCATCCAGCCTGCCTACATTCGTCATCCATTTTCATCTGATTCATTTACTCCTGCCAGGAATTGTCTTTGTATTCGCTTGTGCCGTATATATCTTCTTCAGTCACACAATCTGTCATACGTGTTTGCAGTCACTGCTGCCACTTTAATCAGAAGTACGCCTATTGGTACTTCTTCTTACTGCTTACTATCATTATCGCCGATATACCTTTTTCATCATCATCTTCAGCTGATCCTGTAACGTCTTTCTTTTACTTCTTCCTTTTCACTCTCATCTGTCTCACCTAATCCTGCTAATCCCCAATCAGTCTCCAGCGTTCATTTACCCAGTCTCCTCTCCCTTCTTGCCTTCTTTTTCATCCCAAACTCATTACCCCTCTCTCGTCCCTATCTCCCACTTCTTATCCAATTTGAATTTCCTTCTTTATCCTACACCATCACTGCTTACCACTTGCTACTCTACTAAAAGACTGGCATTCCCTCGTCTGGTGTTCCCACTTCCTTTAATTAAACAGCCTTCTTCTCTGTCTTTCAGCTCACGTCTTCGATTTAACACTGATCTCGTTCATCTTCTTTATATCTTTCTGTCTCTCACATATATCTCACATATATCTCACCCTACCGTTCTTTTCCGCCCGTCCTTTCCACATCCCTTCCTTCTGCACTCAGCCCTCCCATCCCCTTTCTTTTCTCCACACCTCCCCTCTTTTACCCTTTAAAATTCTTCTTTATCCTCCGTCCCTTCCTCAGCTTCCCTTCCCCTCCTCTCCACCCTTCCTACCCCCCCCCCCCGGCTGTCTGGTGCCCTGGGAAATCATGTGTAAGAAAGAGGCTAAGCTGCTCGGCCTATTAGGGACTTCAAAGACGGCGGTGGAGGCCAGACGGAGGAGGGACAAGGGGAAAGACGAAGGGAAAGAAGGAGAGAGAGAATAATCTGAGATGTTTGAACAGAGATGAATGGTTGCATCTGAAAAGTCTCTCTCTCTCTCTCTCTCTCTCGCTCTGTGTATGTGTGTGTGTGTGTGTGTGTGTGTGTGTGTGTGTGTGTGTGTGTTTGTGTGTGGTTGTGTTTGTGTGTGTGTGTGTGCGTTTTGCAACGTGCTTTGTTAGTAGAAATGCTATCGTGTGTTAGATAAAAAAAATTGGCTTCTGAATATTGTTTGGGTTCTTTGCGCCTGGGATGGTGGGAATTCCCTGTGCCGGGGCGACCCTTCGTTATAACTTGGTCAATAGGTTCCCCGTCGTATCTCCGGCTCCCACTTTCATTCCCGGGGCTGTAATGGTGTTGCCGCCCCTCGGTCCTGATGCAAGACACGCCCTGAAAGCTCTCAAGTTAGCCCATTCAGCCCTGCCAGACCACCAGCCCTCACTTCTGCCGTAGTTTTATCGACCTCCTCCCACAACCCCCCGTCTGCCAGAAGGGACATCTCTGGTGTGGGATATTGGGGGAAAATTGACCCTTTTCTTTCTTAGAAATAGTGATCATCCATTAATGAAAAATCAGTGACTCAAAAATCACCATTTCTATTTATAAATGAAATGAACTGAAAGATTCCAGATGCCCTATTCGCGCGCTGTGATGAGTCGAAGACACCTTGTATTTGGAAGTCGCAAAATGTTATGGCTGGCTAGCACCCACTCTGGCGAGAGGCAACCATCACAGACCACCGACCGAGACAAAGGTTGCATCACCCCTGTCTGGCCACGCTTTAGACATGGGCAAAAGTCCATGTCATAAAGAAACGCGATAAGTAAAAAATAAATAAATATATAAAATGAGCGAAACTCTCGAAGGCAGGCCGTCAGCTACCGGAAGTGCTTTCTAAAAGGCACGTTGCAGCCGAGGCGTTATGGTTATCAAGACCAGGGACTATACTCGTGTGGGGTATGGAAGCTGTCTAGTACCCTTTCTTCAGCCACTTATTTCCATAATACACATCAGTTTTCTTTCGTGCGATATTTGCATAATATTACCATAGACAAGTTTGCCTGTAAGTTAACCTGCAAGATAATATTAACGTGACGCATAGGAAATAAACTGATAGGAAAGAGGTGTTAGGGAGCTTCCGCAACCGTCGAGAGAGAATACGGACCCGGAATTCCAGCCTTGGCCAACTCGTCCTCACCCTTCCATGAACAGCCACCAGGACGCAATTCCACCAATCACAGACAAAGCGCCCTCACACCTCTCTAACGGTGCCACAACTTTTCCCAGCACGGCACCACACAGCTCCCTCTCAGCCCCCCAGAAGCCACCGTGCCTCATTCCCGTGCACCAGCGACGCAGTAACTCGCAGAAGGCGCTGAAGGGAAGGCCATCAACACGTCTGGATGGAGGAGCAAAGGAGGAGCTGAGGGGGAGGTGAGTGAGGGTGTAGTGCCGGGAAAAAGAAAGGAACAGTGTGCGTCGTCGCCAAATAGAGGAAGGTAATTGAGGAAAGTGGGTGGAAGGAATGAGGAAGAGAGAGAGAGAGAGAGAGAGAGAGAGAGAGACTTTTGTTAAAGTAAAAAATACTTAATGGATGGGAGAGCATTGCTGCAATCTTGTCTTGGCTGTTATTGTCCCTCCTGAGCTGAAAAAAGTCAGGTGGTACCCAAAAGTAAATATATATAGATATAAAAGAGCAGCGTTGTTTGTTTGTTTGTCCTTCAATCACGCCCAAGCCAAGGGCCAGAGACCCTCAGACCCGTACACATTCCGAATCAGGGTGACCCAAAGATGGTTTTAGGGGGTCAAAATTCAGGCATGGTTAATTTGAGGTCACCGGTAGAGTGTTCCTCTTTGTTTTGGCCCGGGCAACCCCGGGTACCCTTGCAGCCCAATTTTTGGCATGGAGACTCACATCATCTCCAGTTCGGACATAGGCTATGTGAGGTTGACCTCCGAGGTCATTTTAGGTCAGCGGTCGGAGGTCATTTGAGGTCACCGGTATTAGTAAACAAGTGCCACAAATACGATGCGTTAGGCTGCGAAAACTGAAATAGAAAGTTCCTGGACCTCAAATAATCCCTCTTCAAAAGCATAAGAGGTACATGGTCTTTCTGGAGCAGAGAGAAAGACTGAACTTGGAGAAATGGGATTAGAGTGTTCTTTCTAGCCCGGCAACGCCGGGTACCCCTGCTAGTGAATAAATAAAAGACGCCCTCAGACTGAAGTGGTCGAGAACAGTGGAAGGCAAGTGAGGGAAGGACTGCGGGAGAGCTTAAGAGAGAGAGAGAGAGAGAGAGAGAGGGAGGAGGCAAGAAACTAGAAAAAGTAAGAACTGGCCGGGGTGAGAGTAATTGCATCGTGGAGGGAGGAAGAATGAGGCGGAGATGTAGAGAAACTGTACGACTGGAAGAATGGGAGGAGGAGGCAGTATGAAGGTGAGAGAGAAATAAATAAGTGGATAATCGGTTAAGTTTGCAGTGTGAGACAAAGCATTAGTATGATGGTGTTAAAAATGAACGTCATAAAAATAGAAGAAAATAAATAAGAAAAAGCGGAGAGAGAGAGAGCGAGAGAGAGAGAGAGAGAGAGAGAGAGAGGGGGGGGGAGACGGATGAAGATGATAGAGAATAAGAGACACTAACGCCAGAAAAGAAGGTAGTCAGCGTAGAGCATTTCGCTGTTGTAGAAGAAGTCGAAGAAAATGAGAGGAGAAAATGGATGAAG
This sequence comes from Coenobita brevimanus, assembly GCF_032717465.1. Classification (NCBI taxonomy): domain Eukaryota; kingdom Metazoa; phylum Arthropoda; class Malacostraca; order Decapoda; family Coenobitidae; genus Coenobita; species Coenobita brevimanus. Next base: position 4,144,006 of record NC_137033.1, on the reverse strand, counting down.
TGTGCTTCGGTGTGGCGGGAAAACAGGAGGAAGGAGGTGATTGTGTGGACGTGTGAGAAGAGCGGAACGGGAAGAAGGAAGGAGGGGAGAGGAAGGAATGGAACAGTGATAGATAAAGAGTAGGAAGTAGACGCCGATGGTGCAAGAGGAAGGAAGGAGAAAGAACAAGGGATAGTGATGGTGAAGGGAAGGAGTTAAGGGGAAAGAATGGCGAGTGAAGATGATGGGGATGCGTGTAGAGGTGAAATAAGAGATGATGATGGTTTATAGGAAGGAAAGAGAAAATGTAGACAGCGAAAGTGAAAAGGAAATTGTTACGGGAGATGAAGAAGCCAGAACAGAAGAAAAAATGGACGTTGAAGTTAAAGGAAGATGTAGATAAAGAAGGAGGTGAAGTACTGAAGGCGAGGAAGAAGGGCAAGATAAGAAAAAACAGAGGCAAAACTGAGAGGGCAGTCAAGGCGGAGGAAGAGGAGAGAAGAAAGAGGAATTAATAAAAGCGAAGGGGAAAAGGAGGAAAGGGAGCAGGGATAATGAAGATCAAGGACAAAAAGAAGGAATGGACAACAAAAAGTGAACGGGAAGAGAGAAGTGCAATGAAAGGTGAAGGCTGAAGGAAAGAAGAAGAAAAAGGTATGAAAGGGTAAAAGACGGAGGTGGGGTAACAAAAATAAAAGAGGTACAAAGGGTAAAGGAGAGAAGAGAGAAGGAGGAAGTACCAAAGGTGAAGGGGAAAAAGAGAAACGGAGTATTATCAGTGAAAAGAAAGAAATGAAGAGAGAAGGAATATTAACTGTGAAGAGGGAGAAGAAAGAAGAAGCTCAAACTGTGAGGAAGAGAAAGACGGCAAGAAGGGAGAAGAGAAGAAAAGTGAGCGATGGAAGTGAGGAAACCAAGGAAAGAAGAAGAGGGGCATTGAACATTAAGGGAACTGAGATAAACGGAAACTAGGATCAGTAGAAGTGAAGGTAAAAGGAAGAAGGGAAAGGAAGGAGTATTTCGGAGAGGAAAGAAGAGGCTTTAGAGAGGGAGGGAAATATAAGAAGAAAGGGTGGGTATTAGTAGGAGAAAGAGGAACGAAGAGGTATTAGAGAGAAGAGAAGGAAGAAAGAGAGAGAGAGAGAGAGAGAGAGAGAGAGAGAGAGAGAGAGAGGTGAAGGAAAAGGTAAAACAAAAGGACAATAGATATGAAGGTACAGCAGAAAGACTGGTCATAAAAACAGTGAATGAGAAAGGAAGTTAAGAAAAGGTGTTTAGGGTGAAGAGATTGGAAGGAAAGAAGAAAGGGCAGTGCAAGTGAAGAAAAGAAGAGAAGTAAGTAAGTAGGCGTATAAGGGAGAGGACGAAGAAAAAGAGAGGCATATAGGGCGAAGAAAACGCAAAGATCAAGAAAGTAGGAGCAATAGGAAGAAGACAGGAGAAAGAGAGAAGAAAGAAAGGAAGAAGGACAATTCAGGTGAAGGAAAGGAGAAAAGGAAGAGAGAAGGTGTATAAGGGGGAGGGAGAAGGGAAAGAGAGGCATCTAAGGTGAAGAAAATGAAAAGCGAGATGGAAGAAATTAGGTGCAATAGGGAGAGGAAGAAGAATAAGAAGCATATAAGGTAAACGAACGGCAAGGAGAGGTTGAAGAAATGAGGGGCAATAGAGGTGAAGGAAAGGGGAGAAGGAAGAAGGAAGAGTAGATATGAAAGATAGCACGAAGAAAAGAAGGCAATAGAGGTAAAGAAATACGAAGATGAAAGCAAGAAGAGGCAATAGAACTGAGAGAAAGGAGGCATTTAGGTGAAGAAAGAAATCGAGGCAGAAGCGAAAGGAAGGAAAGAATGAATGAAGGAGCATTAGTCAGCAGAAGTATAAAGAATTGGTATTAAATGAAGAGGGAGAAATATTAATGACAACAGACGCGGGGGGAAAAAGAAAAAAGAGGATAACAGATATGAATGAATGGAAGAAGAAGCATTAAGTAAAAGAAATAGACAATGAGCAAAAGATGTGATGGGAAAGGAAGGAAAGGGGAAAAATAATTAAAAGGCCGTAGAGGGAAAGGAAAGAATGAGCTAAAAAAAAAAAGAATTGTCAGTAGATGTGAAGGTGAGTGAGAAAGCAAGACTGGGAATGGATATAATGCGTGATAACCTGGTGGCACTCACATAAACACCACCCTGATGAGCCAGCACAGCCGTCAGAGAGCCCACGCACCGTACCCTACCACTTCCATTCCCACTCCTCCTGCAATCAACAATCTTTTTATTCCCCTCCTTTCTGCCATTACTGTTCTTCTTCCTCCTCCTCTTTCTGTTCGACTTCTGCCTTTTCCTCTCCCTATTTATTTTGTTTCTGCCTCTTTCTCTCATCACTGTTCGTCTTCTTCCTCCCCTCTTCCCCTTTTCAGTGCTCATCTTCCTCTTCCCACCTTCATTTATCTTCTCCCTTTTCCCCTTTGTTACTTTTTTTCTCCTTCCTCTTTCACTATTCTTCATTTTGCTTCTTCGTCTTTCATTATTTTTCCTTCTCGTCCCCTTTCATTATACTTCTTACTCCTCCTCCTTTCACTATTCATCCTCTTTCTCCTTCCCCTTTCACTTTTCTTCTTCATTCTGCCACTTTCACTTATCTTCTCTCTTTTCTACTTTCACTATTATTTTTCTTTCTCCTCGTGTTTCATTATGCTTCATTCTGCTTCTCCATCTTTCACTCGTCTTCTTCCTCCCTCCACATTCTTCTTGCTCTTCCTCCCGTCACCATTCATCTTCCTGGGACTCATTCTGCTACAACCTTTCTCTTCTTCCTCCCTTTACTTTAACTGTTCCCCTTTCTTCCCCTAGTCTTTATTTTCATCCGTTACCTACCAACTAGTAATTTGCTGCCCATCCTCATCCTCCTGGTGCTTTTCTCCCTCCTTCTTCCCCACACAGCGTTCTTCTTCTACTTCTTTTTCTCCTCCTCCTCCTCCTCCTCCTCCTCCTCCTCCTCGTATCACTGCTCTTCTACTTCCTCTTTTCTTGAACTGTTCTTGTTCCACCTCCTCCGTTACTTTTCTTCTCAGTCATTCTAATACCAATATTCTTTCCTTCCTTCGCCCACTATTGCTATTTTTTCTCCTCCACCTCCTCCTTTCTTCAGTGTTGGTGATTTCTTCTTCCTCGTCTTCCTTCTGCCTCTCTTCGACTTCCGGGTCCTCTTTTTCTTCCACCTGTACTTTTTCTCTTCTTCTCCTTCCTGTATTTTTAATGTTATACTTCCTTCTCCTCTTACTTGATTTTCTCTCCCTTCTCATGTTCCTGTTCTTCCTTATCCTTTTCCTAGTTAACTTATTTTTTTCCCTTGCTCCTCCTCCTCCTCCTCCTCCTCCTTCTTCTCCTCCTCCTCCTCCTGTTTGGTTAGACGCGCCACCTTTTTACTGCATTCCTTGAGCCTGGTTGGTCATCAGGCCCGCAGTAGTAGCGGTGGTGGTAGTAATAGTAAAGCAGTAGTAGTAGCTTCGGGCTCGTAGTGGTGGTAGTAGTAATAGTAGTAGTGGTAGTAGTGGTAGTAGTAGTAGTGGTAGTAGTAGTAGTGGTAGTAGTGGTAGTAGTAGTAGTAGTAGTAGTAGTAGTAGTTACAGATGGGAGTCTCTTTTTCTTTCCTGTAGGATGGTTGGCATTAGCAGTTAGAAAAGGGCGAGGGTTTCATTCTGTTTATCCTTCTTTTTTTTTTTTGGTGTGTGTGTGTGTGTGTGTGTGTGTGTGTGTGTGTGTGTGTGTGTATTCTGGTATTTTTGTGTGTATCATATGAGCTGGCCTTTATTACGAACTTATGTGGAACTTCTTGCTCTTTCCTGGGCTTTCCTTGTGTGTGAATGTTTTCGTGTCTGACTTTTGTGGCTTCTTATTTTTTGTGGATTTTCTTTATATGGGTCTTTGTATGGATTAACATTATTTAGGGTTTTATGCCATATTTGTTCATTCTGTTTCTCGTGTGGCAACTCTGTAGCGCAAGTTACCTGGTACTCTCAGTCCTTCGTGTTTGCACCTGGTCAACTCTAGAACTGTCTTCCTGCTGTCAACAACCTCCAGTCTTTTAAAAGCAATGTTTGAAATGAACGGATCATGATTTTTTATTTTTGGTTTGTTCAGATTTTCTTAGAAAAGACTAGTTGTGCCGGCTTTGTGCTTTGGGGTCTTATTATTTTGCATGAAAAAACACTATTCCTCCCCTCCCATCACCTCATTCCCTTCCTCACCCAAGATCTCTTTGCCCTCCTTTCCCAAACCTCTCCCTCCCCTTCCAGCTTTTTCCCAACTAACATTCCCTAACCTCTTCAAACGTCTCCAGTCCTGTCTCACCCTTCCTTACCTCCCTCCCAGCTCCTTTCATCCCTTCTCCCCCCTCGCAGCATTCTCCACTCTCGCCCTACCTCTCCGAGCACGCCATCCCTCCTTAAGCTTCTCCCCACACCGTTTCCTTTCTTCCCGGCACCTTTCCTCCCTCGTTCCCTAGTAACCACTTCCGCCCCCCTCCTCTTCCTTCCTCTGCCCCTCCGTTCCCTCATAACCCTCTTCCGCCATCACTTCGCTCCCACCTATCCCAGTATCTTTCCTCCTCCATTCTTTCTCCATCCAATACTCCCTCTCCTCCCTAGACCTCTCCCAGTCCTTTCTTCCCCTCCCTTTTCGTCCTGGCACACCTCTCCTCCATCCCTATCCCTCGGAACATTCCCTACCCTTCACAAATCTTCCAGCACTTTTCCTCCTTCCCCCTGCCCACAACACCCCTTCCCATCCTTTCCCACATCTTCTCTATTCTCTTCCAACCCTCTCTACATCCCTTTCTACCCCCTTCCATCCCCCTTACACCCCTTCCTCTCCTCCCAACCCCATTTCGTATCTCCCCGGCCACTGGAAGCCTCTCACTCTTGATGAGACGTGACGCTTAGGCAACTGGAAGAGATGTGTATTTTTAGTCGCCCGTTTAGTAAGATGTAGCGTCAAAGTTCTGGGTGGCGTGGAGGCGTTCCTGTTGTGGCCAATCCCTGTGAACTCTGGGATTAGGCGTCGGAAAAAAGTTACGGGTAGAGAGACAGATACGTATATAAGTATCATAGAAACATAAGATAGACGGCTGTAGCTGTTAGCCTCCTCAGAGGGATGACGTCTTTATGTATATTAGTTTTGGCCGCAGCAGATGATTACGTTTAGCTGAAAAGTGGTATCTCAGTGAAAAGGATAAATACTGGATTGGCAGAGTGTTGGTGCAAGGTAGTATGTAAAGCGTTTATGAAATGGATTTAATATGTTTGTTTGATGTCAGGTGTTCGTGACTTTGGATTTCTATTTTGGCTATTAGCTTTTCGGGTGAATGTCCACACCCGACCTTGACCCACTTCCCCACTTTGCCCACACCCACCCACCCCCTCACGCACATCCACCCACTCTCCTACTTTGCACGGTAATCGCACGGCGAGCTGACTTGATTTCCGGGAACTGGGTATTGAGATTTGTCTGCGTGAAATGTTCAGGCCAGATCAAAGACGCTCCTGCTTTGGCTCTCCTTTTTCCCACTCTCAGGCAGGGTGTGGTGTGGGTGTGGTGGTGTGTGTGTTCAGGCGCTGGTATAGATGTGGTTTGGTGTGGGGTTGTGCGGGTTGGGTGTGATATTCGAGCGCTGGCATCGATGTGTGGTGTTAAGAGTATTGTAAAGCTGGAACATTATCACACCAGATTATATACCACCACCTGAAGATACCCACAGCACACATACGCCTGTATAAACATTTGAACATACCTCCACCACACATACCCCTATACCAGCACTCTAAACATATTCACGCCACGCATACACCCATACCAGATACTGAACACACACCGGACTTGTGTGGTATGAGTATGTTTGCGTGCTGGTTTAAGTGCTGGTATAGGCGTTTCTGTGTCGTGGGTATGTTCAGTTGCTGGTATAGGCGTGTGTGGTGTGGGTATGTTCAGTTGCTGGTATAGGCGTTTGTGTGGTGTACGTATATGTTCATTTGCTGGTATAGGCGTGTGTGGTGTGGGTAAGTTCAGACGCTCGTACAAGTGTGAATACGCCGTAGGTGTTCAAGTGAGCATGTCTGTGGGTTTGTGGGTGTGAGTTTGGGTGTGAAAGTACAGAAGCGTCTATGTCGTGAGAGGCCACTGGAGACAAAATACAAAATGCCGTACTCATGATAAAATATATTTCGTCCCGCTTCATATTTATTTTCAGCGAACATTACCAGATTATCACTATTACTGATATTACATTCACTTGTTGAATACTGCCAGTAGGTTGCCTACGTTGTGGTTCTATTCAAGCTTTATTGGAAATCACTATCTGCACCACACATGAATAGACTGCAGTTTTACTAATCCAGTGCCGGTACACGGAGTTAAGAATATAGGAAAGCTACTGGCGCGGCATTCTTCCCACGATACGTAATGTATATACCTCTGCATCTTATCTCCGTCCGATAGGCAGTAACCCTTTTATTGATAAAAATTCTCTCTGCTAGAAAAAATCGACTGATATCAACCCATAATAAGAGATTTAGTTGCGTTCAAAGCTTAAAAAAATGGTAATCAACACCGTTTTTTGTGGTAGGTGGGAGCGCTCACCATCCACTCACTCGATGTAGTGCTGCTCTCGGGTGTCTGCCCTTTCCTCTCCTCCATCCTTCTTTCCCTTCATTCTCTTCAGTCTTTCTTTACTTCGCTCTTTCCTCGTCCTTCTGCCTACGGGTGACTTTACACTCCCTCTTCTTTCTTTCCTTCATTCTTTCCTTTTCCTTCTGCCTGTGGGTGACTGAACACTGAATGACAAGCCAAATGGTTTCCTGTACACCAGGAAACCATTTACTACGCTGGATGGTAACCATATAACCAGATTTTGGCGCCTGGTGGTTTAGTGGGTAATTACGGCGCTCCAATCGGATTGAGACTGTGTAGGTTTATATCCAAGGGATGGTTGGGGATTATTGCTCACGTAATGCCACTCAGGGATGAGTGAGGCTGGTCACTCTCATCTTAAATGTCAGGACCAACTTGCCTAGCCCCGGGCCCCTACGCCAGTCATGGGCAAAGTAGGATTGGATGATGAATGAATGAATGAACAGCGTTTCAGCTCAGTGATTGCCTAAGTCTCTTAACGTAAAGTTGTTTGTTGCTAACCTAAAATGTATAACAAATGTATAGTTTGTTTCAGCGAAATTGTAAATTCAGTGGAAACTTGTAATGTCTTACTCTTCAGTAACACTATTTTTTTTTTTTTTTAACACTTAAAAGACTAAGGCTACGCCTCAGCTGAAATTTAATTGTTCATCACTAGCAAGAATAAGAGAGTTGAGATTGTGGTGGTCAGAGGGTTAAAGAGAAATCACATACCGCAGCCGCATGCTTCCTGTCTATACCCACCAATGATGTAAGCACAACTGATCACAAGAGGAGAGAGAATGTTGGAGATATGTATACTCGTATGGCAGTGGACAATATATTACGGTATACAGATCAGTATATATTTAGCGCAGTGACTTCGAACTACGGTCCACCCCGGTTACATATCACCTTTATCTACCGGTGCTGGTGAGGAAGGCCTTCAAACGGTGGCACCAATATAGCCGGATAAATTCACTGCCTGGTTATACAAAAACCCCTAACTCTCTCCCTATCACCCGAAATGAGGATGTTGGACTGTAGGACTGGGAAGCTTCTGCCTGCAGAACACTGAGTTCACTTCAAGATGAGCCTGGGGCTATAACTACCGCTACTACTACTACTACTACTGCTACTACTGCTACTACTACTACTACTACTACTACTACTACTACTACTGCTACTACTACTACTACTGCTGCTACTGCTGCTGCTGCTGCTGCTGCTGCTGCTGCTGCTGCTGCTGCTGCTGCTGCAGCGGCCTTTACCCATCAGAACCACAGCTTACCACTGCAGACACACCACTATCTCAACAAAAATTATATAACTTTCCTGAGATGCAACTTATTTAGTCACCAGTATGGTCACACTCCAGCATTTTCACCATTCAGCTGACTCTGTTTTCTGTAATCCCATATTTTTGTTTCTCTGGCATTAGTTGACTCTTCATATTAAATCGTACAGGGGTAAATTAAATTTCAGTGTTTAATTCAAGCTTTTAGCTACCTGCGTTTATCAGTTAGCAATTATTTATTTATTTATTTATATATTATTATTATTATTATTATTATTGGGGACGCTCAACATCCACTCACTCAGTGTAGTGCTGCTCTCGGGTGTCTGCCCTTTCCTCTCCTCCATCCTTCTTTCTTTCCATCCTCTTCTGTCTTTCTTTTCTTCATTCCCTCCTCGGCCTTCTGCCTATGGATGACTTTACACTCCCTCTTCTGTCTTTCTTTCCTTCATTGCTTCCTCCTCCTCCTACCTGTGGGTGACTGTACACTGAGTGACAAGCCAGATGGTTTCCTGTACACCAGGAAACCATTAACAACGCTGGGTGGTAACCATATAACCAAATTTTGGCGCCTGGTGGTTTAGTGGGTAATTACGGCTCTCCAATCGGATTGAGCCGGTGAAGGTTTATATCCTAGGGATGGTTGGGGTTTATTGCTCATGTAATGCCACTCAGGGATGAGTGAGGCTGGTCACTCTCATCTTAAATGTCAGGACCAACTTGCCTAGCCCCGGGCTCCTACGCTCCTCATGAGGCAACATAGGATTGGATGATGAATGAATAAATGAATGATGATGATGATGATTATTATTATTTTTATTATTATTGTTATTATTATTATTATTATTATTATTATTATTATTATTATTATTATTATTATTATCATTACGGTACATCACCACCACCACCATTACCACTATAGTTGTTACCACTACTGCCACTAATAGTATAGCTATTATTATTATTAATCACACACACACACACACACACACACACACACACACACACACACACACACACACACACACACACACACAATCCACCAGATATCCCTTCCATCCCCACACAAACCTCCCTCATCCCCACCACCTTTAACCTTTCACCTCCCCACCCATCCCCTTTCCCTAGAGCAGCGCAAGTGTGGAGACCGTATTTGGTTTTAAGATGTAATTTTTGCGAGGTGGGTGTGCGTGTGTGGCTGTGTGTTTGGAGGGGCGCGGGTATATATGTGTGTATAGGGATCTCTGTGTTTTGGAGTATGAGCGTATGTGGTTGTGTGGGTAGAGGGGCGGGGGTAGATATGTGTGTATGTGTGTGTGTGTGTGTGTGTGTGTGTGTGTGTTACCTGGTGGGGTTTGTCCTACCTGTGTACCGTGGTGCTGGGGCGGGGGTTAGGGTCACTGATCGTCCCGGTCTCTAGTAATTTGCATGCGCCTTCACCCACACTACCACACTCAGCCCGTTTGTGTGTGGCACATGACCTAAGTGGGAGAGGGAAAATGTGCGAGTATTAATCATCACCACCACCACCACCACCACCATCATCATCATCAGCAGCAGCATCGTCATTATCATCATCACCACCATCACCATCAGCGTAATAAACATCCTATTCCAGCTTTCCATAATTACGGGTGGGTAGATGCCTGGTGGTCTAGTGGTGTGAGGGGGCCGGTGTAGGTGATGGTGGTGTGCTGCGTTTGTTCAAAGCACCAGGAGGAGATTGGAGGCTTTCGATCAGGCAGTTCTACCAGATGCGTATGGCACTCACCTTGAAAGGGGACAACAAAAAATCGAGTTTCTGCATATACTTGTGATGACAGTAGCTAACGGTTTGAGGAATGGGTAGGAGTTACGGAGAGAATGTGGAAAAAAAACAAAAAAAAACAGACATTAGAAGGTATATGTGAGTTTCAAGTATAGATTTGCATAATAAGGAAGACTTGGACAAAGTGGAGGAACTAAGCGTTTGATGTAGCCTATACGAAAAGAATTAGTAGCGTTTGTGTGTGTGTGTGTTGGGAAAAGGTTCGTTACTGAGCAGGGAGAGCAGACTAATGCTGTGAGATCGCTTCCATGATGTGGCATGGGGTAAAAGAGAACTGAGGTAGTTCTGTGAAGAGCAAAGAAATCGAACTTCTGCGTTTTTCAAGGACAGTTCTTCAGTCACGAGTTGGAGCTGTGGCAGGCTGATGTATGAATTTGGTACTGTGCTGTTTGTATAAGGAGCAAGCCCTGTCATTGTTCAGGGTGCCTTAACTAATAAAAAATAATAATCTCTAATTAACAAAAGAAAGTATTATTGTGTAAAAAAAAAAAATGCGAGTTCAAGCTGTGACATTATCTTCACTTGAACCAGGGATGTGATTTGTATCTTCTTGGACTCGGGTGAACGACTTCCATTCTTTTTTTTTTTTAATCCTTTTGTAATGAATAAAGACTTCGGGAGGTAGCAAGAACGAAACATAAAAATACATCACCATACTGGCAGCAGGTTATTACTGGTGATGGTTTGTGATGGCATAACCGCCGCCTCCACTCCAATAGTTTCGTTCTGCTGACACTTGTAGTTTCATCAGGAAACAAGCACATTTCACCAAGTGGTCTAGGTGGATGCTGCTCTTTGGGGGATGGTACCGTAAAGAGTTAGGACTACAATGGAAAGGCGTAACGGACATAGAGTCAGACGAGTTCTAGTTCGTTAATCTTATGTCGGAGATTTTCGTCCTTTAGCAACTCCTTTCCCGTAGAACATACTGTTGGCGGAATAAGACAAATTCGGGCTCTTCTTTCCAAAACACTGCCTCGTGACTAGCACCATATTCTAGTGTTCATCTTATGTCATGGTTCAGTATTTAAGATGCAAAAATTGAATATTAGGCTAAGTTAAAGTGAGTATAGAAATACTGAGCCAAGTTAAAGCGAGAAGCGTATAAAAGGATAATGAAGTACAGGAGATGCATAATAAAAGGGATGAAAAGGAAAGGCTTTGATGAAGTGCTGGACTGACTGAGGCTAAGAGTAATAAACTGATAATTAAGTGCTCAAAGAGGTAAAACGTATGAGTAGTTAAAGCGAGAGCAACTCAAAAAGCGAAAGCAAGTGGATGTAAAAGAAAAGAAAACAGAAGAGTATTTTATCCGATCCGATAACCTTATATATTTATATTCTTGCTACCATTAGACATTTTTATTCAGCTTAGGTCAGACGTTTTGAAGTGAAGAGGTTAATGAAGTTTATAGTTAACTTCTTCAGTTGTCACGGTATCTCCGAAGATGAACAAAATCAACAGGTGTTAGCAGTAATAAAATACAGAATACGTCTTCAGAGTGAACCGGATAATGGCGTTGAAGAATAGATCCGTGGCCGTAATCAGTTGTGTTTAGCTTCATGTTGCTTGTCAGGCTGCTTGTTTATACTTTCATCATGGCTTATACACCAACCAAATATTCTACAAACCACATCAGAATGACTGTGTAAGTGTAATGAGTAATACTACCACACAAATGACTTCTGACAATAATTAACTACAGGGAAGACTTGATGATCATGAAGCCTGATTGGGATCCCTTTTGAATATAGTCCCTGAACAATTAAGAGGAAGTATGAGTTGAAATGGTAGAGATAATACCATGTCAACTATGTCACTCTAGTTGGTGCACTTTTCCCCCCATGCTAACCCCAGAGAAATTTATTTATCTGTGAAAAATGCTAGCACTGAGAGGCTTTTATCTGGTACGGTAAGGAATATATACAGACTTATATCGCACGATCTTGTTCAGTCTAGAGAAATCCTAGCACTCCAAAGACTAAGGAATTACGAAGGAAGAATTCGAGTGAGGGTGTCTTTAGGATAAGGGGTTGAGAAAAGAATGGCGTAATAATGGGCTGAAGTAGAGAAAATACCAGGTTAAGGGGTCATGAAGGAAATGTGGGTACGCTAGGTTATAGGGCTGAGGGGAAGGGGGGAATGAGAGAGGGTAGGGGTGAGGGGTGAAGGAGGGGAGGGGTGAGGGGTGAAAGAGGATAGGGGTGGGGTGAGAGAGGCTAGGGGTTGAGGGGAGGGTGGGTGTGGTAGGGTTAATGCAGTTGTCGTGCACGCCGCTCATTCTCTTGTCAATAAAGTGGCTATGTGCGTCCCTGTCTCTGTTTCTGCTCGTGTGTGTGTGTGTGTGTGTGTGTGTGTGTGTGTGTGTGTGTGTGTGTGTGTGTGTGTGTGTGTGTGTGTGTGTGTTTATGCAAGAAACAAGGAACCAAAGGCCAGGAGACTGCAAGATTAATCCCTCCAAGAAAAAACAAAAACACGATACCGGAAAGCCAAATTCAAGACCCGTTCATTTCGAGATGCCTGGACACACTGAGTTTCAAAGACCGGAGATCAAAGACAGTAGGAAGCACAGACAGAGGGAGACAGATCCAGAGTTGACCTGTTGCTACATGAAAGACTGGGAGTAACGGTTACCTCCTGCTTTAGAGAGTTTGACAGAAAAGGGATGAGAGTTTGTTGCTTGATGGGTGCTACCCGCCCGCCGTTGTGGTGGACGATTGCAAGTAGACAATTAAGAGGAGCTGTGTGCGTGTGTTTGTGTGTGCATATGTGTATGTGTGTCCGTGTGTGTTTGCTTAAATACCCTGTATAGTGTTTGTGCGTGCGTCTGTTTTTGTTTGTGACTATATGCTTCTTTTATTTTATGGAAAAAAGAAAGAACCCAGGGCGTTTAAGATGCAAAATTTGTCCCTTCCGAAGAAAGGTGAACAAAGAGAAAGCCAGAAACAAGATCCGTTCATTTCGAGACGCCTGAACACATTGCGTATAAAGGATCGGTTATTGACAGTGGGAAAGGCACACTGAGGAGGACAGTTCAAGTGCTGAGCAGTTGTTTAGGCTTACGTGAAAGACTGAGAATAGTGGTTAGCCCTTGTATTAGAGAACTGGAGAGAAGGTGTGTGTGTGTGTGTGTGTGTGTGTGTGTGTGTGTGTGTGTGTGTGTGTGTGTGTGTGAAACTAGAGGAACAATTACCACCTCTATATACTGCCGGATCGCATTGCTAATGTTGTTTTCTTGTTGTTGTTGTTGGAGGTGAGTTGAATCATTGTTATTCTAGTGTTGTCCAAAATGCTAATGTTGTTTAATGCCTTGCTTGTGCTCATACAGGTCCTTGTTGTTGTTGTTTGTTGTTGTTGTGGGGGGAAAGTCAGTGAACTCTTAATGCGGCACATGTTAATAGAGCTGTGAGGGTATCTGGTGGTGGTGGTGGCCTGTGGTGCGGTTGGGATTGTGGTAGTATGGTTCGGTATATGTAGTAGCGTTGTGGTAATGATGGTACTAGTGTTGCGGTAATGGTAGTAGTGGTGTTGTGGTTGTGGTGATGGTGTTGCGTTTGTAATGGCAGTAGCGTAAATGTAACAAAACTACAGGGATGAGGGAAAGATGCCCTGAGGAGCTGAGAGTCTGTTTTCACCTCCGTAACTCAAGCCTTTGAACCTGTGACTGGGTACAAGGCCACTGCATCATCCAGTTTACCACAGTTACCTCTCCCTCTATGCATTGCCCTGACTCACGTTACCAAGCACTGCACAAAGGGTGGATGGACACCTGAGCTGAAGGGTGCAAACTGCCAGCATCTGAATTTGAAACCTGGCACTGTAGGACCGGAAGCTTCGTTACCTATCAGTGCTAATCCACGGCCACCACAGCGGTAGTTGTAATGGAGGTAGTAATTTTGTGATGAAAGTGTGGTGACAATGTGATTTTGGTGGTGGTAGTGGTGTCGCAGGTGTGGTGGTAGTAATGATTATCGTGGTGGTGGTGGTGAGTGGTGTATTTCGCGATACCAAAGTGGTGGTGGGATGGTAGTGATAAGAATACTGTGGTTTTAGTGGAGGTATTAATGTTGTGACAGTGGGGCAGTTTGTGTTGGGATGGTAGTGGTAGTAATACTGTGGTGGTACTGGTGCTGTGGGGTTGATGATATTGGTGTTGGGTTGGTAGTGGTACTAATATTATGGTAGCAGTTGTGTTGAAGTGGTAGTGGTAGCAATATTGTGTGAATAATGATGTTGCGGTGGTGTAGTGATAATAGTGCGAGTATTGCGATAGTAGTGACGGTGGTATAATATGACATTTTTTTATATCTTGTGGACATATAAAAAAACAGTCCTGAAGCAGGATTCGAACTCAGATCACCACCAAAATTTAACCAATTCTTCCTTGGCCACGTATTCACAAAGTTTCATTGAAATCCACATATATTTTATTTAGATATCATGTGGACAAATGAACACACAAACAGGGGTAAATAAAATAACCTCCTCCAACTCCGCTGGCAGAGGTAATGATGCTGATATTGATGCTGTTGTGGTGGTGGTAATATTGTGGTGGTAGTGGTGTTATAGTAGTTTTGGCAGCAATAATTGTGATGGTGAAGTGGTAGTTGTATTCTGGTGGTAGCAGTAGTAATATTTTGATGTATACAGTGATGTTGTAATGATGGTGGTAACATTATAGTGGTAGTGGTTTTATGGTAGTATTAGTCGTAATATTGTGGTGGGGATGTGGTGTGGTGTGGACGTGCTTGAGGTGGGGCGTGGTGATCGCGGTGATGAGTGTGGTGTGCGTGAGGGAGATGATGAGGGTGATTGTGATTTGTGGTGGAGATGGTTTCACTGTGGTCCAATTCTCTCCACCTCCCCCTCCCATCCACCCAACTTATCATCCTTCCCTCTCTCCTTTCACGTCCCTCCTCCTCCACCTTCCTCTCTTCCTCCCTCGTAGATTTTGTTCTTTCTTCCCTTCAGTCCCATCCTCCCAGTTTATCATCCTTGCCTTCTATCTTTTGTTTCTTCCATTTTCCTCCCCTTTCATTTTCTCTTTTCCATTTCGTCTTTCTATATTTTCTTTCCTTTCATTCTCCACGCATTCACCCGATCTTTTTCCCCCTCCCATGTTCTGCGCTATCTTCCTATTCTTCATCTTCTTCTCTGTTCTTTTTCTCCATTTGCCCACCCCGCTAGCTCTACATCCTCCTTTTCTGCTTCTCTACTTTTCTTCCCTTCTCTCACTCCCTCTTTTCGTTTGTCCTATTTCTCCCCCTGCTACCTTCACACTGTGTATATATTCATCCTTTGTTTTCTGTTTTCCTGCTGTCGTACATCCATCGCTTTCCCTCTCTTCCTTCTTTCCCTCTTCCACCTCAGTCTCATTCACTTTCTCCTTCTTATTTCTCTCAGTGAAATATACATAATAAACAAACCAGAAAGTGGTTGGTGGGGGCGCTCACCATCCACTCACTCGATGTAGTGCTGCTCTCGGGTGACTACCCTTTCCTCCCTTCCTTTTTTGCCTTCCTTCCACTTTTGTCTTTCTTGCTTTCATTCTTTCTTCTTCCTTCTGTCAATGGGTGACTGCGCTGAGTGGTAACCATATAATCAAATTATGGCGCCTGGTGGTTTAGTGGGTAATTATGGCGCTCCAATCGGATTGAGCCTGTGCGGGTTTATATCTAAGAGGTAGTTGGGGTTTATTACATACATAATGCCACTCAGGAATGAGTGAGGCTGGTCACTCTCATCTTAAATGTCAGGACCAACTTTCCTAGCCCCGGGCTCCTACGCTTCTCATGGGGCAACACGGGATTAGATGATGATGATGATAATGATAAAGGTATAGATACACACACATATATATATATATATATATATATATATATATATATATATATATATATATATATATATCGTATAAATTGTTAATTGCATTTCGTTGGGGGAACAAAATCTGCATAGATATTGAGAATTAAAGCCATACGAATGATACTCAGAAGAGCTACTTCTCTTTAACTTGACAACATGCATCCCTATTGGGGTCTGATCCAAGTAAACAAAATTTTCTGAAAGACATGCTAGAATGGGAGATAAGTATTTGGCAACAGATCTGTCAAATTACTTATGAAGTTATTGGCGTAAAAATGTTTGCAAACATTCCCAGGCCTAATGCAGGAAGTGTTTCTTCTTCAACATGGCTGTTTACTTTTAGAACTAGAAAACACTCGGAGTGTGCATACCTCCGCCAATGCCATTGTCATTAAAAAGATTCGGATCTGGATCTGTGGAGATATTGCCTGCAATACATAGGATCCGGACTCCCCCCAAAAAAAAATTTAATCAATTGTTCCTTCACCCATGGCCCACTCCTCTACAAAATTTTATTGACATTCATTGAGAGCTTTTGGAGATATACATATGATCCGGATCCGGAGCCAGATCAGCCCTAAAATTTAATCAGTTCTTTATTGGCCCATGGCCCTCCCTTCCACCAAATTTCATTGAAATTCATGAGACCTTTTAGAGATATCATCTGGACAAACAGACAGACAGGCAAACACAGCTGAATACATAACCTCCTCCAACGTAGTTGCAGGAGGTAATAAGTTAACTTTGAGGATGCTAGACTGATATACTATTAACATTTATTAGGCGTTAGGAGATATACCTAGCTCTTAATACACAGGCAAACAGATCTCGACAGAATAATAAATGTCTTACTAATTGTTACTCTCATTCCTACAAATCATATTCAGTACTGTAGTAATAAAACAACTTTAAGAATTCTAATTACTTTTCCCTTACAGATTGAGACACTATAAGATAAACATTTCATTCACCGTTTCCCATGAAGTTTCCTCGACGTTATTTCTATACTGCATGTTGGTCTTTCTTACTCTTTCCTGACTGCTTGGTAAGGAGGGATTGGTGGATGGTGAGCATCCTTGCTTTGCTCGTCGCATTTTAGAACCAGAATAGATTCTTCAGTCGTACTTTCCTTTGTAGTAAACAGCTTAGTTGCGTCTTGCTCTCCTTTGTACTTCCTCCCCTTCTGTTCCATTTCAAACACTTTCTCAGCACTTTATTCCCCCTCCTTTTCACCTCAGCACTAGCTAACCTTGCCTGTCCACCTCCTCGTTATTCTCTCTTTCCCCTCCCGATCCTTCACCCTCCATCTCTTTCAATCAGCCACTCTCGGCCGTTCCTTCAGCCCCTTTCCCCTTCTTTTTAATTACGAAGGAGGAGGGAAAAGGAAAATGGTTGGGGCACTCCTGCTTTGGGTCTTTCCTCTCGTCCTCTCTCTAATTTTGGTTTTGCTTATGAATTTATTTATATTATTATTATTATTATTATTATCATCATCATCATCATCATCAT
The DNA here is from genome assembly GCF_032717465.1 of Coenobita brevimanus. NCBI lineage: Eukaryota > Metazoa > Arthropoda > Malacostraca > Decapoda > Coenobitidae > Coenobita > Coenobita brevimanus. The sequence continues at coordinate 4,126,869 of NC_137033.1, read as the reverse complement.
CATCATCATTATTATTATTATTATTATTATTATTATTATTATTATTATTATTATTATTATTATTATTATTATTATTATTACTACTACTACTACTACTACTACTACTACTACTACTATTATTATTATCATCATCATTATCATCATCATCATCATCATCAATCTTGCGAAGTTAGATGGTGTCATTTTCGGCAACTCTTTCTTTACTGTTGCATGAGATTCAGCTTGTGTGTGTGTGTGTGTGTGTGTGTGTGTGTGTGTGTGTGTGTGTGTGTGTGTGTGTGTGTGTGTGTGTGTGTGTGTGAATTCCTTTTAGGCATATTGATGGATCTGAATTAAACTTCCCAGGTGAGCTCGTCTGGTTGCTCCGATGGTCTTCCTTTATGTACACTTTGCCAACCCTGATTTTTATGGAAGTGTCAGCCCCCTCATTAAATTCAAATTATCGGAAATAGTGAATCGAGTGCAGGCATGGCTTTGAAATCCTGGTACATGTTGCACAATGGACTTTCACCCAAATGCGATGAAAGTCCCCAGTGATTTTGGGGGGTCACCCTCTCCCAAAAATAAAAACTATAGAAATAGGGGAAAGTGAGCCCATGGATTTAAACGAAACTTCTCATGTCAATTCATCTGGTTCTTTGATAATCCTTTCCACTATATAAAAATTTCCACCATTATTTTTAGGAGAATCAGTGCCATCCAAAACCTATGGAGGATACACAAAGGGAGAAGGGAAACAGACATCGCTTTGATATCTTAGTACATACTGCACAATGGACTCCCGTCCGCTAACTACTACTACCATCACCATTTTGTAATTCTTTCAAATCGGGATGCATATCGCTGGACTGGATGTGTAGGTTTCACGTTTTCTATGAATGTTCAGGAAGAGACTACGTATCTGCTTTATTATTATTATTATTATTATTATTATTATTACTGTAGTAGTAGTAGCACTGTAGAAAAGATGGGTATTTGCAATTTAAGTCGAAGAAAGTTCAGGTGGCTGGTTGTCGAGGTTAGTGCTGCATTAATTACAGAGGTACACGCATCTCTCCGACCCACACACACACAGGCAGCAGTGTTGGGCCACGGCTAACGAACATTCACAACCACTCTCACCCAACCATAACCTTTACTATTAGCCACAGCCGCCTTGACAAGCACAGTTCAAAGCTCACATCAAATGTATAGCTGACTTTGAGCGCGGTTACATCTTTTTAAAGTGAGTTCTTGCCACCTTCAGATATGTCAGACAATAATAGGGAATATTTTCGTAGTGATGGGACTAAAAAGAATCCCAAGTAAACTCCTCTACTGGAAAGGTCTCCCAAAAGTTTGATAAATAAGTTAGGTGGTAGCAAGAACAAAACATAGAAGACTTCCTTGTGGAAAAAGGGTTTACGAGAAATAACCATCACGCTCATCCAGCCACAATCACCACTGGCTTTACAATTAGCCACAATCGCCTTGGCAAACAGAGGTCAGGGTTCACTGGAAAATTGTAGTTGACTTTTATAGGTACTATCACTAGGAGATTTTATTCAGCTGTGGGAAACCATTTGTTGTGATGGGGTTAGGATCAGTGTCCATTACCCTCCTCCAGTGTGACAGGTCTCGCCAAAGGTAAAAAAAAATGGCGAAATGGTAGCAAGAAGAAAAGGAAATGTACCTCCTCAAGCAGAAGGGAGTAACGAGCATCAAGAAGCACCTCACCCACCCATTAGCATTGTTAGCTTTACAATTAGCCACAGTCACCTTTGCAAGTACAGGTCAAAGTTCACTGCAAAACCGTAAGCATCTTTTTTTTTCTTTTTTTAGTATTATGACTTTTTTTGTTTATTATTTCATGCTTTACTAGTTCCAAGGAGTTTGATTCTTAATGAACAGGTCAAAGCAACATCAAGTATTTCACTACGATGAGCTCTTTTTCATGTTGCTTTTCCCGTAATTAAAGGAATATATTCACCCTAGGGAAACCTACCGCAATGACAGGATAGACAGTTATCTCCAGTAAGCTTTACAGTATATTTTTTCTTATATTAGGCCCACTTGCTGCCGCCGAGGGACAGCTTGTATGGAAGGTGTTAAAAACAAGGCAATGGTTAAGAGCACCGCCACAGAGATACAATGATACTTCAGTAAGGTGGGAGAAATATTATCGGCATAATGATCTATCTATCTATCTATAGCCCGACGCCCTAATCCCGCAAAGGGTGGCCGCAGACAAAACGCCTCCAAGTCACTCTGTCACCCACCATTTGACTCCCCTCCCCCCAACTCACCCCCCCCTCCCTCATATACCTCTCAACTCCATCCCTCCACCTCATCCTCGGTCTACCCCTCCCTCTCCCTCCCTCCACCTCACCTACATACACCCTCTTAGTCAGTCTTTCATTCTCCATCCTCTCCACATGTCCAAACCACCTCAGTGTATTTCTCCTAATCTTTTCAACCACATCCACATCTACCCCACAACGTTCCTTCACTTCTTCATTCGTCAACCTGTCCCTCCATGTCACTCCACATGCTCCTCTCAAGTAACTCATTTCCACTGCTCTCACTCTTGACTTGTTCCCCTCTTGCAAGGTCCACGCCTCGCTTCCATACGTCAGGGTAGGGATCACAATACCATCATGCAGTGACTTCTTAACTTCCATACTCACCTCCCTATTTCTCATCACTGCTTTCAGTGTGCCAACAACCTTCCTTCCCTGCTGTACCCTTTCACGTACTTCATCCCCAAAGTTCCATCCTTACTCATCACACTACCCAAGTACTTGAATGCACTCACATTCTCCATATCCTCACCATCCAACCTCACTGCACACTCTGTGACTTCATTCCTCTCAAACACCATAACTTTACTTTTGTTTACATTAACTTTCAGCTTCCTCCTCCTACACACTGTCCCAAATTCATTCACCAAACCTTGCAACTCCCATTCATCTTCACTCAACAATACTGTATCATCAGCAAACAGCAACACCGGAAGCTTCCAAATCTCACCCTCATTCATTAGGGCCACCCCGACATCCACTGCCCTACCTTGTACCTCCTTTATGACCCCATCCATATATATATTAAACAGCCATGGAGACATTACACACCCCTGTTTCAGTCCCACACTGAGATCAAAGAACTCACTCAGCTCTCCATCCACTCGCACCGTAGCCCTAGCTCCCTCGTACATACTCTTCACAGCACTCAACAATTTCCCCTCCACTCCATATATTCTTAATACCTTCCACATACCTTTCCTATCTATTCTGTCATAAGCTTTCTCCAAGTCCATGAAGGCAGCGTACACTTTCCTTCCCTTCTCTAGATACTTCTCCACTAAACATCTTAGAACAAATATCTGATCTACACACCCTTTTCCCTTCCTAAATCCCCCTTGTTCTTCTCCAACTAGCTCCTCTGTCATATGCCTCACCCTGTCAATGAGTATTCTACCATATATTTTACCAGTCACACTAAGAAGGCAAATACCCCTATGGTTACCACATACTTCTCTCTCCCCTTTTCCTTTGTACAGAGGAACAATTATACCCTGATTTCCAGTCCTCTGGAACCCTTCCCTCTTCCCAAGCCAATCTACACAACTTCCATATCCACTCCACAACAATCTCACCCCCATACCTAAGCATTTCACCACACACTCCATCAATTCCTGGGGCCTTTCCCAGCTTAATCTTCTTCATCGCTTCCACTACTTCCGACCTACTGATCTCTTCCTCCCTCCTCTCATCTCTTCTTCTCCCAGCCATTCCCCAACCACTTATACTCACACTGCTCTCACTCTCTACCTTCAACAAATCCTCAAAGTGCTCCTTCCATCTCCTCAATTTCTCTCTCTTCTCCACCAACAATCTATTATTCCTATCTTTCACTCCCCTACTATTTCCCCTTTCACACTGCCTTACTTTCTTTACCTCCTTCCAAAACAATTTCTTACTCTCCCTCCATTTCACACTCAGATTCCTCCCAAACTCTTCATCCACTTTCTTCTTACTCTCCTTCACCAGTCTCTTAACCTCCCTTCTCCTGCTCACATATACCTCTCTCTTCTCTCTCTCATCTTCTCCCCTACCTCTACTCGCCAACCATTCACCATATGCCTTCTTCTTTTGTTCCACAGCTCGTTTCACCTCATCATTCCACCATGCTGTCCCTTGCACACCCTTGCATCTCCTCCTCACTCCACAAACCACCTCACACGCTGCGCTTATCTCTTCCGTGAATATCTTACATACGTCTTCCACCCCTTCCATCTGCTCTAGCTCATACCTTCCCAATCTTTCTTCCACTATGCTCTTATACTCTGTCCTCTTCTCACTATTTTGCAATTTCTCCACTCTTCTCACAGGAGCTGCTTCCTCCTGTCTTCCCCTTCGCCTCCTCAACCACTTTCTTTGCAGCTCTATCTTGGCCATCACTAAGTGATGGTCCGAGACTCCATTCCCCCACCCTCTCCACACCCTTGCATCCAACACTTGTCTTCTCATTCGCTCATCCACACACACGTAGTCTATCATTGCCTTTCGTTCAACAAGTTCACCATCCATCCTCCTTATTACTCTCCATGTATACCGGTGGATCATCTTATGACGAAAGTAGGTGTTGGCTATTGCCAACCCCTTACCAGCACAGATGTCCACCAAAGCACTACCATTCCCATCTACTTCCGCTGGCACACCCCACTGACCAACCACTCCATCCACTCGTACATTCCCGACTTTGCCATTCATGTCTCCAATCAACAGCACTCTCTCGCTCCTCTCAAACTTGTCCATACATGCTTCTACTTTCGCCCAAAACTCATCTTTCACTCTTGCCACTCGATCCTCTGTTGGAGCATACACACATACAATCGCCCATGCTTGTATACCTACTTTCATCCTCACCCATACAATCCTTGCACCCACTGTTCCATACTCTCTTATATTCTCCTTCCACTTCTTGCTTATCATCAGACATACTCCCTCTCTTGCCCTCTCATTCTCACTGACTCCCGCACATATACCTACACCGTATTCCCATTCTCTCATCCTTTCACCTTTCCATTTAGTTTCAGTCAATCCACATATATCCACTTTTGCATCCTCAAGCACCTGGACAATCTCTCTCTCTTTCACTTCATCATTCACTCCTCTCACATTCCACGTTCCTACTCTCAGAATGTCCTTTGTCCGTTCCTTAGTCGTCAACGTATGGTCCGTCTGGGTCCGAGGCGCTTTATTTGCTTTTTTAGTTAGTTCTTTTTACGGGGTGGGGCACTAACCCACCACCAACCCTTTTAGTCGCCTCGTACGACAAGCAGGGATACTGGGGGAGTATTCTTGAAACCCCCCTACCCCCAGGGGTAGTTTAGACCCGACTAGGACTCTCATCGAGTTGATCAGTTCACCACTCTGTGAGAATTCCCACATTTTAGTCACAACCAGAGTAACTAACACACTACAAGAGCCACATCAGACACCCTTAACAAGAATCTAACCGCAATCCCAACCTTCAACCATCAGCGTCGTCACTGGTATATGCACAGCTAGGCGCCACACATTCAAGCACAACCACTTACATTTACAAGCACAGCCACAGCCACAGTCACAACCAAAGTCCGCAGTTACAAGACTACAAATACAAGCACAACCATAGCCACAACCACCACGTACGGTTATGGCAGAAATGCAGCCGCATCCACAGTAGCAAGCACAGCCACAACCACAACATACAGTTATAAGCACAGCCACAGCCACAAAAAGCACCAACAGTATCGAGCACAATCACAGCTACAACCACCAATCACCAACACACAATCACAACCTTCGGGCACACAGTAACGAAACCAGTGAAGTCCTAGGACAAGCAAGACTGGTGGTGTGTGTGTGTGTGTGTGTGTGTGTGTGTGTGTGTGTGTGTGTGTGTGTGTGTGTGTGTGTGTGTGTGTGCTTGTAAACCTGAGCTGGGGTCGTAAACTGAGGGGAAGGGGGGTGGGGCCGATCCCGGGGAGAAGGTCGGGGCAGGAGGGAGCAGAGGGGTGGACGGGGCTCTGAGGAGGTGGGGAGGGTAAGGAGGGGAGGCAGGTGAAGAGGATGAAGAATGGGAAAAGAGACCAGAGAGGTATTAGAGAAAGAAAGGAAGAAAACGACTAGCGATTAGAGGAATGGAGGATGGGAAGAAACGAATGGGATGGAAAATGAGTAAAGGAAGGAAGAAGACTAGCAGAAGGAGAGAAGAGAGGGGGGCAGGGAAGGGGACAGGTGGTAAGGAAAGGATAGAAGGGAAAGAAGAAAGGAAGCAAGGAAGAAAAGATGGAAGGAAGAGAATTAAGAAAAGAGAGGGAAGGGAACGGGTGGGACAGGCAAGGAGGGAGGGAAGAAAGGAATGAGAAGGGAGGAAGGAATGAAATGGACCAACAGAGAGAGAGAGAGAGAGAGAGAGAGACAGAGACAGACAGACAGACAGACAGACAGACAGACAGACAGACAGAGACAGAGACAGAGAGGAAACTGGTAGAACAAACGCGAGAAAGAAAGGAAGATAACTGGGAAACAGAAAAGGAGGGAGGAAAGGAAGGTGACGAATGGGACAAAAAAGAAAGAAGGGAAAAAAAGGAGAAATAAAAGGATGGAAAGCAGAGATCTAGCAGGGAGAGAGAGAGATGAAGGATGACTTTGGAGGGTTGAGTTATGGAGGGGGTAGGGGAAGGACAAAAGAAAGGAAGGAGGGAGGAAAGGAAAAAAATAAAAAAGAGAAGGAAAGATGGAAGAAGGGTATGTACGAAGGAGGTGGAAGAGAAGAGGGAAAGGATTGGCGAGGGAATAAGCGAAAGAGGAAGTTCGGTGGGCAGAATTGAAGAAGAGGGAGGGGAGAAAAATACAGGAGTAGGAGGGTCTGGGAGAGGAGAGATAGTAGAGAAAGATAAAGTGAGGAAAAACACAGACTAGAGGAAGGGAAGGTAGAGAGGGAAGGAAGAGGAAGGACTAGACTTAGGCCCTTAAATACGTGGGCTTGGTCTTTCCTTTGCTAATTAAACTGGTGGCAGAAGAGGAAATGTGGATGGATGAGAGAGAGAGAGAGAGAGAGAGAGAGAGAGAGAGAGAGAGAGAGAGAGAACACAATAAGAGAAAGGCCCATTACTCCTTCACCTCCCGCCACACAATGCACTCCACCCCATAAAACACATCCTCTACGTCCATACAATCGTGACTCTCGATGCAACGTTAAGAGTTTCCCGGTACGTGCAATCTGGGGCGAGAAGATTATTGTGTGGTAAAATGTGCTAGTGAGGGCGGTCATAAACTGTGTGTGTGTGTGTGTGTGTGTGTGTGTGTGTGTTTTGTAGGTCGTGAGTAGTGTTATATAAGGTAGGTCGTGTGTGTTGCTGAGTGGTTGTGTGTGTGGTTGTGTGTGTGTGTGTGTGTGTGTGTGTGTGTGTGTGTGTGTGTGTGTGTGTGTGTGTGTGTGAGTGAGTGTGCAGTTTATTTAGATCTTGCGTGTGCTGGTGTGTGGTTGTGTATGTGTTGTGTAAGTCATGTGTGTCGTGTTGTGTGAGTGTTGAGTGAATGTCAATAGTGTATACCTTACAACGTTTGAGGAGGGTATAAAGGTTGCTTAAGTTATATATGTAATGATCCGATGGTGTGCAGTGAGCGTAGATTAGGGTCATGCGTTCTTACAGTCAGAAATAAAGATAAGTACCCAAACTGCTGTGTATGATGGATTACGGAATGAGCACTTTAGCCTTTGCGATTTCGTAATAGTGGGTTCGGGGTGTAGAGTTGAGGAATGCATCTTTTAATAATTTCGTAGTAGTAAATGCAGCTTGTTCCCTCTGGCATTCACAGCTAAAACTGTCCATTATTATTATTATTATTTTTTTTTCTACTGGGAGCAATGTACTACTTGTTCGGTCTGCTTGTCTAATTTTATGACGCTTAAAGTGTTGGTTTAGTTTTGTTGCTGATTCTCCGCAGTGCTAGTTTTGTTTGTGTAGTGTGCATTGTTGTGATGTACTGTAGCTGCGGTTTTATTAGTGTGTTGTTCGTCGTATGCTTTTGTAGATGCAATGTCAGTAAGTTTTATTTGTGAAAGCGATGTGTTTGTGTGGGGTGGGAGAGGGGAGGTTAGGGGCGCCGTGGGCAGGACATAAACTGTGTTCCGGGTGGCCTCCTGTCTGGACTGCCGGTCGTGGCCTTTCTTCGTTCTATGTGTGTGTGTGCGTGTGCGTGTGTGTGTGTGTGTGTGTGTGTGTGTGTGTGTGTGTGTGTGTGTGTGTGTGTGAGAGTTTTAGTTACTGGTACTGAGAGAAGGATTTGCAGGTAGATATAAGTAGGTGACTCCTCGATCGCCTAGTCTGTAGTTGCTAGATCGGTAGGCAGTAATAAGAATTGTCACTGTTTGAGGACACCTGTGTAGAGGCGGTGATTTCTTTGTCCCACCTTCCCTCTTTATTACTGAGAAGTATACTTACAATGCTGATAAATGATGACGATAATGATAAGTGGTTATTCGGATGTCTTATGAAAAGAGAGCCTGCATATTGTTCACGAGGTCTTGGTCAGTCTCCGCTGGGGGAAACTAACTAACTATACAGTGTCAACTCCTCTCGTGCCGATTCCTCCAAAGCAAATGTGGGTGAGGTGTTTCTTGCGTTTCGCTAATGGAGACTACCAGTCATGGGGCTGAAGAGAGAGAAAAGACAAACAATTAGCTATTGTAGGGTACAATGAGGACAGGCATATAATAGGTATTTAAGCGTGATGTTAATTGTATTGTATGCTTTAACTAATTGGTCAGTGATAGGCTACCTGGTAATGGGTATATTGTGCCTTGTACTGAAGTAGGTTTTGTACATAATTCTCTCGTGCCTTGTATTGGTATGTTTGTCTCTACCGTAGTATATTTTTAATCTGCTGTGTCTCGATGTGGGTGTTTTTCGCAACGAGGAACTTGAGAAGGGGAGGATGAAAATAGGAGGGAGTCTTTATAGAACGACGTACTGTAAGGGAAGGGAGGATGAGTTATGGGGGAAAAGAGGAAAAGAACTGCTGAAAGGACGGAATAAACAAATTAAAATATGAAGGAGAGTAGGGGGATGGAAGACAATGGGACAAAAATGAAAAAGGAAAATGAGGAAAGGAGAATTAGGAAGGAGGGCATGAGCTGAAGAAATAGATGGAAAGGACGAAGAAGCTCAAAACAGTAGCAAATAACATGAGAGAACATAAGGCAATAACGTAAGAAAGAAGTGTATGTGGCGTATGAGAAGGAAGGAGAGAAATGGAAAATTAATTACGAAATGGTAGAGAGTGAGGAGTGAAATGTATCTGCGCAGAGATTAAACTTGGTTCTAAAATGTACGAAAACTAAAAGAAGAAATATTTTGGGGGTGTGTGAGAAGGGGAATGAGAAGTCGAAAATGAATTACAGTATGTTACAAAAGGGGTAGCCAATGTGGAGAGAAAAGGTGCTTATGAAATGATAAGCTTTGAACATCGCTAAACGGAAGAAAACTAAATGATGGATTACATAAACGACGGATAAAAAGGAGGGAGAGGAGAAATGGAAAATGACTAAAGAAAAGGAGGAGAGTGTGAAGAGAGAAAGTGTTTGTGGAAAAATTGACTCAACTCTGGGTGCAAGAGAGGTAAACAAAGGAATGAATAATTTAACAGTGTATCAAATGAGAGAGACAGAAATGTGAAAACTGAATGATGAAGGATAGAGCGAGCTTAGAGAGAAGGTACATGTGGAAAGTTTAGCAAAAATTACCACTTAATGCGAGAGAACTGAAAGATAAAATACATAAACGGAATATTTAGAAGGAGGAAACGTGCGAAATGGAGAAAGAAGAGGTATGGCGTGTGTGAATTGAAAAGGTGTTTATGGAAATCCTAGCTGAACTCCCCGCCAAAACAAGCAGAACGTCAGAATTAATTTGTTTTTAAATCGAGGCGCGTTTGGAGGGTGGAGTGGAGCTGGGATGTGGCAGGTGAGAGACTGTGTTGCGGCAGTGCGTAAATCATGGCAAGCCGGTATTTAGTTTTGTGATAAGTTGCCAGGGGTGCTTGTGTGTGAGTAGGTGCGGGTGTCAGAGGTGTGTGTGTGAGGGGGTTCTTTAAGTGTGAGTGGGAAGGCTATGTGTGTGCGTGTTTGTGTGCGTGGGAGGGGGTTGTTATTGTGAAAGCTGTGTGTGTGTGTGTGTGTGTGTGTGTGTGTGTGTGTGTGTGTGTGTGTGTGTGTGTGTGTGTGTGTGTGTGTGTGTGTGTGTGTGTGTGTGTGTGTGTGTGTGTGTGTGTGTGTGCTTTGTTCAGGGTTGGATGCTGATTATGTGTAGTTACGAGGTTTTTCTCTTTGGGTGGGGGAGGATGCTTGTCTTTTTATCATTTTGAGTTAATAAGGGAGACTAGAAAACTCTGCATGTTTTTATCGTATGCCATAATTTATTATAATTATTTATATACACATTATTTTCCACCATGCCAGCACGATCATTTCTTCCATCTTTCCATCCATTATACAAGCTTGTATTGCTCCATCAGGGCAATAAAGCTTGAGGTTCCAAACCCTCACATGGACTGTTTTCCTTTTGGGGTACATTCATTTAGAGCGACAACGCTCTAGACGACCAGGCGTTTGTTTACTTATTCTAAGATTAGCTCTCAAAGTAGTAATTAGTTTCATGGGGTACATGAACCAAGTTTGCTTGTCTGTCCAGTTTAGAATCGTTTAAAGTAAGCACTAGTCTACATACAGTGTGTGGACAGTGCACGTCCCTACTACTCCGCAAGTGTGTTATGTTGCTGCCTTTGTTACAACTGTTTGTATAACCAGTACAGTCATTAGTAACACTGCACCACTATCACACGTTCAAGTAGTGGGAGACACAGAACCGGTGCAGCTAACACCTCCTTGTATCACCTGCACTGACGTTATCACCACGACAGCCACTAAACTACCAGTTCCATTGCCATAAACCTCCACTATCTGTGCATTATCACCTTCATTACCGACACTACCACTGCAGCCTTCCCCAAGACAACCACACCACCACAGTCTTCATCGCTATTACCGCCATTACCATACCATTACCACAGCCCCCACCCATCACCATCACCACAACCCCACCCACTACTACATGTCAACCACTACCAGCTACATTCACCCCAATTTGCTACTGACACCAACGATATTCATCAAGTACCACTGTTCCCATCCTCCACTGTCACTACTTTATCATCACCTTTACCACCACACCCTCACAAACAACCATTCCTCCCCTCCCAGTCAAAACTGTCACCACCTCCACCTTCTTCCACAGTCACTCTCTTACCTTTCTCATCTGTTCTGCCATCACCTTCATCGTCACTCTCCAGCCTGTCTCACTCCTACCACCTCTGCCTTTACTCCCATCACCCCTACCACTGTCAACTGCTACCCACACACTCAGCCACAGCCATCCTCATTCCTGCCACCTCTATCATCCTGACCCATCCTGGCACCCCTCTCTCCCTACACCCTCATCCACACCATCCAGAGGGTTCAGCTTCCTCTTCTTTTGCCTTGCCTTCCAACCACCAACCTCACACAGTATACTCCAAGCCCCACCCTGTTGACTCGAATCCCTCACCCTTCTCAAGCCCATCCCTACATTTTCCACGCTTCTTCCCCACTCTTATCACCCTGCACCCTCACCCCCAACATACCTATCCCTATCCCCCTCTACCAGCAGTCCCATTCTACATTCCCACTTTTCTCACTGTGCATCCTCGTCCACCAGCACGATCCCAACCACAGTCCTCTTGACCGCTACTCACACTTTACCGACACTGTTCATATCCTTCACCTCAGGCACCCTAACTCCAACCTCAGCTCCCTTTCATCCTACGCCTCCACCTCGATTCCTGTCCTCCATTACCAGCACCGTCTCACCCTTCACCCCCACCCTCCCACCATCGCCTCCATCCTTCGTAGCCCAGTAGTGTAGCCCTCAAGAGCCCCACAGCCCCGCCCCCGCAGCCCTTTGCTTACCCATCTATTATTCCAGTATGCTCTTCCGCTTCCTGCCCTCCACTCTCATCCTCATTGTACGCTCACTCTCCGTTTCCTCCTCCTGTCCTACCTGCTTTCCTCTTCCCGTCGTCATCCTACCATGTACTGTCTGCTCTTTTTATTGTTCTTTCTTCCTCCTCCGATTTCTGCCTTCTTTCTCCTCCACCCTTCATACGACCTATTTCCTGTCTTTGCTTCCATTTCAACTATCGTTTTCTCTTTTCTTTGTCTGTATCTAAGGCCTCCTTCTTTCTCTTCGTCTTTTTTATTTCCCGACTGTGTCTCAGTCTACAAACTTCCATCTTCCATCTCCCTTCATAACAATGCTCCTTCCTTCTCTCTCCCACCTCCCTGAATCCAGTGTCAATTCCCTCTCTCACAGCTTTTTCTTCTTCGTTTTTGTTCACCCCTAACATTTCTGTCCACTCTTTTTTATTCTTCTTTTGTTTACGTTAGATATTAGTAACCTCTTTTTCTTCTGCATTGTTAATATTTGGGAAGAGGGAGAATGGGCACGGAGAAAAAAATGGGACTTAAAGTGTAGAGGGGGAAAGAAAGCAGGGAGGGAAGGGGGAATTGGTGGGGCGTTGTTACTTAATTAGATTGGGAGGTAGGTAAGTAGGTAGCTGAGGTAGGTAAGGAGGGAGGGAGGCAAGGAGGGAAGGAGGGAGGTACGGAAAGAGAGACGGAGTTAAGAAAGGAGGAAAAGAGAAAGTAGGCAGTGAAGGAAGGAGGAATAGTTGGAGAGTTCTTGCTTAATTACAGAGAGGTACCGAGGTAAGCAGGTAGACGAGGCAGGTGAAGAGGGAGGAAGGGAAGGAGACAAGGAGGTAGAGGCGGAGGTACGGAAGGATTGGGAGAAAAAGTAAGCAGTGAAAAATGGAGGTATGGGAAGAGAGATGTGCTTATATAATATGACTGACAGGTGGATGAAATCAGTAGGTAGATAAGATATATAAGGATGAAAGAAAGGAGGTATGGAAGGAGGGAGGGAAGTACGGTGGGAGCCTGGGAGAGACGGAGAGAGGGAAGAAGAAGGGAGGAAGGGAGATAGACAAAGCCGAGAGGGAAGGCGGAATGCAGAGGGAAGGTGTTCCTAATTAAATTGCGTGGGATGTAAGTAGGCTATATAGGTAGACATGTTTGGTAGTACATTTAAGTTGCCTTTCTCCTGTAGTACATCCTCCTCCTTTCGCGGGACTTGGAGGGAGTTGAGAGACGTTTGTGCAACCGGGCAGTGAAGCCACCAGGTTACATCAATGCCACCATATGAAGGCGTCCTGTCCCAACACCACGAGGTAGGTAAGATGGGAGAGACGGAGGCAAGGAGAGAGGGAAGGAGGGTAGAGGAGTGGAATAGGAGGCGAATTAGAAGGGCATAAGAGGAAGTATGAAGGCAGAAGGGATGAGAAAAACCGAAAGGATAAGACAGAGGCGATGGAAGAAGGAAAGAAAATGAAAGTGGGTGAAGAAAGATGGGAAAAAAAGGTCAAAAAGAAGAAATAAGAATGGGGAGGAAATCAGGGAGAGAAAAGTAAAAAGGGGAACAGAAGAAAAAACAGAAGGAAGGAGAGTAAAGGAAGATAAAGTTAAGAATGGAGGGAGATGAGAAGGAAGGAAGAGAAAGACAGAGAAGGATAATAAAGAAAGAGAGAATTGAGAGTGGAGGAGAAAGGAAGGGGAGGAAAGCTGGGAGGGAAAGTTAATAATGGAGGGAGAAGAGGTGGAAGGAGAGGGAGAAGGAGCGGTGAGGAAAGAAGGGAGAGAAAATTAAGAATGAAGGGCGAGGACAAGGAAGAGGAAGGAGAATAAGGAGAGAAAATTAAGGAGGAGGGAGAAGAGAAGGAAAGAGAGGGAGAGCCATAAACCCAAGGAGGAAGGCAAGGAGGCTGTTTAATTAAGTGGCTTTCCCAGTACGTCGTTCAGGAGAGAGAGAGAGAGAGAGAGAGAGAGAGAGAGAGAGAGAGAGATTGATGGTTAAGACTGAGGAGGGATGTAGAGATGGATGAAAGGGAGAGAGGGAAGCGGGAAGGGAAACTAGCAAACAGAGTGACAGTATAAATGAGACAGAAAAAAAAGAAGAAGATAAAGAGGTGGGAAGGAGAGTTAAAAGCAAGTGAGAAATACAGAAGTTAAAAAAAGAGAGTACAGAGGCGAAGGAAGGTTAAGGAAGGGTCGGAAGGGAGGCTAATGAAAGAGAATAAAGAGGGAGAGGAAGGGTGGGAAGGAAAGAGTGTGGGAGAGAAGAGAAAGGAGAGGGAGAGGAAGGGTGAGGAGGGAAGGGAAGAGAGGGGAGATGAGATGAAAGGCAATGGAAGTGTGATAGGGCGAAGAGAGTGATGGTGATGTGGGGAGGGAAGGGAAAGGGAAAGGAGGGCTGAGAATGGGGAAGGAACGGAATAATGGACCGACGGGAGAGGAGGGAGTAAGATTAGGGGTAACAAGGAAAGGAATAGCTACAGTATGGAGGGAGAGGAGGGAGGGAGGGAGGGAGGGTGGAAAGGAAATGTACTGAGAGAGAGAGAGAGAGAGAGAGAGGAGGTATTTATAGAAGAGATACGGAGATGTAATAGAGAAATGACCAAGAGGGCAAGATAAGCAAGAAGAGTGAGGGTAAGAATTAAGAAAAAGATAAATAAAACTAAGGTGGTAATGAATATGAGAGGGGATTAGGAGTAAGAGAATGTAATTAATGGAACTGGTATGTGAGAAAACAAGAAGGGAAAGAAAATAAAGGGAGGGCATGAGAATTACGAAAAGAAAGGGATGAAAAAGGGAAATACTTGGAATGAAAAGACTAAACTTAAAGGGTAAGAAGTGAAGAATGAGTGTACTAAGGGAACGAGAGAGAGAGAGAGAGAGAGAGAGAGAGAGAGAGAGCGAGAAGAGGAGGCTTCCCTAGTAGATATTTGGGAGCTTGAGGAGGGAATTTTGGAAGGAATGTGTAGATGAAGGGGGAAGGAGTATGGAAGGAAGCAGGGAGGAATACGTGGATGGAGGGAGGTATGGAAGGTCCGAGGAATGTATGGAAGGAGAGATAGAAGGGAGAGAAGAGGTATGGCTTGAGGTTGTTGATGGAAGAAGGAAGGAAATATCGACGGAAGTTTGCAGGGTAACAGAGAAGCTGGAATGGAAGGAAGGAAGAAAGTATGGATGGTTGGAAGGTAGGAAAGAAGGGCGTTATGGAAGAAAGAGAGAGAGAGAAAAAATAGACAGAGGGGTACAAGGTGACCGGGATGAAGAGAGAGAGGTGTAGAAGAGGGTAGGTGTGGATGGAGAAAGGGAGAGAGGTGTGGAAGAAGAGTGTGGAGGGAGGAAAGAGGTATGAAGTAAGAGGGATGAAGTAGAGAGAGAGAAGGGAAGGTATGGAAGAAGATGGGATGTGTGGAGGAAGGGAAGAAGGTATGCGTGGAGGGAATGCTGTATGGAAGGACGAGGGAGTAAGGCTAGGAGAGGGAGGAACCGGAGAACGAGGGAAGGAGGAAGGGAGAAAAAAAAAAATAAGATGAATAGAGGACCTGGGGTGTTGAAGGATGGTGGGATGGAGGGAGATATCGAAAGTAGGAGGTATAAAAATATGAACCACGACTGAGAGCTGAGGAAGGATGTATGGAAGGAAGAGAGATACTTGGTAAAAAAGCAGGAACTAGGAAGGTGAGAAAGGATGGAGGGGATGGTCAGGAGGGAGCGAAGGATGTATGAAGGATGTGATGACTAATACATGGAAGTTCTTAATCCTTTCAATTTGAGGACGTATTATTCTTGCTATCACCGGACACTTTTATTCAGCTTAGAGGTTTATTAAGATTACTCTATGTACTCGTATTTCTGCCCGATCCAAAAGTGTCTCCTAAGCTAAATAAAAGCGTCAACAGTTAAATAGGAATAAAATGAAAAAAAAAAAGCCGTACTGAAGGAGTCACACACACACACACACACACACACACACACACACACACACACACACACACACACACACACACTGTCTCTCTCTCTCTCTCTCTCTCTCTCTCTCTCTCTCTGACGTCCCCCACCCTGCCGAACGATGTGATGAAAAATGTTAATTACTGGGAACATGTGATGAAGAGGCAAGAGAACAATGGCAGAACCAGCAGTAATTGTGTTCCTGCAGCACTCCCTTACACGATGATTATAGGCCAGGACTGTGCTGGTGGTGGTGCTGCTGCTGGGGGTGGTTGTGGTGGCGATAGATGCAGGTAGATGTTCTGGCAGTTTTGGCTGGTGATTATAATTGTGTGCAGTAGGTTGTAGTGCAAGTGGGTGCTGTGGTGTTGGTCATGTTGGTAGTTGTGGTGGATGGTGGTTGTTTTGGTGGTGGTTATGGTATGTATGGTGGCTCTGGTGTATGTGGTGGTTGTTGTGGTTAGTGATGGTGGTTACGACTGGTGATGGTGGTGGTGGTTGTCACTGTATCGTTGTTGTGGCTGTGGTGGCTGGTGATGGTGTTTGTGGGTGGTGGTGATAATGATTGTTGTGGGAGTTGTGATTGGTGATGGTGGTAAGTGTAGTTAGTACTGGTGGTGGTTGTGACTGTGGTGGTGTTGTGGTTGTGGTAGTTAGTGACGATAATGGTTGTGGTTGGTGATAGTAGTGGTTGTTGTAGTTGTGGTTGGTGTTGGTTGTAGCTCGTGATGTTGGTGGTTGCTGTTATTGTGGTGGTTGATGATGATGGTTGCTATTGTTGTTGTTTTAGCTGCAGTCGTCGTCGTTGATGTATTGTGTGTGTGTGTGTGTGTGTGTGTGTGTGTGTGTGTGTGTGTGTGTGTGTGTGTGTGTGTGTGTGTCGCTTTGTTGGCTGGCGGTGGTGGTTTGTGTGACGCTGTTCTTGGATTAATGATGTTTGGCTGTGTGTGGATGCCGGTGTGTTTGTGGCTGTTGTTGCTTGTGGTGAGTGGCCTCCTGTTGCTGTTGTTTAAGTCCTTCAAATCACAGACGTCTTTTTTATGTTTTCTTCATTACCAAGAGAGTTTAATAATAATGGAAAGGGTCAGATAAAGCCTTCATTAACCCTTACATCAAGAGAGGCTGTACCTGACTCGAGCGAAATCGCCTGGTAGTAGAAAGAGTAAACCAGTAAAATGCGTCGTCTGATTCATGAGGTTTGTGGTGATAGTGGTGGTGTGGTGTGGTGTGGTGGTGGTATGGTGTAGTGTGATGTGGTGGTGGTGGTGGTGGTGGTGGTGGTGTGGTGTGGTGTGATGGTGTGGTGGTGGTATGGTGTAGTGTGGCGTGGTGGTGGTATGGTGTGGTGTGATGTGGTGTGGTTTGGTGGTGTGGTGGTAGTGGTGGTAGTGATGAGTGATGGTGGTTGTAGTGGTGGTGGTGGTGGTGGCGTGGGTTGTGTCAGTGTGTTGTTGGGGTGGTACCTGATGGGTGTTATGTCCACGCAACAATAGGTCTTACACCACCAGCCTGGAGGAGAAGCCAGGACAAACAACTGTACGATTAATTGCCTGTCATAACCTGGAGCTGCGGAGAGGACATGGGGGGTGGGAAGACTATGCACTCTTCTCTTCTTTTGCGTCCTTCAAAAAATAATACATAAACAAATAAATAGGTGATGACAGTTTCTCTATAGTAAGTAAAATTTACATATAAAGAGAGAACAAGAGACCTTGGATGGTTGTGCGCTCCCTTGTCATTCCAAAGTAAACAGAGCCAAGCTACGATAGCGAAGCGTGCCTAAGGTTATTTCCTGAATCTGAGTTCAGTGCTCTGGTGCTAAGAATGGACGGGGAGACGCTGGAGATTAGTGGGGTCTTCTCATGTCTCTAGCGACGATATTTACATAAACTGATTAGCTACTAACCCACATAGCTACTGTACAGCAAAGACGAAAAGCAGTTAATGAATAATAAATTAATATCGACAGTTTTATATATATATATATTTATATATATATATATGTATATATATATGTATACATATATATATACATATATATACATACATATATACACACACACACACACAGATATATATATATATACATATATATATATATGTATACACATATATATATATATATCTGTACAATCCCCCAACACAGTACAGGTGTGCAACATGCAAAACTCAATTAGCCAAGCCATTTCCCCTTCACCTGTACCAACAATTAAATTATTTCCCTCAACTATAACAATAATGAACTGCATCACCTTCATTGACATTCTGCCCACGTATCTGACCTCACCATTAATTAGAAAAAAAAAAAAAAAAAGGAGGGTAGATCGTGAGGAAAAAAATGCCAGATAAAAAGTCTGGTGTTAATATTTTTTGGCCACCTCGCTTCGAATGGGACTGTGGCGCAAATATTAATGATGGTTTTTTGTTTTTCAGCTTTGGGAATGCGTGGGAATAATATGTGGGGGCGGTGAGAGAGAGAGAGAGAGAGAGAGGGGGGGGGATGCTCAAAGATGTTTGGATATGGAGAGAGTGTGTAGAAAAGGGAAAGGGAAGCTTTTGATAAGAATTAAGAGAAAAGAAGTCCTAGAGAATGAGAGGTGGGACTATAACAGGATCTTTTGTGGCAAGGGAAGGGTACTGTACAGTAGATTACAAAGAGGGGGGAAAGGACGATACATGTTACAGGAAAACTAAAATCAATCGCTGCCATGACTGCACTTGGGTGTCTTATTTACATGTATTGTAGGTGCTATGTGTGTCTTTACATCAACCCCTCGCCCATTACAGTTGTGTACACCCAGTTCCATTGGCCTTCCAGAACTGAACGGTTTAAAATAGGGTTATTCCCTTTATCAACTAATACCTGGTAATATCAAAATGCTTATACATGCCAGGCAAGTAGGTTAACAACGACAGAAATGATCCGGTACTGTTTATAAAATTATTTCGTTACTGAACACTGCTAAATATACCAATACTGTAATATTTGCGAAGTTTGGTTGCAAGTTTTATTGATGTAAATTTTTTACAAGTACTTTTAGTTTCCATCCGACAGTAAACAAGTCTATTTTCCTTGTTCTAACTGACCGGCCAGAAGCACACGGTAACCTACATTATTTTTGATGTAAAGGTTCAGAAATTATACCTGTAACTGAGCCGCCCAGATCAGTACCATGTGAACGCCTTTGGCTCCACAGTGTATGTAATATTTAGTTATTTTTCATTAGAAAGGAGAGACACAGCATACAGAAATCCAAAAACCGTACACATTATCCAAAAATCTGAAGGTCATCTCCGTATCCACAACCAGATTTCCGTGAACCCCCCTCAGGGTTCAATTACGCAAGGTTCACTGGATTAAGGGAGGCATGGATGAATTACGTAATATGAGACGTAACGAAATAAGTAGCCAGTTTATAAGCTTTGCACAGCATCTCACTCACCTGCCTTCCGTCTGTTACTTGATTGCCTCTGATGTTACACACCTGCTGGGAAGATTACTGCCCGACACACCTCACAGATAAGGCGAAGGAAGTGGTGGATTTGGTTGTAATTGCTGGTGGTTGTGGTGCTCTCCCTGTCATGTTTTTGTCCACAATATGTTTTGCTTGATATTGTAATTGTTTGTGTTCTTGTGATGTGCTCTTACACCTTCCTTATGTTGAGAGAGAGAGAGAGAGAGAGAGAGAGAGAGAGAGAGAGAGAGAGAGAGTCCTGCTAAGCGGATAATATACACTGACTGGTACTTTACCCTACGAAATACATGTTAATCGGCCGACCCTCACAGTTACGCCTACTATGTGTATGGCAGGAAATGGAAAGGATGCGCACTCTCTCTCTCTCTCTCTCTCTCTCTCTCTCATGAAAAAGTGAGAGTGACAGAAGTAAAGATAAGAGTAACAAGGGTGACAGGACAGAGGGTGAGAGAAGGGAGGGAGGGAAGGAGGAAGGGAGAGAGGACGGGATGAAAATATGAGGGAGGGAGGGAGGGAGGTCAGAGAGAAGAAAACAGGAGGGAGGCAGAGACAGAGGGGGAGAGAGAGTTAGAGAGAGGGAAAGAGGAAGCGAAGGGAGGAGAGAGGAAGGGCGAGAGATTGACAAGCGGATGGAACGAAGGGAGGTTGTATGAAGGGAGGGAGGGATCCAGGAGAAAGAGAGCATGTGAGAAGAGAAGCCACGGACGAGAGGGAAGAAGGGAGATAGGGAGGAAAGGAAGAGGTGCTGCGGAGGGTGACAGAAAGAAGAAAAGAGGAAGGTATGAAGCGTGAGAGAGATTGAAAGTGGGTGAGGGAAGGGTGAGGGAGAGAGAGGAAGGCAGGAAGGTGAAAGAAGGAAGGAGAGAGAGAGAGAGAGAGAGAGAGAGAGAGAGAGAGAGGGTGACGGTGATGGAAAGAAGGAAGGGTGGCAGAGAGAAGGAAGGGGAGGCGATATGAAGTGAGTGAGGGTAAGGGAGGGGGATGACTGAAGGGTGAGACTAATGCAGGCCGAGTTGTGTGTCTTCACGCCAGTGACAGGGCAGACAAAGAGGCTGGGGGAGGGACAGACAAAAGAGGCAGAGGGGAGACGCATCTGACCAGGGGAAATAATAGCCATTCTGCTTGACACCTCCTTCTCTACCCTTTCTTTACCTTCTTTTCTCCCTTTTCATCCTCTTTTTATCCCATTTCACCCTTTATTAATGCTTTTAGTCTCGCCCATCTAAACAAGGGAAATAATGGCCAATGTACTTGACACTTTCTTCTTTACTCTTTCTTACACTGTCTCCCTTTTCTCATCCCTCCCTGTTTTTCGTACTTAATTTCAATCTTTCAGTCTCATTCATTTTCCTTTGCTTATCCACCGCGGTTCCTCCATTTTTCATCCTTTCTCTCCTGTTTTTAGCCCCTTTACGCATTGTACTTATTCATTTTAATTTCATTATTGACACTTCCTCCCTCTCGCTTCATTTTATTTGCTCTCCACTTCTCAGCCGTCTCTCACTTTGTTTCCTTTTGCGTCCCATTCCACGCTTTAATAACACTCTGCTTTGTGTGTATTTACTCTCAGTCTTTGCTCTTCTTCCTTTCTCTCCCCTTTCTTCCATTAATTCTCAATGTTTGTTCTATTTCCTTACCTAATTATCTACCCCTCTCCCCCTCTCTGCTTCCACTCTACCCCATATCACTTTATCTTCCTTCCCCTCTACTTTTTTCCCTTCATTCCTTTTGCATTTTCGACGATTGTATCATTCTGTAATCTCATATTCTCTCTCTCTCTTCTAATTTCTTCCCACTCTTTTACTCTAACTTTCAACCTTTGTATCTTAATCATCTTTCTTTACCTCTGCCTCTCTGCTCATTCTTTCCTTTTGAGTCTCTTATATTATTCTGCTTTTTGATTTTTTGACTCATTACTTTTCCTTCATTTTATGTGTATTTTAAGGCTTTTTTTACAGGCTTGTGGTTTCTCCATATTCTTGCTGTTATTTTTACCTCCCTCTTTCTGTCTTATTTTCAGTTATTTTCCTTATATTCTTTACCTCCTGTTCTCCCTTTCTTTATTGTGCCTCTCCCTGTTCGCGTTTCCTTCCTTTTCACCTCCATGTCTTTCTTTTCTTCTTTCACCTTTCTCTCTCTCTTTACACTCATCTCTCTCTCTCTCTCCCTCTCTCTCTCTGTAGCTTCTCTCATACTCATTTCGTCCTCATTAATCCTCAATCACAATTTTATTCCCTTCTCATCTCCTTTTCCATTTGCCTCCCTCGTTATCCTCTCACTCCTCATTCTCCCTCTTTCCCTCTCATACTCTTCATCTCTTTCTCCTCTTGCGTCAGTTTTACTTCTCTTTTAAATCCCTTGTCTGTTTATAATTTTCCTTTTATAAGCTCATATATTATCTGTAATTTCTCTATAATTTCACCTGTATGTTTTCCTTCCGGTATGCTTAGTTCATGGTGTTATTTTATCCTGCCTCTTTTCTCAGGAAGTATTTGATGTAAATCACAAGGTAATAACAGCGTCATGTAGGATCAGTGAACTCTATATAAAAAATTAGTTGTTGCGAAAAATTTATTGCACAAAATGACGCCAGTAATAGTAGCATCGCGTATGCTTAGCGAATTCAGGTATAAAAAGAAGAAAATGGAATGACTTCCTGTAAGTGAATGCGTTTGCACGTCGTCCACCGCAGTGCAACAATACATAAACACATACTGTACTTGTGATCCTTGTCAAATTAAAGTTTCGTTTATTGTTTCTCGGGGTCGTCAGAGTCATCTACAGTAGTTACCACATGCTCATACAGTGGAACGTAATGAATCGTGTAAGCAAAGTATAGACAGCATTTACCTTGGAACTTTGTAATGTAGTATAGTTGTCTGTCTGTTATCATGGTTGTAGCCCGACCAGGAATGAATGCAAGTCCCATCTCCGCTTCCCAGCTGGGACTCCAACCTCGGTGGTCTGGATTCAAGGCGAGTGGTTAGTTGGTTGGTTTGCCATCCATAGCTGGAACCTGTCAGCAAAGGAGTCCTAGGCCATTTTTTTCTTTCTCTTGACCTTTTTCATACTCTCATTTGAGACGTTTCTTTCTTTTGGGACATGTCATGGAAAGGTCAAGTATCTTCTGTGCAAACTTCACTTCCAAAACTTTGGGTGTATTAGTCCGACTCCGTGCATTCTGTACTGTGCCCCTGTGCAGCTACTGACTTGGAGCATGGATATTTTCGTTCCCGTATCGAATACAACTCTCAGGTGTGTATGAACGCACCGCAGACGACTGTTCTGAACACGCCAGAGCCTTTTCCTCTCATCAACTGATTCTCTCTCTCTCTCTCTCTCTCTCTCTCTCTCTCTCTCTCTCTCTCTCTCTCTCTCTCTCTCTCTCTCTCTCTTCGCCGCATTGTTGCATCCCAATCTCTCTGCTGGCGATATCTTAACTGTCGCTGCAATTCTGAACGGTTTACTTGCGTCCCTCCTGCTTCAAGGAGGGCGGGGGTAGCACCTTAGCACCCGTCTGGCAGCTCACGTTCACTCTTCCTTTGCCCAACTCTCTAAAACAAGAATTAACTGGTACTCTTAGTCATTCATGTATACAGCAGGTCAACTTTGGAATTGGCCTCCCCAGTCTGTATTGCCCTCGGCTTATGGCCCTGAATCTTTAAACAGAATGTGTCTGAGCATCTTGAAGAAATTGGATCTTGAATTTGCTATTTCACTCAGGTTTTCATGGAAAGAATTAATATTTTAGGTCTTGGAACTGTGAAAACTTCTAAATTATGTTCAAGAGATTTTCCAGTTAATTAAATGAAAGAACTGGCATAGTATTGAAAAAAGGCAGCAAGAGAGAGAGAGAGAGAGAGAGAGAGAGAGAGAGAGAGAGAGAGTGAAAGAGAGATGGAGAAAGACGGAGTGTTGAGTAGGTCGTGTGTAAATGGAGGAGAGAGGGGGGGGGGCTTGTGGGGGTTGGGGGCGTTTGGGGGGAGGGGGAATTATTAGCCTCGCCTCCCATCATCCTCGCGCGTCACTGTCACCACTGAGGCGGGGGAGGGGGGAGGAGGGAGAGGGTGAAAGAGGGACGAGGAGAAAGAGGAAGATAAAAGAAGTGGGGATAGGATGGGGACAAGATAAAGGAAGAGAGAAGAGAGGGGAAAAAATGATGGGAGGAGAAAGAGAAAGGAAAGGAAGAGAGGATGAAGATGAAAGTAAATGGAACAGGATGGGAAGGAAGCGAATGGAAATGGACAAATAATTAAAACGGAAAGGTAATGAGAACGAAGCATGGGAAGGAAAGAGAAAGTACGAGGATAGGGAGAGAATATCAAGGGGGAGGGGGAGGGAAAACGAAGGTAAAGAAGAGATGAAAAGAGGATTGAGTATAGAAGATGATGAACGGAAGAGGAGATGAAGTGAAAGATGGAAAAGAAGTACAGAGCATTGATAATCTAAAGGAGAGAGAGAGAGAGAGAGAGAGAGAGAGAGAGAGAGAGAGAGGAGTGACAGGTGTTCGTGTGAGAGTGTCTGCGTGAGAGTGTGAGAGTGATGTCGCCACCACCGTGCCACTCTTATGGTGGAGAGATAGAGATAGAGAGAGAGAGAGAGAGAGAGAGAGAGAGAGAGAGAGAGAGAGAGAGAGAGAGAGAGAATGCTGCCACCAACGCGCTACTGGTGTGCTGGTTTGGCACTGAGAGGCTTTCATACCACCACCACCATTGTCTCGCTCACTCCGTTTCCCTATTATCTGCCATTCTTTTCTCTTACTTATTCTTTTGCGTTTTTGAGCCGGGTATTGGAGCTACTGCTTTTCCAGTATAAAAGCGACGTGTGCTTACTGTACCGTTGTTGATCCTGTTCTTCTAAGAAAGCCTTGATTTAAATTTTTGCCAAACTCACATGATCCAGCCTACTACTTCCATTTTCACTTGTACAGGGTGTCCACGATGT
Organism: Coenobita brevimanus; assembly: GCF_032717465.1. NCBI lineage: Eukaryota > Metazoa > Arthropoda > Malacostraca > Decapoda > Coenobitidae > Coenobita > Coenobita brevimanus. The sequence goes on along the minus strand of NC_137033.1, from coordinate 4,102,468 downwards.
TTTGCATGTTTGAAAAAAAAAATGCATGTAGACGACTTGCCATACTCAGGTGCAGTGTTACAAATAAAATCAGCCTTAATAAAGCTTTCTTCAGGATGTATTCATTACTTGGAAAGACCGCATCTCAGTATGTTAAACTGTATACACGCATGACTTTGTGGACACTCTGTATGACACCAGGCCTCCCCCACCACCCGTCACCATCTCAGTCCTTCCAACCTACTCCTCTCCTCCCTCCTCCCTTAATACAGGACTGAACTCAGGTTTGCTTCCTAACGTGTATGAAATGAACTGAAGTAATGTGAATAGACCCCACTCAAGCAGAACTGCAGTAGACTCATACTGACTTGGATAGCACCAAGCTGCTCTGATCAACCTGTTGGAAGTGTAGCACCTGACGAAACTTGATTTGGACTGAGTGGACGTAAATGGAGCTGATTGACCGTAACCTGACCTGATTTGGCCTGAGAGTTGGGGGAGGGGGGATGACCGGACCCAGAATGACATTGGTGAAACTGACTGGCACTACAGCATATGGACCTGCATGATCCTGCAATGGCCTAGATTAAGCTAACTGGGCAGGAATGGTTTTTGAAAGGCCTGGGTAGACCTAACGTCGTCTGAATAGTGATATAATAGTAATAGAGCTGGATTTACATGAACCAGACTGACTGAGCCGGATAGGACTTTAAAGCTGAATGGCCCCGAATTGACCTGATGCGACTGCTTGATGGACATGACCTGACCTGTATAGACCCAGACTGACCTGGCTGGACCCGAGTAAACAGACTTTGGGCCTGAATTTGTGTTAACATGACTGTAAATGACCCCAAAGTATGACTAACACTAGCTGCTTCAAGTGAGCTTATCCCCTTCAATACAGTGACCTTTATTCTGTGTTGTTCTTGTTGCCACCAGACGAGACTATTCAGTTTGTGAGCAGCTTTTCAAACTGGAAAGATGATGTAGGCTTTTATTCCTTTCGTTAAGAGACAGCTTTCCTTAAAAATGAATGAATGAAATTTGTAATAAGCAAGAATGAAATGCCTTACTGCATCACCGGCCTCACGGGGTTAGTGGACATAAGTTGACCTAATTGGGCAATAGTTGTAAGGGACCTGACGTGACCTGAACGAATTACTGAACTAACTGCTTGTTAATGATGTCATGCAAGAAACATAAAAATATTTAAATTGTTTTTGTGTTATCGGTCAGGAGGGTACGACGTTCCCAGTCGACGAGTGCACTTGTTTGTGACTGCATCTCAGAGGAGTCCAGGGTCTTTACATACTAAGGCGTAATAACATGTGGTAACAATCGTCTGTTTTCCTCTTATTAGCATCAGTAGCTTATCCTGGTGTGTGTTTAGGCTGGGTTGCTGATCATGGCAGGTAAAATCCCCTCCCTGGTGGAGATACAACACTTCTGGGGGTAATCGGTAGCATGCCAAAGTCAGATGGCAATCAGTACCAACAAAGTATGTTGTATGTCTCCTTAATAATTACATGTACCGTACAACATGTATGCACCGTACAACAATAAAACAATGTACAGTAGGCTGTATACATACATACATAACATATACAGTATATATATATATATATATATATATATATATATATATATATATATATATATATTGTTACGTGTGGCAGATGTACATTGCTTATATTCATATATAATATTCAGAATCTTCAGTTTATTTATTAGTACCATGCTTAGTGTTCTGTGAAGAGTTTATAAATATCAGATCGTAGGAAACAGCCTGGCCCAGCTGTGTGTCGATATTTTTAAGAGCAGTTTATCACCTTCCTGTGTCTGCTCACGGTTTCAACCTTGAGTTTCTGTTCTGCCCTCCAGTTTCATTGAGTTGCGTTTTTCTTCTCTGAGTTACCCTTCTTGCTTTCCCGAGTTAATATAAGCCTGGCTGGGACTTCCTGAGTTAGTTAACGGCTTGAGCTAGACCGGTGTGTTGGACTGCTCTGTTCTGGGGATATTATTATAATATAGTAGTTAATCTGCCACACGTAAGTTAATGTTTATTGTCAGCACATGATAGATTTATTAGGTTCTTTTGATATTGCTATTATTTATAAGAATTATTGATTTAGGATCACTGTTATTGCCTTAGCTAATGTCACATGTTATATTAGTGTTAAGTCTTTATTTTTGTCTGGCTGGTCTGTATTGCAAGTCCCCAGAGGTTTTACAACCCAAGGGCTAGTTTATGTTCTGGTTTATCTTTATTATTAACCCACCTGTCTAACTGCCCCTTATTTACCTCTCCCATGATACATATCCATTAGTCAACATATTAATAACCTAGCTATCATTTACCTGTCCTCCACGGTACCTATCCACCCTTCAGTACTTTCCTGTTGCCCTCCGTCTAGGTGGCTCTTCAACCCTCTCTGCCGAAGGACGCCTTAAATTATTTGGGTTCGTGCTGCTGGGTGATAGTCGTCGGATAGGTAATGTGCAACGCGTAAATCTGGATGTTTGTGCGTGTGAGGTGAAGTTTAGATTCAGAGGGCTTTATGGTTAGTGAATGAGAGTGTGGATCATTTTAACTGGCCATACTTCTGATAGTGCCCCTCTTCCACGGCTTTCCTTGTCTTTTGGACCGTACGTCACCCCTACCTTATGTGAAAAGTGAGGTCAGGAAGATGATGGTGGTGATGATAATGGTGCTATCAGGTTATTTTATCTGGTTTAGGAGAACTTGATACTGCAAGGGTTTTATAAAGGCAATGTCTAACCACCCCTTAATGAAAAATGTATCTGGTGCTGGATAAAATAGTCTGAGGATAGCAGGAGCAAATAGAAAAAAAAAGCATAGTGCTGGAAGGGTTAGGAAGTTATAGTCCATCTTGAACTTACCCAGACTTCCGATATTCCGATCATTATGGGCCGTGGCATGAACAGTCCCATCAATACGGTGACCTGTGTTGTATTTAATTCTTGATACCTCCAGGCAGTTTTTGTTTGTAGGAGATTTAGCCGTCATTAACACCATCACTAGTTTGAGGGAGGGGGTCTTCCTAAGTGCCATTAATCTAGTCTGGCAGTAGACAGATTAACATGTAAAAGAACTGTCCTGGATGAAGTTGTCCTAGAGAGGTTGTTGAAGAGACTCTGGAATATCGAGGGAAGATTTGTATTG
>NC_137033.1:4089305-4094305 GCF_032717465.1 Coenobita brevimanus | reverse complement strand
AGAGAGAGAGAGAGAGAGAGAGAGAGAGAGAGAGAGAGAGAGAGAGAGAGAGAGAGAACCATAACTAGTCACTTCGACATCTCCACTGAACACATTGCGTATAATGGACAGGTCATAGGCAGCGGGAATGACAGTCGAGTAGGTGCATACATGACTGTCTTGTTTCCTATCCTGCTTACCCTGCTGAATGAACACCTACTTACTGTCCTTCCTACTCACCTGGATATCTGCTTAAATACCTGCTTGTGTTCTCATCCTCTTGTTTACGTGTTTAGTTATCTGAGTGTACAGTTTATCTTGATTGCTTTTTTACGACTTAACTGTCTGACTATATGCCTACCTACCTACCTGCTTGTCGGCTCCTGTGATTCTCTCTCTCTCTCTCAGGCTATCTATATCAGGTTTTTATCGATATCTACCGGTGTTTTTCTGTAATTATATTTGTTCACTTCTCTGTCTATTTCTGTCTGTTCTATCTAGCTATCTATCTACTTATTAGTCTGTGTATCTATTAATCTCATATGCAGTAGCCTGTTACCGAAAAACATAATCGTCCACACACCTCACACAAGTATATACCCACCTTTAATGACTTTATCTTCCCCCTCCCCCAACCACCACCACCACCACCACCACCACCACCACCACCACCACCACCACCGTCCCCCTCGCCGCCCCCCCAGCCCTCACTACGTCACCCCCACCACCAAGACGGCACCACCACTTCATCACTATTCATTGACCTTTGACCCGGCCATCTACGTTGCACGGCTGTTGGGTAAAGGGTCGCTTTCCTTTCCCTGTCTCCCTTACTCACTCTTCCTTACTCACTCTTCCTTTATCCCTATGTCTATTTCCCCCCCCCCTACTCCCTTTTTTTGTCATCTTTTCCCCTTCCTTCAGTACTCCATGCTTCCTCTGTCATTCATCTTTACTTCCTGTTTCCTCTCTTCTTCTGGTCTCCTTTACTTCTCTCCCTTTTTCCTCAACCTACTTTCCTCTTCTTCCGCCTTCCTTTATCCTCGTTCCTCCCTCCATTCTTCCTCTTTTTTCCCTTCCTTTTTCATCTTTTTATTCTGTCCACCCTCCTTCCTCTTCCTTCCTCCTTCTATCCCCTTTTCTCATTTTTTCCTTCGTCCTTTATTTCTCTCTCCCATCACCCACTCTTTCTTATCTCCATTTCATTTCCTACAACCTAGTGTCTTCCTCCTCCCATGTCCACTCTTTTCTTTCCATTGCCTTCCTTTTCTTTACTCATTGATCTTTTTCTACTTCTTATTTTATTGTAATATTCCTTTCTTTTCTTCAGTTCCATTCTCTCAGTTTTCCATCATTTCGTGCCCTTTATACATTTCCTCGTCTTCGTCTTTCCTCTCCGCTCTCCTAGGCTCTTGCTTCCTTTTTTTTCCTTTTTTCAGTCCTTCCAACTTACCGCCTCATTTCCTCCCTTCCCCACTATCTCCCTCCATCCTGTTGGCCTTTTTCTCTACACGTAGCTACTATGCATTTGTTCCTGCTGTTCTCTCCATCCGTTATGTCTCTATCTTTGCATCCTCCCTCGCTTCTTTCCTGTTTCTCCTTCCATTTCTCGTATTCTTATCTTTTTCCCTCTTTGTTTACATTTCCTCATGACTCGTTTCCTCCATTCCTTCTTCCTCCACCCTCCCTCCCTTCCTCCCTTCACTTCCTTCTCTCACCTCCCTCCTTCCTTCCTTTTTCCACTTCCTCATTCATCCCACTCTGTTCTGCCTTACTCCTACTTCTCGTGACCTATTCCCTCCCTCTCTTGTTTCTAATACTTCCCTCCTACTCTCCTTGTGCTCCTCATATCCCCATCTAGCCCGTCCTTCTGTTCATTCTTTCTCTACTCACCTTCCTTTCCTTCTTTCCTCTCCCTCCTCCTAGTGTCTTCCTCCTCCCATGTCCACTCTTTTCTCCCTTCCCCAACATCTCCCTCCCTTCATTTAGTTTTCCTACGTTCTCCCTATCCTCCCTCTCCTTTCTCTCTTTTCTCTCTCTCTCTTTTTTCCGTCCTTTCCTCGCTTCCCTTCCCATTGTTCCCGCCCAGCTTGCCCATGGTCCTTTCCTGCACATCCTACCTTCAGAGGAGTACAAAGGAAAGCAAACAGCAACAGACGTGACGGTCCTTTCGAGGCTGTTTATTATAGGGAAGGCATATATCTAGCATAATTATTCTTCTCACAGAGACATGGAGAGAAAAACAGGAAGACTCCCCCTCCCCCCTCCCGCGTCCACCACACCCTCCCTTCAGTTCCTCCCCTCCCCTCTTTTCCTTTGTCTGCTTACGTTTACCCCTCTTCCCCTCCCATCTTTACTACCCCCTTTCTCATTCTTTCCAGATTATCTTTACTGACTTTCCCATTCCCTTCCCTTTCCTTCAGCCTTCCCCTTCTGTCCTTCCTTCCCCTCCGATTTTCCTTCCTTTCTTCCTTCCCTGATGTTCCCCTTTCCATGCCCCCATCCTTCATTTTCCTTTTCTCCTTTCGCCTTCCTTCTTCTCCTTGTCTTGAATCTTTTCCTGTCGTTTCGTCCTTCAACTTGTTCCTATTAATTAGTTCTTCCATCTCCTCTCCTCTCTCTTCCACAGTCGTTTTCATTCCATCCTTCCTCTTTTTCCACCCCCTAGGTACATCCTCTCCATCCATCCACCCACTTCGTCCTCTTCCTCCAGTATTCCCATCCATCTCCCATTTTTCCTTCTTTCCATGCCCCCTTCTTCCCTCCAACTCCATTTATTCGCCTCCTATTTCCTCCTCTGTCCGTGTCCTGTGTCCACCCTCTTCCTTCTCTTCCCTCTCGTTCCCTGTTTTCTCTTCCCTCTCTTTCCCTCTTTTCCCTTCCACGTCCTTCTCTTCCCCCCTCCCTTCCTGGTGGTGCGTGGTGCCGTGGTCATATCACTCCCTAGATGCCGCCCTCACCATCTCTATGTAAATGACTCTCTACTCTCCTCTAGCCATCCCCCTTCCACTCCTTCCTTCCTTCCTTCATTCCCCTGCTTCTTTCATTCCTTCATTCCCCTGATTTATTCCTTCATTAATTCACTATTTCACTTATTTTCCACTTTCCCAAGGGACCTAGTCTCTTTATTCTTCTCTTCTGCATTCTGCCCTCTCTCCTCCTCTTTTCTCTAGTCCACTCCGTTCCTCTCCTTTATTCATGCATTCCTCTCGCTGCTTCCCTCATTCCTTCCTTCATTTTTCTGTCTTCCTTCATTCCTTCGTTTTCCTCTGCTTTAGGCTACCCTCACCATCTGTATGTAAATGACGCTCTTCTCTAGCCATCCCCTTTCCTCTGCTTCCTTCATTTCTTCATTCATTTTTTCTTCATTGGTCTTTTTTCTTTTTTTCTTCACTCTTCCTTCGTCTTTTTTTTTTTTCTCTTCATTTGTCATTTTTTCCTCTTCATTTGTCCGGTTTCTTCGTTCTTTCTTGCCTTCTCTACGTCTACAGTACATGCTACCTGCACCACCTCTGTACACGACCATCTTATTTCCTCCATCCCTCCTCCCTGCTCCCTTCATTCTTTCTCAGTTTCATACATTAATTTTTATGTATTTTCCCTCGTTCTTTTATTCTTCTCTTCTGACACCAGTATTACTCGGTTAGGCTGTTCAAGGGGCAAGCAGAAAAGACTGATCCCTTTTTATGTAAAGAATCTGAGTTACATTAAATATCATAGTTTTCATTTCCATGTTAACTCTCAGGCTCCTATGACTCCTCCACTTCTGACTAAAATCGTCTTGCGTTTGCTGGAATAAAATACTAGAGTAATCTCGGGTAGGAGAGGGCTGAGTGAGGTGGGACAGGAAAGGAGGGGCAAGATTTCTAGGGAAGGAGAGGAGAGGGAGGGAAGGAACGATAGAGGAAGCGAAGAATGAAGGGAAGTTTAGGGCAGTTGGTTTTGTTAGGTCTACTAGAGTTTAAGTTATTAGTCTTCATACCAGCAGTACGTCAGGAACTCGCATGTTTTATAGGAAGCTCTGAGGACAGCACCTTGAAGTTAGGGAAACTTAGGAACAAGTACATTTTACGTATATCATCTTTCGTGAGACATGATTAAGCACAAAACAGGTAAACACACTACATGCAAATATAGAACAGTACTAATTCGCCGCAGTTGCCTTTCTGACGACCAGACTGACACAAACCATCACTAAACAACAACCCAAGATTTCTCGGTTGTAAGTAACTAATGTGCCATCTTGCATTCTTAATCAGACGTTCCGTAGTTGCATATAATCTTCACTTTCTTCCTCCTGTGAGTTGATTACGTTGGCCAAGAGGATAATAGGATGCAAAAGTATCCAAACAGGGGTCCATTAGCCCTCCTCCAAAAGAAAAAAAATAATCACCATCTCTACAGTATGTGGATATTCTTCCTACCGCCTCTCCTTTCTTCTCTTCTCCGTGCTTCTTTCATTTAGTCCTTCTTTCATTCTCCATTTTCCGTTCTCCATTTGTGTGTGTGCTTTCTTTTATTCTTCCCTATTGGCTTCCCTCACCATCCCACGTAAATGTCCTTCTACTATCCTCTCTTCCCCCTCCATCCTTCTTCCTTGCTTCATTCATTTCCTTCTTTCCTTAGTTCATTCTCCCTTTCTTCGTTCTTACATTTCATTTTAAAACTAATTCCTTCTTTTATTCATTATTTCGTTTTCCATTTGGTCTTTCTTTCATTCGCCACTTCTCTTTGTGTTTCATTGATTACCTCATGTTTGTTTTATTTGTTTCTTTTTTTTATCCACTTTATTTTCATTCTTTACGTTTTTACGTCGCCAAATGCCAGTTCACATTTACTTTTTTCCCTTAAGTCACTTCTCGCTTTCTTCCAAACTTCCAAATACTTTTTAAAATTCATTCCCCGCGTCATTTCCCACACCTTTTCATTCACCAATTCATTCATTCCTTCTTTCTCGCTCATATTCTCCCCGTTCATTCATCCTTCACTTCTGCCTGTCTTCATCCCCTATTTCTTTCCTT
>NC_137033.1:4061805-4084305 GCF_032717465.1 Coenobita brevimanus | reverse complement strand
GATAAGGGAGCAGTATGATAGGAAGGTGTGGGTGGGCAGGTTGTGAAGAGGTGTGTGTGTGTGTGTGTGTGTGTGTGTGTGTGTGTGTGTGTGTGTGTGTGTGTGTGTAAATAGTGAATAAATAAGTCAATAGGTTAATGTCATTTAGATATGATAGATAACTCAACGGTCAAACAGATGATGTAGACAGCTGAGTAAATGGATGTAACTGACTGGAAGGTAGAGAAATATGTATCTATATATGATATGTGGATGAGTAAATGATTGAGTCTGTTGGTATATGGATGAGCAGGTGGATAGATGTGGAAGTAGGAAGTTGTACTATGTGATGGTAGGTAGGTTGCTAGATTGGTATTTGTGTATGTAGATGGGTTTGATATGAAGGGGAGAGATAGCAGGTAAATTGGTAGGTAGAGGCAGGTGATTTGTAGGTAAGGTATGAATTGGTGAGCTGTTCGGTCGGTGTGTAGGTAATTATGTAGCGGTAGGTGAGTAGATTGGTGTGTGTGAGAAGAAAAGTGGGATTTGGGAGGTGTTTGCTGGTGGGAAGGTAGTGGGTATGTGGATAGTTACGGATAGTTACGTGTGGAGAGCGAGAGAGAGAGAGAGAGAGAGAGAGAGAGAGAGATTACTCCGACCAAGATACTCTGCTAGACCTGCCGCTTCCACATTCCTTTCTTCACACCCCACATTCACCCCAACCCCGGTTCTCCTCCACACCCCACATTGAGCCCCGTACCACACATTCACCCCCACGCGCCACACTGACAGTCGCACTACACATTCACTCCCACACCCTACCCTCACCTCCACACCCCGCACACACCCCCACACCCCGCGATTTACCCGCAGACCCTTCTATCATCACGGACTCACCCCCACATCCTGTATCCCAAATTTATGCCCCATCCACAATCCACATTCACACCTTCTCATTCTACATTTTCTCTCCAACCACAGCACACCATCCTGATCCCCGTCCACAGATACCACGATACTAACACCTATTTCTTCCATCCACAGACCTCATCCTCCACATCCCCACATCCCTTCCCTTGGTAACCCACAATCCAAAGCTTCTCATCCACCCATCAAACATCTCGTTCCTTTACTCCACATCTCTTCACCTCCTACCGGTCTCCATCGTCCCTATATATACCCTGTCCCCATATATACCCTGTCCCCATATCCCAACACTCACCTCCGCACCCTTCCAACACTCATCCCCATCGCCCCCATCATCCCAACACTCGTCTCCACCACCCCATCATCCCAGCACCCGTCCCCACCACCCCATCATTCCAACACTCGTTCCCACCTCCCCCTCATCTCCTCACCCCACATCCCCACACCACCACATCCCCACACCACCACATCCCCACATCCCACATCCCGTCCCCACCATCCGTCTCCACCCCACTTAGCGCAACCACCTCATGACAACAGTGGTTATTGCTCGGTATTTATGAGTTCACCTGGGCTGCTTCACCCTTGCCTCTCCCTCACCCTCTCCATCTCGCCTCGTCTCCTCCTCTCCCCATTCTCCCCTTCCTTTCTCTTTACTGCTTACTCTTTTCCCCCTCCCCTCATTTCTTCTCCTCTTCCTCCTCCCCCTCTCTTCCCTGTTCGTCTTTCCCCTCTTCTGTTTCCTAATAGTACTCATTTATCACTCTCTTCCCTCTCTCTTGCTTCGTTGTCTTCTAATCACGGAATTAAATTTAGCCATAATATTCTCTCTAACAAACAGCATCAAAAGGACCACTAAGTCTCGTCCTGTTTACTTTCCACTGTAGTCCTTTGTACTTCCCTGCCGCTCTGTTTCCTTCGTAGTTTCCTTCGTATCGCTCCCCCCTTCCTTCCTCCTTTTCTTTCAGTAGCTCCCTTTCTTTTCTCTGCAGCTCTTTCCTCTTCTCCTCTCTTTTCCTTTCCTTTTCGAAAATCTTCTCTTTTTCTCGTTTTCACAACTTTCTCCCATCCCCCTCCATTTATTCCATATGCTTCCCTCCCCTCGACATCTCCCCCTTTCCATTCCCCTTCTTGCTCGTTTCCCCTTGCTGTTTTCTCTTTTCCTCTCCCTGCACTCCCTAATAGCTATTCCCCTCCCCTCTCTCCCCAAACTTTCCTTCGCTCCTTCCCCTCAGACTTTGCTTTTTTTTCTCCCCTTCCTTTCAGTTCTTGTTTGTAAATGTGTGTGTGTGTGCGTGTGCGTGCGTGTGCGTGCGTGTGTTGGCATACAAATAAGTACTACATCATGCCTTAACACCGTACTTTCAGATCAAACTCAGGGTTGTGACGGCCGCCACATTCAGCCTTCTGCAACTCACTTTCAGTTGAGTAAAATAGCTTGACATTTGCTGGAATAAATTACTGGAAAGGGCGCGATAATGAGAGAGCTACGGTAACTGTAAATGCATCGGCAGTCTGTACACGTAGCTTCATGTACCTCAGGAGAATAATGTGAATCTGAATCTAGCCCTCATTCTTTCCGTCTTGCCATCCAGTTCCCCAGACCTTGCTTCACCGCCTTCCCTCTCCCACAGTCTTTGCCTCCTATACCGCACCCCTTCAATCCCTCCTGTTCCCTTCCCTCCCCTCCCCTCCCCCTCAGATCTTGCCTCACCCATCCCATCTTCTCAATTCTGCCCCTCCCCTCCCCGCAGCCCCCGTCTTTCTTTCCCTTCCTCTCGCTTCCTCAGTCTTTTCCTCTCCCCTCTCTTCCCGTTCTCTTAGTTCCTACCATCCCCCCGGCTTTCTCCCCTTCCCTACAGCCTTTCCCTTCCCCTCCTCCTCTCCGTCACTGTCATTATCTTCATAATCGCCCCTCTGGTATTATCGCTGTCCACTGCTCCTCTCTATCACAGCACTCCCTCCCCCCTGTCCCTCGCCTCCCGTCTCCCTTCCCTGCATCACTCTCCTCTTCACTCCCTCTCCCTCGCTTGGCCTCCCTTCCTCCATCGTTTCCTCTCTTCTTCCCTCTGTGTCCCTTCTCTTTCCATCACGGAACTCTTCTGCATCCTCATCCTACTCTTCCACCCCACCCTTCCTTTCGTCTCCCCTCACCCTTCCTCTCTTAATCTCCCTCCCTGTCCCATCTCTCAGTCCTCTCCCTCACTTTCCACCCATCTCCCCTAGCTGCTGCTTCAGTTTCTTTCTCAACGCACCCCTTCTGTTCCTCCACACCTTTCCCTTTTCGTCTTCACCTCTTTCTTGCACCAGTACTAGCTTCCATCTTTTCTTTTTTTCTCTACGTCTCTTTCGCCGCCTCCTTTCCTTCCAGAATTGTTCACACTCTGCCCTATCTATGCCCACATTTTTCCACGTACATCCTTTCGCTTTGTGTCCCAATATTTTCCTGTTCTCCGTGTCTCCCCTCCATTTTCCATACCTTCATCTGTTTTTCTGTTCTTTTCTGTTACACTTCTTTATTGTCCATGGATCATCCTTCCCATTTTTGGCCAGCCGATAATGAATGGGACAGCACGCCCAACTGGGAACCCCGAATCTGACTCGGGCTCCGGTCACACTCTTGGACAGTTTGCTTTCTCCTTGTCCAGACTCTCCTCACAGTCATGTACAAATGGAAATATAGATATAACGTCCACCATTCCGAGTCATAATCAAAGGGGAAGATTAGGACTTAGCAAAAACTGGTCGTCTGCCTTCATGATCCTTGTGCAGTGGATAGGCATTAGTCCTGAGATTATTATTCGTCCTCCACTCCACTCTCCCTCACCCTATTTATACCTATATTCTCATCCTTCATCCGCTGTCCTTACTCTATACCCAGTTTTCACTCCCATTCCCACGCCACGTTTCTCTCTCTCTCTCTCTCTCTCTCTCTCTCTCCCCGCACCCAGCATCCTAACACCTGTACAGGGCGGGAAGGAGAAAGAGGAGAGAAAAACTTAATTGGGATCATTCAATTCCTTTAGTACCATGATTTTGTTCTATTCTCGCTGCTGTCTGACGATTTTATTCAGCTCAGGAGAGGCCATTCGCAGCGAAGGGGTTAGAGGTAAACGTAAACAACCCCTCTTTACGATTACGCTTTTTTTATTGTCATCTCATTATTTTCCGACGATTTAATTCAGCATTGGGGAGATTTTTGAGACTGATGAATAAAATGCAGCCTTGTTTAATCCCTTAAGTACTAGCGGTCTCCTCTAAGTGAAGGATAATCGTCTGGAGGTAATGAGAATGAAATGAGAAAAGACTGCTTAGGACTGAAAAGACTAAGCATCACGGCAAATTATACTAAGCGACTTGCTGTATAGATTAATGATGATACGAAGCGATTACATGTATATTATAATAGTGATTCTTGTGATAAAATGCCATCCTAAAAACCCAGCCTCCGTTCACAGCAAAAGTCAGTGGCAGAGGACGTCAGTAACATAACGTACACATTTGTACGCTAGTGTTCCTGGCCACACCTAATCATATCTAACCCTTCCTTACCTAATCTAACCTAACCTAACCCTTCCTAATCTAACCTAACCCTTCCTAATTTAACCTAACCCTGCCTAATCTGGCCTAACCTAACCTAACCAAACCCCAGCTAAAGTAATGATGTGCAGAGTGAGTCAGTAACTTAAACATACATTTGTACGCTGGTGTTCCTAACCTAACATAATCTAATCTATCCTCTCCTAACCTAACGCATCCTAGCCCAGCCCCAGAATTCAGAGTAATGGGGTGTACAGTGCCGAAGTAACAATATACACACATTTGGACGCTAGTGTTCCTAATTTAACCTAACATAAACTTACATCAGCCTAATTTCGGTAATAGTGTGTATAATGCATCAGTAACTTAAGCACACACATTTGTAGGCTACTCCTCCTGCCTCCGTTTGTCCAGCCTTATAGCGTTCCTCCGTACTTGTTATCCTTCCGTTTATCTTTACAACCATCTATTTATCTTTACAACTATCTACCTTAACTTTACAACCATCTACCTCAAGTCTACAGTCATCTACCTTGCTGTACAGCCTTTTCTTCTGTCTTACAACGTTCCATCGTAGCTTATAGTCATCCCTCCTACCTCACATCCCTTCTACCCTGCCTTACATCCTTCCTTCTTGTCTTACAACCTTCCTGCCTGCCTTAACATCCTTCCGTCGTATCTTATCACCGTATATCCGTCCATGCCATCCTTTTGATGTTAATAATGATTTTGTCACTACTTGCCCTGCTTTAAACACAGCAACAGCTTCTCAGTATATGACAGAGATGACATGAATACTGTACCCAGATGACACAAAATGAATTGGTTATGGAGGATATTGCGTAACTATGTTGGTCTGATACGTACCAGCAAAGTCAGAAAGGATTATATGAATACCTGTAAGCTATAGAACATAATTTAGTCCTTCCAGTCAATATAATTACAACCGTATTCCCTTCCGGCAGTCCACTTCTTATCCAGCTCAATGGTTACCAGCACTGAGGTCATGGCCAGTAACACTTCAGTTACAATTCTTAAACATTTCTTCTTTTGCTAGTTGAAAAATAGCTGACTGTGAAATTCTGTATAAATTCTTTAACTACATAGATTACAAGAGACAGTTCACCTGCAGGTACTCAACAGTCTGTCAGCCTAAAGAAAGAAGCCTTACTAATGCACTGCGTCGCACATACACCCCCTCCTCATCATCATCATCACAGCATTTCTTACACATACGCCCGATATCCTAAACTACGGTAAGCCTGTGTTGAGTGGAGTTCAGTCGAAACTCTGAGACTGACTCGGGTTATTAACGATAATATCAGCTGCCATTAGTTAGGCGTCAGGGTGGGAAAACGAGACGAGAATACTAGAATTTGTGTTTATCAGAACTACAAATAGCTTCTTAATTCGCCTGGTTGGAATTACTTTTTTGAATCAGATTGCATTTCCATCAGTTTTCTGCCGTGGTTGCCCTCAGTGTGATTGGTTATTGACTTATAATTATGCTTAACACAGGGAGAACAAGGACAGAATAGCGCGAAATCTGATATAAAAGCAACATGGAATATTTTCTTCATTATGAACTAATCAGGAACATTCAAGTAAAAAAACCATTTGCTCACTAATAACACACACACACACACACACACACACACACACACACACACACACACACACACACACACACACACACACACACACACACACACACACACACACACACACACACAGATTTCCAAACATACACACACACACACATCAAAAACACAGGTAACCGCTCCACCTAACAGCATGATGGCTGCAAAACAGCAGGCCGAGGAGCAAACACGGGCCCCTGTTTGTATGCACCCCGGAAAGCGTGTGTTTGTGAAGTTCGGCAGCGTCAACAGGCGGTGGAGTGGTGTGTGAGTGTGCGTGTGCGTGTGCGCGTGCGTGTGCCTGTGTGTGTGTGCGTGCGTGTGTGTGTGTGAGAGAGAGAGAGGGAAGGGCATAGTTGTGGTACTGGTTCTTGTGTTTTTATTTCCATAGCAAGTGGTTCGAGGATGTTTTGGTGGCTGTGAATGTTGCCAACACTTTTGACACTCTCGTTATGCACCCCCCACCCCTTCATTATCTTCTAAGACTATCAGGTTCTGGGAAAATGACGGCCTTTGATGTCGTAGAAAAGTTCTTGAAGCTTTGAGAAATGAGAATTTCAAAAACGCCCCTCCTTCCCTCCCACGTCAGAAAGGTGTAGATTGGCGGTACTAACGCAGATCCGCGTTTGCATACCGACCCACCCCTCATTTTTTTTTCCACCTTTTTTTAATGTCTTACACACAGTCCAATAACATGGTATATCCTCGTTCTTGATCTTTATTTTCGTCTTTTACTCTGTACTTCTCTGCATTTTACATTTTATCTCGTCTTTCTGTCCTTTACCCATAGCATCTCCCTTCCACTCAATGTCTCGTTCAATGATTACACCTGTCTTATACTCAGACCTCCGTCTTTTACTCTTTGTATTTCCCATTTTCCCTTCAGACTGTGTCTTGTCTTTCTCTCTGTCCATCTTTCTCTGAAGAAGTCTGGAAGGGTAAAATGTAGAATAAAGTAGGGCGTCTTCTCTTCATGTTGGCTTTTTCCTGTTATCCTGATGGTCTTTGATACCTTTTTCATTCTTTCTCACCCCTCTCCACCTGAGGCGCTTTTATTCTGCGTTTATTTCAGTCTCTTTCCTTATCCACTTTCCATCCACCTCTTGTGCCTAAATCTCTTCCCGTCAGCAACTTAAGCTTTTCTCCTGCTTTACGATCCTTGTCTTGAACTCCTAGTCATCAGAGGAGTGGGTTTCCCTGTGACAAACAGCTTTGAAGGGAAGTTTGTTTCAGTTTACTTTCTGTATTCCTTTGTACTAAGTCCTTGATCTTGCCCACTTTCTCCCCACTTCTGCACTCTCGGGCATATTCCTTCTCCATATCCATCCATCTCCACCTGAATCCCTTCTCAGCTACACTTTGGGTCCACTGTCAGCCAATTTCCTTCTCCACTTTATCCTCAGTCTCATCTCTTCTCCAACCTCCTTCCACAGTCATTCCGTTCCCATCTCCACGTGCCTCTCCAGCCTGCAGCGGGGTGAGTGATCGCAGCGTGGCCGTATCTCCTCCCCTCTCCTCCACCCAGTACACCCACACTCGACCGCATTTTTACAAACTTGTCTGAGGACGAACTGAAAGACCGTGAGAGCCCCGCCGACGTGTTTTTAAATCTTATGTCTATTTAACTCATCATTTTTATAGGTTTTCCTTTTGATGGCCTGCCTCTTGTAAGTCTTTGATCATTTTTACGTGTTCTGAGGCGGTGCTGGCGACGGGTGGCTTAATTAGGGATAGAGTTAATTGGACCGACAAATTCATCCTGCGGCAGGCCATCTCGACACTCCAGCCAACACACTCGACCTCCATCAAACGTGATCCCTTGACTGACGACATCGACGTCAGTGGAATTTAACCCTAGCAGATAATTTCTTTCTTTCCACTACAAGACCAACCCTCTCTACCCTCCTATATGACAGTATAATCATGCCTGCAACAGAAGACCTGGGTTTGGCTATACAGAAAACTCGACTTTGTTGAGATTCGACCCCTTACAAACTCATCACTCGGGCAAACGATCTCGGCCGCCCAGCAAACCAGCTCCATCTCCAGATAGCTCTGCAGCAGACAAACTCAGTCCTCCAGCAGACATAAAAAATCAACCTCCAGAAAACCAGCTTGACCTACAGTAGACAAGTTCGACCTCCAACAGGCTACCTCGACCTCCGGCAGGCAAACTCGACCTCCAGCAAACCGGTTCAACCTCCAGCAGACCAGTTCGACCTCCAGCAGACCAGCTCGATTCGTGTGAGAGTCCAGGGTGCGTGGTACAAGAAGGAAAGGTAGTGGAGCACCCTTGTTGACTGCACAAGACACGGCCGAGGAAATAATATATATATGAAAAAGTTGTTGCTTCCTTAGACACACCAAAGGAATGAGGGTGGAGCTTTTTTCTTTTTTACTTGGGTTGTAAAGGCGCCACGCGTACAACAGACACGTCCTTACCTGGGTGTTTTTTTCTTCCTTTTCTTCCTTTTCTTCTCCTTTTCTTATTTATTATTATTACTATTGTTATTATTATCATTATTATTATTATTATTATTATTATTATTATTATTATTATTATTATTATTATTATTGTGAGTAATGGTAGTAGTAGTAGTAGTAGTAGTAATAGCTGTAGCGAGTAGTAGTAGTAGTAGTAGTGGCATTCTTGTAACTTAAATATTCAAAACTTCACAGCATCAACCAACAAAACTCATTTTCAGTGGAGGCACTATGCTTTCCTTCCACCCACCACCATCTTCATCCGTCTCGCCCACTTTCCTCGTTTTCTCCACATTCGGTTTGTATGAGGAATGTCTTTTGTCAGTGCAGACGTCACCTCTCATACGAAACACGTCTTCTCAGAGTGATGTCGCTCCGTGCTGCCCAGTGACCCAGCCCAGCCTCATGTAATATTGCACCCATAGGGATGACCTGACTGGACCCGTTTGCTTGTGAAAGCCCTAAGAAAAAGAGCCTTCCTGTATGAAATGATCTGTAATTAAATGTCCCTAACCTGAACAGACTTAACTGAGTCATACTGGATGTGAAGGACGTAAATGGGAATAAATAACCTGAATTAACTGGACATGACTGAGCCCAAGTGACCTGAACGAACCTGACTGATTCGAATACGATATGAAAAGCATGGCTGGAGGTGAAGTGACCGTAGTGACCCAGGTGGACCTAGAATCTGAATTTGCTTCACTTGACCAGGATCGGATGGACCTAAAGTGGCCCAAATATCACAGAAATAATTTTTTTTTTTTTTTTTTTTTTTAATGCGAGGAAGAAGGAACCAAAGGCGGCGAGCCCTCAATTGTTGTTCCTTCCAAGAGAAAAACAAAATACAAGAGAGAGCCAAATTTAAGATCCGATCATTTCGAGATGCCTGGACACACTGTGTTTGAAAGACTGGAGATCATAGGAAGCAGGAAATACAGACAGAGGGAGACAGTTCCAGAGCTGACCTGTTGCATAAATGAAGGACCGGGAGTAACGGTTAACTCTTGCAGTTGAGTTGACCTGAGTGTTTCTAACCTAAAGTGACCTGAAATGACCACTGGATTAATTAGATCAGGGAGGAGTATGTAGTATCATGTCACTTCGGCTGTTGTTCTCATGGTTATGGCAACACGACGCATATGGTAACCGGTAAGAAAGCGATTTCCTAGATACACATCATCAAAGAAACTTATATTGTGGATATGAACGTGAGAAACTTTTTCATGACATTATTTCTCCGTACGAGGAATGTCGCCTGAATAGTCTGATTCCCCTCACTATTTTTATTCTTATTTTTTTACTACTCATTTGCCGTTCAGTACAAGCCCAACAGTCTGGGGAACGTTGTCAATGCTGTCCTATTAAGATTATCCTTGCTACCTCCAGGCGACTCAGTTCAGCGTAGAAAATGCTTCACTAACTGGAAAGGATAATGGATATTTAATCTAACTACTTCTGCTCGATGTCTCTACTAAACTTAATAAAACTTTGGGAGGTTAGTGAGTAAAATAAAAACTATATCACTGAAAAAGAAATGGCTGAATTTCATTATATTCAGCATGACGAAGAAGACGGAGGAGGAGGAGGAGGAGGGGTGGGAGGTAAAGAAAGGGAAGAAGTACAAGAAGAAGAAAAAAGAAGACATGAAGCAGAGGAGTACAAGAAGAACCGAAGAAATGTACAGTAGTAATAATAATAATAAGAAAATGTGTTGATTTATACGTGGACACTAAATATATTTGATGTGACGGAGAAGCTTGACCCTCCCCCAGAAAAGCGTATAAATATAAAAGGAATTCTTGAGGTCCGGCCACACCACACCTCCACCTGCCTAGTAATTAGCTCTTCCCACCTGGTGACTCTCTCTCTCTCTCTCTCTCTCTCTCTCTCTCTCTCTCTCTCGCTCGCTCGCGCGCGCGCACGCACACACACACACACACACACACACACACACACACACACACACACACACACACACACACACACACACACACACACACACACACACACACACACACACACACACACACACACATAACCACACCCCATTGGAAAAGCAGTGGGTCAAAGTTACACACCCTCCCAAAGTTAGTTTCCAGTATAAAGAAAAACTTCATAACTTTTTTCTTTCAACAACAAAAAAATCTTCCAGCCGTCAATTCGTGGGAAGAAGTTGGCCGAAAGTATAAGGAACTGTCCGAAAGTATAAGAAGTGTCACTATAGGTATAAAAATTGTCGAGAAGTTGCAAGGGAGTAGCGGTAAGAAATAATTAAGGTGTTTTGCTAAGATGGGTCCAATTTTCCCGTTGACAAAAGGCTTGCTTGAGGCGAGAGGGAGGGTACGCGAGAGAGAGAGAGAGAGAGAGAGAGAGAGAGAGAGAGAGAGAGAGAGAGAGAGATGTTAAAGAGTAATTGTGAGTGGGAGATGGACGAGAGAGTAAATGTGAGACAGAGGAGGTTGTAAGTCAGTAAGAGGGAGCGTATGAGTGGAAGAAAACAAGAGAATACTTGTGAGAGGAGGAGGAGGAGGAGGAGGCGTGAGACAAAGGAGGAGGTGTGAAGTGGAGGAGGAGGAAGATTCAACAACACGAGATGGTAGTTTGAGAAGGAGGAGAAAAACAAGGTGCATGAGAGGGAAAGAAAAGGAAGGAAATGGAAGTAATGTGAGTGATACAAAATGAAGAGAGGCTAGCTAAGTGTGAGAGGGAGGTGTAGGAGGGGCAAGGGAATGAGAAGGAGAAAGAAAATAAATTATCAATGAAAGATGGAGAGTGTGAGCAGATAGAAGACAAGAAAAGAGCCTAAAGAGGGTAGAAATGTGAATGATAGGAGAGGATGGGCAGATCTGACGAGAAGAAAGAAATGAATGGGAGGAAGGGAGGGAGATAGTGTAAAGGGGAAGGGTAGAATGGCGTAGGAATTAAGAAAGAATAAGGGTAAGCTGCTCCACATAACAGGTCCTCCTTGAGATGAGTAATATCGTTGAGAGGTAAGGAAAATGAAAGAAATATACCGTGCAGTGAAGGCTGAAGGGAGAGGCAAGGATGTGGTTAGAATCGCAATTGACTCCTTTTGCCGAGGGACGATTTTGTTCAGCTAAAGAAAGACGTCCTCAGGCTTCAGTAAGGGGTTGATGTACTTGAATGCATTCTCCTGTTATCCTCACTGCCTGCCAGACGATTTTGTTCAGCTTAGGGAAACACGTCGAAGGGGTTAATAGGATCACGTTGCTCCAGTCCGGAGGTTTTCATCGCGGGATTAATGTGTTTAGCGTCTTGTTAACTTATTTTATGGATCATCACTTCAGCAATTTTCAGAGCCATTAGGGTTGATTATTCCTTAATACTCAGCTTCTTCCATCAACGGTTGTCTGAAAATTCTGGATCGTCAGACATCTCGGGACGTATTTATAAACTCTCCCAAGCTTAAGCTGTGTATAGGATCGTTTATGTATACGTTTGCTTTCACTTACACATCTACCATACACTTCACAATCAAACCAGAGTGAATATTAGAGTGACAGGAGAGTGAATATCAGAGTGACGAAATGCGAAAAGGAAAGCGATCTGCATTAATCTGTGACTGTTTGGAAGACTTCATCATCGTAAAATATATTGACTGGGAGACTTAATGGGTGCGAGTCCAGGAGCGGCGGCCATTTCACTCGCGGCCGAATAAATCCAGCCGTGAATTGTTAGCGCTGTCGTGTGGCGGTGGGATCCATCTGGAATATTAGTGATGAAGTTATTTTGGCGACGGGAATGATGGCACTTGGGTCCAGACATAGCACACAGGGGCGCAGGGAACGGAAGTCGGGCTAATGGCGGCAGGCGGGGAGACAGACAGACAGAGAGAGAGAGAGAGAGAGAGAGAAGGGGGGGGGGGTCAAAGTAAACTGGAGAAGTAGGAGTAATAAGGAAGAAAGAAAGAGAAATCTTGATGGAAGGAGAGACAGGCAAAGGAGAAGGAATAGGAAGGAGGAGGCCGAAGAATGAGGAAAGGAATTTCGTGGTGGAAGGCGATGATTAAGGAGAGGGAGCGTGAGGGAGAAAGGAGATTTGGGAGAGAGAGAAGAGTCGATGGTGAAAGTAGAGTTTCAAGTGAAGATACAGTAGATATGAGAGAGGAGGGAAGCAGGAGGGGGAGTAGGGAAAATAAAGAGCAAGAAGGAACACTGAGAAAGGGTAGCCTCCGCACCCTACTGTTGGTCTATGGCCAAGCATGTGATTTTAACTTGAAATCTTGACTTAATATTAATTGCTCTCAAAGCTAATTACTTCATCTTAACCAGACTTAATCTTTCCACCAAGTTTGGTCCCCACCGGATCAGAGGTGTTCCAGGTAACCCTTCCCTGTGATCTTGACCTTTTAGCTACTACTCTCAAAAACGAATATCTTCATTCTTGGCTGACCTTCAGTACTTCCAGGGAGTTTGGTTTAAAACAAATTAAAACTGCTTGAGATATGAATACAAGTCAAACTCTTGACCTTAACATAATGACCATGACCTTACACTGATTAATTGTTTTTAAAATCAAATCACTTCATCGTAGGCTAACATTCAGACCTTCTACAAGGTTTGACAAAAATCTCATCATATGTATTAATGTTGACCTTGCCGTGTGACCATAACCTTCGACCTTTTCTTCTAAAAAACAATAAGTCATCTCCGGAGAAGACCCTCAGATCTTCCACAGATCTCCAAGACTGGTTCACATCAGATTAAACTTTGATTTTTTTTTTTGTTCGCACGATAAGTCAAATAGAATGACACACTCCCGGCAAAACACTGCACCCGTAGTACTATCGTGTTCGTGGGTGTGAAATGCCAGTGAGATGGAACGTGGGGTGCAGGAAGACAGATTATGTAATGGAGGGAAAATAAGGGAGGCAAAATTAGTGAGAAGACGAAAGATGAGGGCGATGAGACAAGGAGTACATGGCAATAAGAAAAAAATTGTGGAGAATAAGGAGAGAGAGAGAGAGAGAGAGAGAGAGAGAGAGAGAGAGGAGGAGAGACTGCAGAAGAACAGGTTAGAGGCTTGGGATCATTAGTCTAATTGGTGAAGCCAGGACGAGAGCTGCAGGGGGAGGGGCGGAGAGGTGTGGGAGAGTTGAGGGGTGAGGGAGAGTTGGGGGTGATGAGGGTGGAGGGATGAGGGTGAGTGGAGACGTGTGAAAAAGTGAACGGGTGAGGGAGAGTGGAGACGTGAGGGAGACTGGAGAGGTGGGGAGGGATCTAAAGGTGAAGGGAAATGGAGAGATCAGGGGGAATGGATGGGTGGATGGCAGGGAGAGGAGGGGAGGAAATAGAGATAAAAGTAGGCCAGGATAGGAAGGGAAAGGCAGAAGTTAAGCAGGATGGAGTGGTAAAGGGGAGTGGTGGGGTGGAGGAGAATGAATGACTGGGGGATGAAGAAGATGATGGGGAAGAGAGGAAGAAACAACAGATGTGGGGAGAAGCGGTGGAAAGACAGAAAGAAAAATTAATGAAAAGTAATGATAAGGAGAGGGATGTTACCGTGCCACGTAGCAATGAGGGGCAGGAATGAAAGGGAAAAGAAAAGAGAGGATAGGGACGTGGAGAGAGGAGTGAGAGGGGGGAAGGGGTTAGGAGAGAGGGATAGGGTATGAAATGAACGGAGAGGAGTGAAGGGCGAGGTTAAGAAAGGAACGGGTGTGGGGTGAGATTTGAGGAAGTGATGAAAATTGGGAGAGAAAGGATGAGAAGTGAGAGCAGAGGGAAGGATGGTGGCAGAAAGAGAAGAGGGGAGGGATGGGGAGAGGTGAGGTGTGAATGGGAATTGAGGGAAAGTAAAGAATGCCATGGAAAGCTTGAGAGTGAAGCGAGTGGAAGTGTGAGGAAGGAGTGGAAAGGGATGAGGAGTGAGAGGTGAGGAGAGAGTGAGAGATGAAGAATGAGTGGAGAGGGGTGAGGATAAGAGGATAGTAAGACTGAGGAAATAATGGTAAGGGTATGAGGAGTGAGTGGGAAGGAGTGAGGGTTGAGAGTGAGAGGTGAGGTGAGGGGTGAGAGGCAAGGGAAGCACCAGAGCCCCGGGGGAGAGCCAGCGCCTGTGAGGGGAGGCGAGGTGTGGCTGAGTTTTGAATTAGGGCCTCTTGTATTCCCTGAAGGAGGTGGGGGCAGCCGGCACAGCTTTTCCAACACCATTTTTGTTTTTTCTGCGTCTCTGCCTGCGTTCCCGAGTCCGTGTGCGTGTGCGTGTGTGTGTGATTTTATTAGTGCGCTGGTGTCACCCTGAGCTGCACGTAGAGACTTTCTGACGAAGACAGAATACATTGACTGGTACAAAGCAAATGGTGAGGAGGGGAGGGAAAATGTGAGCACTGGAGGTTAGGCAGAAATGATCAGAGAATAGGGATAGAATAGAAAGAAATAAGGAAGGAGATAAGGAAGGTAGATGAAGAGGGGAGAGAAGGAAAGCCTTCTTCTTTGCTATCCTTATCTCATTCTAGTAGTTCAGTTACTCTTCTAGGAGCTGCCTAGCATGGGCCAACCGGCCTACTGCAGTTATCCTCTCTTCTTATGTTCTTATGTTCTTAAATGAAGAGAAATGAAGAGCACAGTGAAAAGAAAAGAGTAGACGGGTAAAAGAGAAGAGAAGAGAAGACATGAGGGAGGCAGAAGAGAAGAGAAAAAGACGGTAGAAGAGAATACGTAATGGAGGCGGAAGTGAAGAGAAGAGGGAGGCGGAAGGAGAGAGGAGGTGAGGAGACAGAGAAGAGGAAAGAGAACAGCACAATAGAGATTTAAAGGGCAACAGACCTATTGTTCTTTGGCAGATTGTTATGGACACTGTAGGGTATAAGAATAGTATCGATATCAGGAGAGAGAGAGAGAGAGAGAGTAGTGAAGCGAGCAGATAACAGTAATGGAAATTTAGATTAAGAGGAGTGAAAGACAGGAGTGGGGGGAAGAGTGAAAGGGTGAGAGAGGGCTAGTCAGAGAGAGGGAAGCGTGTAACAGATCATAAAGACATTGATAACAACTCTTCCGGCAGCCAAAAAAGATATTACACTCTCTTGTTGCATATTAAATCATGTTTGGAGAGCGATATTACCGGGTTTAGATTTACAAGAGGTTAATTAGCGAGAGAAAGAAGTAATATAATAACTGAATAAACAAAGGCTTGAATGCAGACAGGA
Organism: Coenobita brevimanus; assembly: GCF_032717465.1. Classification (NCBI taxonomy): domain Eukaryota; kingdom Metazoa; phylum Arthropoda; class Malacostraca; order Decapoda; family Coenobitidae; genus Coenobita; species Coenobita brevimanus. Next base: position 4,068,564 of record NC_137033.1, on the reverse strand, counting down.
GAGGCAGGAAAGCAGACAGGCAGCAAGCAGGTAGGTAAGCAAGCAGGCAGGTAAATGGACAGGTCAATAGGGAGGCAGGGATGAGGGTAAATACGCTTGCTTGATTACATGATTGGTCTTGGGTGAACGAGAGACAGATGTTGGCTACGGCTACTGTATTCAATGTTTTTGCTTCTTATTTCTATTCCTAGTAATTTTGGCCTTTATAAAGTATGGAGAAGAGGAACTAATTTACTATGGGCGTAAAGTATAAGTAGTAAGTAGTCTTAACCCCTTCAGTCCGGTGACATCTTCTGTTGCTTATTATTGAAGTTTTTAGATGATTTGACTTCGGTTAGGAGAGCACTCACGTAGTGATGGGGTTACTGAAGGCTCTATCCTTTCATTCCAGTTTTAAAAATGTTTCTGTAGTTTAATTATATTGTCAGGAGGTAGCAAGAACAAAATAGATAATACATCATATGACTGAAAGTGTAAAATATGACTAATGAGTGTTTGTTATTGGGCAGTTTTAAGCTTCCGGGAGTATGGAAAATATTACTGTAATTGCGATAATATGAAAAATGGAAATGTGGGGTCAGTCGTCTTGATTACATAGTCATATTCCTCACCTTTACTACAGTGCAGATTAGAGATAATCTGTAAGAGAAAGGCAAGGATAGGATATTTTCGAGGGCTCAGTACGTTCAGAATGGTGGTGGTGTAGCTCTGTGGAGGGATACATAGGAAAGAGGCTTCCATTTTCTCTCTCAATGTTTCCTGCAAAGAGCAAATAGAACCTACGATGATTTTCCTCTCATAACTAAGATTTGTTTTTGATGTAGGAACAACAGGCACGAGAAGGCTCCAACTTCAACTTTCCTTGACTTTCCTACAAAACAAAGTGTAATTACGAGACGGAATTGATCATAAATTTATTTGTGAATCTGGACCCTGAACCGCTGCCGTCCCAGGGCTTTTGGACGACAACGGGAACTTTGGTGGTGGAGAGAGGTCAGGTTTTGGTGGCAGGGTGCAGATGCCTAGGATTGATGACGGTATGGTTAAGAATTTTCTCGAGAAAGGGATGACGAGCCCCTAGCTTTTGACAGTAGTTTCTGACACACGTGACGAATAAAACTTGTCTGGCTTCCCTATATCGATGCTGCTGACTACACTATTTCTTGTGGGATGCCGGCTGATCACATCTAATAACCGCAAATGTTCCACAGACAGCCGTAAAAATAGTGAGTTTCTTTTCCTTTTCGCGATGTAAGGATTAAGCATACGGTCGAGTTTTCTTGTGAGGTCTTTGTATTGCCAGGGTGACCCATAAACGACCTTACCCAGTTCCTAGGATAAACAGGGCTCAATACAAATCAAATGTTATTTTGTTCTATATTTCTCACGTTATGATTGACTAGTTTGGTTGTGAAGTGAATTTTAGCTGTACGATATAAGCTAAAAGTATAAACAAAAACGACCTGAAACACAACTTAAGCTAAAGAAAGGTTATAAATACGGTCCCTGCTCTGAGTCCATGGTGCTGGGTGGTGTGTGGGGGGGGTGGGGGGAGGGGCAGCGAAGTGTAGTTGAGGCGCGGAAGTGACAACACTCAAGTTATGTTCACATGGTTGGTCAGGTGTCTTGTTCAGTGTGTTCTATATAATATTAATTCTTCGTCACTAGGACCCTCTCCCCCCTGTTTAGCCACTTCACTCTGATGATAGTTAATTTTAATTTTATCACTGCTACCTTAAGACAGTAATATTAAACTTAGGGTAAATATCTGCAACCAGAGCGTCACATACAGCCTTAATTAATTCCTTTATTCCAAGACGTCCTCCTAAAGGTTTGATAAAGTCTTCTGGAGATAGCAAGAATGAAATGTTTAATACGTCATCAGACTGAAGGGATTAAATCTTCCACGACACACACTGCTAGTCAACATCACTGGTATTGTATTTAGGAAACCTTTAATGATTGTTTTGAGTCATATTTTCGGCGGTTTAGGAGGATTTCTAGCATCTCCCCTTCACCGATGGACAGTATTTTGAGTATTATACCTATCATTCCACCTTATATTGTGTATATCTTTCTTATATCGACTTTAAATGACATAATTTGAATGCAGAGATATATTAGCGCACCAAACTTTGAAATAAGCTGGCATGGAAGAGGCGTGAGGGAGCTTCCTTGGCCGACAAGACTATGGTTTGACGCTGAGGACATTGAACTCTCTGATATTTTGGATGGTTTCCATTAATTTTGTTCGTCGGTGTAGCGGTGGACATTATCTGGTGTGGTGCGTCTTATTATGGTCCTGCTTCATGGCTGGAGGGAAGCTTGGCCTTAATATTAAGACAGTAAACTTGAAGCGACTGATTTTCTTGCCGTTCAAAACTTAATCATTATGATTATTATTTTGGGAAGAGGTTGGGATTTTTAGATTGAGTGAAGAAAATTGAACTTTTTTTTTTTTTTGTTATCTGAGACTCTCCGTCTTTCTGTCTCTGGCCATCTGTCTTGTTGTCATCACCTCCACTGCCCTCTGTCCACGTCCTGGCTGGAACACTCATTGATAAGCTTCACTCGCACTCATTGTATGTGATTAGTGGGCCCGTGGCAGCCTCTTCATTCAAGATTTAGGTTACAGGCATCGGAGCAGAGCAGGCAATGGATGACTGATGGCGAGGCAGAGTGATGTGCTAGGGGTGGCAGCTGCTGATAAATTAACCCATCCTCGTTGCTTCCCTCCTTCTTGCTTGTTGTTCATCCATTCCACACTCACTCTCCCCCATGCACACGTTCTCTCCTCAAGTCAACACATTATCCTTCATGCATACATACTTTCTTCTCCAATCAACACACAGTCCATCATCCACATACTCTCTCAACGGGTTCTTTCTTCCAATCCATACACAGTTTTCTCCACTCCACACACTCCACCACTCCAGACTTCTTTAATCCAAACTTCCTACTTCACTCATCTCCACACCACAATGCCCTTCATTCCACAAACCCCTCTAGTCCACTCACCCTTTTCTCCAATTCACACACCACTTTCTTGTTGGCTTAGAAGTTGTCGCAATACCTCTTTCTAAGCAGTTCATTTTGCCCTATACATCAAAATTTCCTCTTTGTGTCGATATCAGAAATATGGAATTAATTTAAAAAAATGAAGTGTACAGTGCATAATGTAAAATAAATCACGAAGGAAGGGATGATGCGAAGTCTCATTTACCAACGAGAAGACGGTCGCTGCTCTTACGTGAACAGGTGACGGTGTGGGGGTGGGGGATGTCAGGTAATCACGGAAATGAGAGAGTTGGGTTGGTTTAGAAATTTATGAGACACTTCTTGCCCATCGCCACTCCCTGTTTAGAGATGAGAGATAGGAAGGGTGTGGTGGATGAGGGTGCAAGAGTGAGGTGGATGCAAGAGTGAGGTGGATGCAAGAGTGAGGTGGATGCAAGAGTGAGGTGGATGCAAGAGTGAGGTGGATGCAAGAGTGAGGTGGATGCAAGAGTGAGGTGGATGCAAGAGTGAGGTGGATGCAAGAGTGAGGTGGATGCAAGAGTGAGGTGGATGCAAGGGTGAGGTGGATGAGGATGCAAGAGTGGGGTGGATGAGGATGCAAGAGTGGGGTGGATGAGGGTGCAAGAGTGGGGTGGATGAGGGTGCAAGAGTGTGGTGGATGAGGGTGCAAGAGTGTGGTGGATGAGGGTGCAAGAGTGTGGTGGATGAGGGTGCAAGAGTGTGGTGGATGAAGGTGCAAGAGTGTGGTGGATGAAGGTGCAAGAGTGTGGTGGAAGAAGGTGCAAGAGTGTGGTGGAAGAAGGTGCAAGAGTGTGGTGGAAGAAGGTGCAAGAGTGTGGTGGAAGAAGGTGCAAGAGTGTGGTGGAAGAAGGTGCAAGAGTGTGGTGGAAGAAGGTGCAAGAGTGTGGTGGAAGAAGGTGCAAGAGTGTGGTGGATGAAGTTGTAATAGTGTGGTGAATGAGGCTGCAAGAATGGGATGAGGTTATGAATTGCAGCTAGGATGATGATGATGATGATATTACTATGTTGTGTCTGGTGCAGCGTTTAGTGGTCTTATATGTGACATACTGCATACTGTGTGCGTCCTGGTATATATAACGCAAACTCTCACAGCATCATTAATGTCTAAAGTTTAGCGAGGAGGAGGAGAAGGGAAAAAATAAGCACTCACTATTTTCACATATCGTATACCCTACTTAAAGAAACCTACGGTGTTGTGTTATGCTTCTGAGATACCGCTTAGATACCACAGAATTAAGTTCCATATTCAACATGAGTTTGAGGTGGGCTTACAGTTTCATATTTTGACAACACTGACAGTTCTATTTATGTACATTCCTTTTCCTGTTTCTGGATCCCTCCCGCCCTGTGTAAGTGCGAAGGATGACGATGATAATGATGATGATGATCGTTTAAAGTAATTCAACAGTACTGTACACTCTCCTTCAAGTAATTAACGAGCATTAACCATCCCTCCGGTGACGTATTATTATTCACATTTTTGGCCATCTCCAAACAGTTATATTTAGCTTTCTCGTGTCTTTTTTTTTTTCTTACTGAATGGGTAGGATAAAAAATTATTTTACGCCTTCACTACAAGAGGTCTCAGCAAAGTTGAATAAAACTGTGTGGTGGCAGCCTAGTAAGTGAGACTTTCTGTGCTGTGATTGGTAAGTAGTGACAAGTGGATGAAATAGGTAGGAGGGAGTGCACAAGGAAGAGCTTAGGCTGCTTATTTCTTCTACGTTAAAGAAACAAAGAACTTAATCGCTTTGCTGCAGTAACGCACTTCTTATTTTGCTACTTTCAGACAGATTTATGGCCCTCAAGAGAGACCTTTCAAAATAGAAGGACTAGATGTAGCCATTATTTAACCCCTTCACTACAAGGCATCTCTCATAAGCAGGGTTAAATAGAAAAAGCTTGGTATCCTGAAAAAGAAAAAGTGTCATTGAATTTAAGGCTTTGAGCTGTCCTATGTCCATTTCATCCACTTCTTGTATTCGTTACCAATCCTTTGCTTCCCCATATCTCCCCAGTCACCCCTCTCCTCTGGTTTCTGCTGCGCTGTCTTGGACCATCTTTGTACTATACCACTTGCTTCCTCCATCTCTAAGGCTCCCTCTTTACCTCCATACGTTCCTTCAACTGTGTCCCCTCCATACTCGTCTCCCTTACTGGCCCAGCATACCAATACACACACACACACACACACACACACACACACACACACACACACACACACACACACACGCACACGCACACGCACACGCGCACACACACACACACACACACACACACTGTCTGTCTGTCTGTCTGTCTGTCTGTCTGTCTGTCTGTTTGCAAGTCTGTCTGTCTCTGTCTCTCTGTCTCTCTGTCTGTCTCTCTGTCTGTCTGTCTGTCTGTCTGTCTGTCTGTCTGTCTCTCTCTCTGTCTCTCTCTCTGTCTCTCTCTCTCTCTCTCTCTCTCTCTCTCTCTCTCTCTCTCCCAGTCCACAGTCCTCTTAAGAACTTCGCTTTCTATAATTACATCATTACAGTTTTGATCCTAATATACATCAATGGGAGCAAAAAAAAGTGTTAATATTTCGTTTATTTCTTTATTTCTTTACATATTTCGTCATGTCGCCAGTCCGTTCAATAGGATTCCAATTTTCGTGTTAGCATTACTTCGGCACAAAACAAATCGTCACCACGGTCCTCATTCATTTGCCTATAATAGATGATGCCGTGTGTGTGTGTGTGTGTGTGTGTGTGTGTGTGTGTGTGTGTGTGTGTGTGTGTGTGTGTGTGTGTGTGTGTGTGTGTGTGTGTGTGTGTGTGTGTGAAGCTGGGAGACTCCTCTGATTCCCAGCCTTCTCATCGATCACTTGGGATGTTTTACTTCTTTCTCGTCTCCCTCACCCTCCTTTCTTCTCCGATCTCCCTCCTTCTTTCTCTCCTCCTTCCTTTTTTCCCAGCTCTGCATCTTTTCTCATTTCCCCTCTTTCTTCTGGCTTTCTTCTCACCTCCTTTCCTCTCCCCTCGCCTCCCCTCCTTCTGTTTTTACTTTCTCACTTCTCACCTTCCATCGTCCTCTTCCTCTTCTATCCTTCTCTTATCACCTCCTGTCTTTACCTTTCTTCTCTCTTCTCCTACCAATCCATTATCACTTCCTTTCGTGTATTCTCAGCAAGTGTTCTTTTCTCTAACTCTTTCCTCTCCCTCCTCCCTCTTTTAGCACCACACTCATTCTCCCATAGTCTTCTGTTCTCACTTTCCTCGCTCCCACGCGTCATTTTCTCTCCTTTCCTCTCCGTTCTTCGATATTCTTCCCTTTACACCTTTTCATCCCCTGCATCTCTTCTCTCCCCCCTATCCTTCTCTTCCTACTTCCCTTCTTATTCATTCTTCCATTCCTCCTCAGTCCCTTCCGTTCATTCCCCCTCTTCTGCCTAGGAATGTGCTGCTGCATCTTTCTTTCTTTGGTCATTTTCGCATCTTTCTTTCCTCTTTCCTTCTTATCTATTCCTACACTAATATTTCTAGCCTCCTTGTTCTCCTCTTTCATATCCTCATGTTCTTCTTACCTTTAATCTCTCCTATTTTTCTCCTTTGTCTGTGAATGATCCTACTACCATCTTTCCTTGGTAAGATCCAGGATTGAGAAAAAAAGCCAAAGCCTTAAAAAATATATATGTAATTTTAGCGCATTTTTTTTTTTTTAGCCATAAATTCCGAAGCGCCATCAAGAAAGAAAGAA
>NC_137033.1:4019305-4056805 GCF_032717465.1 Coenobita brevimanus | reverse complement strand
TGGGAGGTGCTTTCATTTTTGTAGCACTGCATTTAACCACTTCAGCCCTCAGATGATTTTTCTAATTAATCCTACTGTTTTCAGACGATTTTCTGAAACCTTAAAGGGACATTTCTAATTTGGAGGAGTTAGGTATAGTTCTCACTAGCTCATTACTGTTTTCTCCAGATATTTTATGCATGACTGGGAGAGGTTTTGAACTTAAGGGTTTAAAGCAGCCCTCATTATCCCTCTCCCCGCGTGACGTCTCCACTGAATATAATGATCTGGTAGCTGCAAAAATAGAACTGCATCATGACACTGAAGGAGTTAAACTAATACATGCAGAGTGTGTGTCTGTCCTTCTTGGTTACTGAGAAGCTGTGTTCATCGCTTCAGTAGTTGCACAGAGCCAGGGAAAAGGATGAGTAGCCTGTGTTGGTTGATAGTGGTGATGATGATGATGATGAGGAGGAGGAGGATTTTGTTCGTGCAATACCCAATACTGAAATGTGGCGATTGACTCTTTGGCTGCGGTGACATCTCTTGAGCTGAATAATATCTCTACAATATCAGGCTCTTAATATTAAGCCAAGGAGTAAAACAGAGATTGCTGTGAACCTTTTTACTGTTTTGCGAAAAATCTGCCAGAATGATATCTTCCAGTCAGAGGGTTAAGAATGATAAGTATCCATTAACTGGTACTAACTGTATTTATTTTGCGATTCTGCATGTATGATAGTTGTATTTTGCTGTTAATTTTCTTGGACAAAACCAGTCCCGTCCAATTTAGATTCATAGACGTGAATTGATGTTTGTCAGCTGTGTTTTGCATGGTGTCAAGACCTTTATCATGTAAATCTCTCTCTCTCTCTCTCTCTCTCTCTCTCTCTCTCTCTCTCTCTCTCTCTCGTTTATACATACATACATACATACATATATATATATATATATATATATATATATATATATAATATAATTAAATATGCATCGAGAGAGCATTATAGCCGGTTGTTGAATGAGGAGTTTGACTGGGACAGGGAGGGTTTGGAGTCACCAGATCCAGTGTTTGGTCCATAACTTTTGATTGACGCTGCTACTGTGAGTGAGGCAATAGGCAGGCTGCAGGTAAGGAAGGAAGCAGGTGTGTCTGGGATGACTGTTGAAATGTTGAAGGCCTCAGGATATGTAAGAGTGAGGTTAGTCACTGACTTGATAAATGATTCTAAATTAGAGTGTTGTCCCAGATGATTGGCTGAAGACTGTAATTGTAAATGTGTACAAGGGGAAGGGTGATGCCCTGGAAAAAGGAAATTATAGAGGTATAAAGCGTTTAGATCAAATAATGAAGGTAATGGAGAGAGTTCTAGAAGGTATGATTAGAAAAAGTGAATATTAATGAGATGCAGTTTGGGGTTATGCCAGGCAGGGGGACCGTTGATGCCATATTCAATATTCTACAGCTTCAGGAAAAATATATATGAAAGAAAAGGGAACTGTACTTTGTTTTTGTTGATTTGGAGAAGGCCTTTGACAGAGTCCCTAGAGAGGTGGTGAAGTGAGCAATGAGAAAGTTTGGGATGGAGGAGTGGCTGGTTAGGGTGGTTATGGCAATGTATGTGGGTGCTTGCACCCAGGTAAGAGTGAATGGAGATTTGAGTGATGAGTTTTCCGTGAATCTTGGTGTACATCACGGGTAAGTTTTGAGTCTCATGTTGTTTATCATGGTACTTGAAGACCTCTCACGTGACTTGAGAAATGGACTCCCGTGGGAAATGTTGTATGCTAATGATTTGGTGCTGATTTCAGGGAAAGAAAGGGAGACGGAGGAAAGATTTAGGAAGTGGAGAGATGGCATGGGGCACAAAGTTTTAGGGGTAAATGCAGATAAAACAAAAGCGATGATATCTAGGGTTGGTGGTGGTACTGTCAAAGAAGAGGGAGAGTGGCCATGTGCAATTTGCAACAAGGGCGTGGGAAGTAATTCCATCTTGTGTTTGTGATAAGTTGGTGCATAAGAGATGTAGTGGTATTAGAGGCAGATTGCGAGATGTGTGCAGTGTGTTGGGGAGAGCAGGTAGAGATTGTCAAGCGTGAAAGGATTGAGCTTGCTGGAGAATCTCTTGAGTGTGTGGAAGAGTTTTGTTATCTGTGAGACATGTTATGTGCTGGAGGTGGGGCTGGAGTTAGCTCTGTGGCTAGGGTGAGAAGTAGTTTGAAAAAGTTCAGTGAGCTGTTGCCTTTCGTGACACTGAGAGGGCTCTTCCTACGTGTTAAGGGATCTTTGTATGCGAAATGTATTAGGAGTGTAATGCTGTATGGTAGTGAAACCTGGGCAGTAAAGGAAGAAGATAATCGCAGGCTCAAACGTACAGAAATGACAATGATTAGGTGGATGTGCAGTGCGTCCTAGTGCAAGGCCTGGGAGGCCTAAGTTTACGATGGATGAGTTGAGAGGTGGGATGGGACTGGAGTGTACTGGTGGTGTGATGAGGAGAGGTGGATTGAGGTGGTTTGGGCATGTGGAGAGGATGGGGGATGATAATTGGATGCAGAAAGTGAGAAGCGTTAATAATGGGGAAGGGGCTGCGAGGGGTATACCGAAGAACACCTGGGACGAGGTCATTAAGTGTGACCTCAGGGTCTGAACAGGGAGGCTGCCTTAGATCGAGCAGCATGGAGAGCCGCCATTAGGTGACCAAGGCCGATGCATGTAAGCATGTTGGAGCCTTCAAAAACGAAAACGAAAACCATATATATACCGTACATACATGCATATGTATTCATGTATATAAATGTATATATACATAGCCTACAAGTATAGGTATGTATATATATTTATATATGTACTGAATATACAGTAGATATACACACTAGTGTGTTTATATATATATATATATATATATATATATATATATATATATATATATATATATATATATATATATATATATATATATATATATATATATATATATAAATGTGTGTGTGTGTGTGTGTGTGTGTGTGTGTGTGTGTGTGTGTGTGTGTTGGAGGAAGCCCAAATAGCTTGATGAAGATCATGGGGAGCGTTACACAGATGTTGATGCATTATAGGTGACTTCTAGAACGTGAGAAAATGTGTGACTAGATTTTGATGTTTGATCTCGGTGCAATGAAGGATGATATTGGTAAACTCCAGCTTGATACACCGAATACAGTATCCATCCATCCATCCATCCATCATCCAATCCTACATTGCCCTATGAGGAGCGTAGGAACCCGGGGCGAGGCAGTTGGTCCCGACATTTAAGATGAGTGACCAGCCTCACTCATCCCTGAGTGGCATTACATGAGCAATCAACACCCAACCACCCCTTGGATTTAGTGGGTAATTATTGCGCTCCATTCGGATTGAATATAATATCTGTCTTTTTTTATTTATTTATTTTTTTTTTTTATATCGTGGCACGGTTCGTTGTCACTTTCTTGCGAGGCAGGTCACGCATGTTAAAAATAAAGATTATCAGTGAATGGCCAGTACAGGAACGACCTTGTGTTGCTCGCTGGAACTAGTCTTGGGGTAGGGAGTTACCAGGAGTTGTTTCTACATGTTGACTGATTTGGATAAGCAGGTCATAGGCCCGTGTGAAGGTTCAGTTTACATGAGCTGAAAATCATTTAACTGTTTTGAGTTGGCGTAGGTTTAATTTCATGGGTATATACAGTCTGTCGTTATAATTCTCGACCAGCAGAGGAATTTAAAGCAGACGTGACATACATATCTGATAAAATTGTGCAAGTTTTTGGTAAGACCTGAGATTTCCTCAACATTCACTATCATCTCCTCCACCCCTCTCCTGCACGTAAACCCTACAGGATGGCTGGAACAACACTTGACAGAAATGAGCCAGACTTTGTAGAAATTGCCGTTTTATAGGTGCCCAACGGAAATCTGAGTTCATCTCGGTCACAAATGATAATAAACCCATACTCATTGTGAATATATTCATACTTTACTTAATATATGTATGACTAAGAGAGGGTCAAGGTAGGAGGAGCTCGGTTATGTAGAGAATGCATTTCTGATTTGTTTTGAAATAGGACTCATGCATCAGAGGCTGCAGGAGCCGTGATTCTCTACTGTAAGTTAGAGCGTTTCCTTTATTGCAAGACATTGCCGCACTTTCTCGAGAGCAAGATCGTCAACTACCTTTAAATGTTGTGAACTACGGCAGCCTACTGTAGCCTTGGCTCAGTAGTCTCCGTAGAGGATGGTCTAGGTCTGTCTGTTACCATTTGCTTATTGATGTGCTTATTTGCTCTGTTTTTCCTCCACCTTAACCAGGTAAAGATTCTCGTCCTTTGCAGCCTATTTCCTCAAGTTCAGTGGCAGAGTAAGGCAGTATTGTCTTTACCTCTTTTTCATAACACTTCTAGACCAGCAATATATTCTAGTGTTAATATCCTGTCAGAGCTCAATGGCTAAATAAGTCAATACTAAGTCTCTACGCCCTTTCTGTTGCACTTATTTATGACTATCTACATTTTCTAGTCTGAAGCTCCTGTTATAACTTAGCATTCAGGATGGAGAGGCGGCACTATTAGGCCAAGTACAAATGTGAAGCGTACTGAGGTGGTTTCTGCTATCAATGGAGGCAGCGGGGTATGACGCTGCTGGGTACGTTTTTTATTGTGCTGGTTTACTCTGTCTTAAGTCACAGCCCCAGTGTCTGTGTATGCGTGGCCTTGCTCTGTGTGTGTGTGTGTGTGTGTGTGTGTGTGTGTGTGTGTGTGTGTGTGTGTTCATCTGGGCGTGAATGTATGGTAGTTCTTTGCACGATCCTCTGTGTGTGTATGTGAGTGTCTTGTTCGTATGTTTGCACTGAGATATCACTGTGCTGTACTATTTTACGTGTGTGTGTGTGTGTGTGTGTGTGTGTGAGAGAGAGAGAGAGAGAGAGAGAGAGAGAGAGAGAGCCAGGGCGGTTCACACACTCGTAAATTTCAATCACACCAGCTTGCTTTCTTTTCAGGCGGGGTCTCAGTTGCGGGGCCGAGCTGTCCTCTTCTCGGCCTTCTTTATTTCCTCTCTTTATTTACCCTCTTTATTTCCCCTCACTCTCCCCCTTTCTTTCCCATCTGTTTAGTTTCTTTCTGTGCTTCTCCTTCTTTCTCCCTTTTATTTCATCTTGTCACATTTTCCTCCTTCTCCTCTCTGTTTCCTTCATTTTCCTTCGATTATGTGTTTACTCCTCTGCCTTATATATATTTCCTCTCCTTAGTTTCTAGCATGTACTTTGTTTTTCATATTGCCTTAGTCTTTCCTTTTGTTTTCATATTTTCTTAAATGTTTTTTGCTGTAATGTCGTCCTTTCTCCCTATTGCTTTCTGTATTTTCTCTCCTCTCTCTCTTTGTCGCCCATCGTATTTCGAGCTTCCTTTTAACGTTACACAGCCATGTTTTCTCCCGTGCATTGCTACATGTCTAATTCTCTCTCTTTCTTCCTCTCTTCTCTCCCATCTCCTCTGTTGCCTTGTTCTGTTCTCCCATTCCCATCTTGCCCTCTGTATTTCCTCTTTTTCTCTTCCTTTCCCCCCTTTTTCTTCTCTTCCTTTAGCTAATTTTCTTTCTCCCTTTGTCTCTCTCTGTTTTGCTTTCGTATTCTTCTCTCTCCATTTCTTTTTTCTTCTTCTCTCCTTTTGCTACCATCTTTTATATATTTTTTCTGTCTCTCTTCTGCTGTTCTGTTTCCTGTGCTTCCTTCCTGCTCTCTTTATTCTCGTGTCGTCTCTCCTTTTTTCTTTATCTGTTTTGTTGGTGTCTTGATCACCACCCCATTCGTGTTTTGTTCTTAAATCTTTCTTTCCTTTCATATCTCCTGTCTCCGTTAGTATGCCATCTTCGCCTGTCTTCCAGTTTGCTTTGTTTTGTTTGTTTTTGCTCCTCTCCTTTTGTTTCTTCCATTCTTTTTCTCCATATCGTTTTCATTTTGCCTCGTTTCATTGCTATTCTCTTTTTTTTCTAGTTGTCTTTCCCTTGATTTCTCCCTCTTTTACTCATCCTTTCTTTCCTTCGTTACTCCGATTATCATGCTTTATATTGTAACATCTACTTGTAATTTTCTTTTATCTGTGTTTATAGTCTCATCCTTCTTCCATAGTCTTCAAATTCTCCTTTTTAATGTTCTGGTCTTTCCATTTTGCTCCACATGTTGGTCTATACCCTGTCTGCTAGAATATTATGCTAGTCACGTGAAAGTGTAATGGAGTGGAAAGGACATCAAGCCGTAATACTGTCTCACTCTGCCACTGAGACACTGAAAGATAGCTGCAGTAGGATGAAAATCTCCGCCAAGTTGAAGCGGATAAACAGTCATATTCTCTTTCCTTTTTCCCCGTCCTCATCCTATATCCCTTCTGTTTACTCCTGGCCTACGTCTCCCCTTTCTTTCCATCCTCACTTTATAAACCCTAGGTCTTCCCTTCTTTCCTCTTCTCTTACGTCTCCTTTCTTCCCCTTTTCTCTTACCTCCTCTTTCTTCCCTCTCCTCGTTTTCCTTTCATTCCTTCTCATCCCTATCCCTTCCTTTTCAGTTCCCTTCTTTCATCTTTCCTTTTACACTTTCCTTCTGTATTCCTTCCTTTTTTCTTCTTCTTCTTCTGTCTTTCTCTTCCCTCGTTTTCTCCCCGTTTTCTTCACCTTCCTCCTCCCTTTTTTTACATTTTCTTTGCCTTTTCCCTTTCCCGTATCGTGTCCTTATTCCCTTTTTTTTTTTCTTTCTTTCTTTCTGCCCCATGGCCCTCTTCACTCCCTACTTTTATTCTTCCCTTTCCCTCTCAGTATCCCACCATTCCTATTTCCTGTCTTCATCCTCCATCACTTTTTTGTTTCCTCCCTCCCACTTCCCTCTGCCTCCCTCGCTCCTCTTCCCCTTCTCCTCTCCCTATGTCCTTCCCCTCTCCGTGCTACTATACCTCTCTTCGCCTTCAGTACCGCACCTTACCCCTCGCCATGTCCTGTTCCTCTCATCACAATCCCTTCCCATCCTCGGCATTCCACTTTCTCTTTCCCCATCCCCCTCTTTGCATCCCTCGTTCTCCTTTCAGCCTCTCACTGTCTTTCTTCCAATTCCTTTTCCCTTTCCACATCCCATCCCTTCCCCTCTCCACATCTCATCCCTTCCCTTCTTCTCATCCCATCCCTTCCCCTCTCCACATCCCATCCCTTCCCCTCTCCACATCCCATCCCTTCCCCTCTCCACATCCCATCCCTTCCCCTCTCCACATCCCATCCCTTCCCCTCTCCACATCCCATCCCTTCCCCTCTCCACATCCCATCCCTTCCCCTCTCCACATCCCATCCCTTCCCCTCTCCACATGCCATTCCTTCCCCTCTTCACATGCCATTCCTTCCCCTCTCCACATCCCATTCCTTCCCCTCTCCACATCCCATCCCTTCCCCTCTCCACATCCCATCCCTTCCCCTCTCCGCATCCCATCCCTTCCCCTCTCCACATCCCATCCCTTTCCCTCTCCACATCCCATCCCTTTCCCTCTCCGCATCCCATCCCTTCCCCTCTCCACATCCCATCCCTTCCCCTCTCCACATCCCATCCCTTCCCCTCTCCACATCCCATCCCTTCCCCTCTCCACATCCCATCCCTTCCCCTCTCCGCATCCCACCCTTTCCCCTTACCCCTTCTCTTCTAAGTCCCTAAGTTAAGGCCGGTGAGGGAGCCATATTGTTTTAATGGGCGGAAGGGGAAGAAAGGGGAAGAGGACATCTGGGAGTCTAGAGTGAAGAAAGGGAGAAGAGGGGAGAAGAAGAAGAGGGGGGCGGAAGGGAAGGATGGAGAGTGGATGAGGATGGAAAGCGGAAGGAAGGGGAATGCAAGAGGATTAAGGGAAATGCAGAGGGGAAGAAAAAGGGAAGGAAAGGGAGAGAAAAAGTAAGGAAAAAGGAAAGGAAATATGGATGTCTGGCGGTCAGAGGTAAAGGAACAGAAAGGTAAGAATGCAAGGAAAGAGGACAAAGGTGGGTGAGGGATGGGTGATGAGATATGAGACAGGCTTATGGGCGATGGATCTGTGAAGTGTTGGGAAGGATGGAGAAAGACAAGTATGGGTATAGGATGGAAAAATGAAAATATGGGTAAAGAATGAGTAAGAGTAAAGGAATGCTGAATACATGTGGAAGAAAGATGGATGAGAAGAGAGATAAATTGAGATAGTTATACCTGCACTGTAAAACGACTGAATAATCAATGGAGAGAGAGAGAGAGAGAGAGAGAGAGAGAGAGAGTTTATAGCTTTGGATATGAAATGAAATACGTTGTTATTAAACAGAGAACTGAAAGGATAGATAATTGAGAGAGAGAGAGAGAGAGAGAGAGAGAGAGAGAGAGAGCATCCCCTAACATGTACAGAGAGAGCAAAAAGTCCGAGGAACTAGTTAATGAGATGGTGGTGGGGTGTGAAAGGAGGATATAATGAAGAGGCCATTAAACCAGACGTTAATGGTCGTATGCCCTTCAACGAGACTCCTACACCCTCACCGACCCCTTAACGAGAGACCTAAACCCTGCCCCTTAGTCTCCCTGGTAGTTATGAGGGACCATATGGTAGAAGTGATAGCCATATAGTGAGACTGTGAAATGGGTCCAAGTCGGGCTGAATCAGTGCCACCACAATAAATACAACTTTTCTCCCTCTCAGTCTTTCCTCACACCACTTACTTCCCCACTCCCCTTACTCTCTCCACCAATTCCTCCCACCACCACCCTCTCCACTCCCCCCACACCCCTTCGCCACACTCCACCATACCATTGAAATTCCAAACTCATTACGAGAGGTACTCCCCAAGTTGGAAATGAAATCGTCCTGAGATTAATTCAGTGGCTCCTCAACGTGAATAAACTGCAGTCCGTCATAAGCTGGAATAATTTATACTAGGTTATGTATCCTGAGACAAAAACACTAAGAGTTATGGTTATTAACATTTCCTGATGCCTTTGTTTTTTCTAGGCTTACATAAAATCGTCTGATGGTCGCCGAATTATAACGCAAGGAAGGTAATTCGCAGGTAAAGGGTTAACAAGACGGTAGCGACTCATTGTGTCAGTACTGAAAGAGTGAGGACTGCATCTTACCCCTTCAGTTACACGCCCTTCCTGTGTTAAATAAAATCCCTTGATGTTTGACAAGAATGGACAGAAGACGTCACCTTACGATACTGAATTTTCTTTACGAGAGGCCTTTCTTACACAGTATATAAACACAGAGGAGCAGCAGGCTTAAATTGACAGAGACGTAATCGTAGTGACGGGTACAGCTCCTTAAGTGAGACATAAGGTACATGGACGCCTAAGTTGAAGACAATCGCCTGGAGGCAGAGGGGATCAAGTGATAAAGACGTCGTGGCAGGGGAAGGGTGAGTTCTGGGGATGAGGGAGAGGGTATAAGGGCACCTTTTTACTACCCGATAAACCCTTCCCCCTGTAATCCCATGCTGCTGCCTGACGCTTCATGGGTGAGGCAGAGGGAAGAGGCATGGAGGTAGGGTCGACAGGGAGTGGGCAAGGCAAAGGGGAGATGTATGGAGGTGGGGTGGACAGATAGTGGGGAGATGTATGGAGGTGGGGTGGACAGGTAGTGGGTTAGGCATGGGGAGAGGCATGGAAGTGGGATAGGTAAAAGTGGTGGATGAAGCATGGAAGTGAAATAAGTTGCTAAGGCAGGTAATTGGTTAGGCAGGGTGGTAGGGGAATTACTACGATAAGCCAGGAGGAACTATCAGATACGTGAAGTGGGTTAGGAAGATAAGTGGGAGTTTGAAAGATATGGTAGGTGGGTTTGGAAGATAAGTGGATTGAAAGATATGGTATTGGGTTGGGAAGGTAGGTGGGTTTGAAAGGTACAGTAGGTCGGTTAGGAAGGTAAGAAAGTTGGGAAAGGACGAGACTTAGGTAGAGACTGAGGTAAGTTTGGATGGTGAATGGGCAGGGAGTGGGTTAGGAGGGGACGTGGAAACGACAGAGGGGGGAGCGGGCAATGGGGCGGGTAGAAAGGGAAATAGATAGGGAGGTAAGGTTGATTATGGTAAATAGGTAAGTGGAGTAGGCAAGGGGGGGTGGGTTAGGAAGGTAGACTAAATGCGCTGAAATATAAGATGGGTTTTTTAAGTAAGCTAGGCAAGTAGGAAGGTGACTTAGGTTTGTGGGTGAGATAATTTACAGAAGAGGCAAGATAGATTGTTGGTTTAGGCAGGTAGGTAGGTTATAGGCAAGTAAGTAGATTAGAAAAGCGAATTATGAAGGTATAAGGGTGATGTCGGCTGGTCTGTTAGGGAAGAAGGCGAGTTAAACAGGCGAGACAAGTGCTAAGGAAAGAGGAGTAACAGGATACTAGGAGCAGGGGAAGGGGAGGGAGAGAGGAAAGGGCGACGGGAGTGGATGATGTTAGAGGGAGAGAATGTTGCTGGAAAGAGGAGATGGGAGAGAGAAAGAGGGAAGTGCATCATGGAGGAAGAATTGGAAAGGTTTTAGCGGGAGTGGAGGGGAAGGTGCTGGAAAGAGGGGAAGGGGAAGAGAGAAGTGAATGCGAGGGAGTGAAGAGAATGGTGTTAGAGGGGAGGGGAGAAAAGGGAGAAAAGGTGGAGGTATGAGGAGAGGGAAGGAGAAGTGGCAGGAGGAAGAGGAGGGGTGGTGACGGGCGTAATTTACAGGTCCATAAAACGATAAGGGTGCAGGTGTTATCAGAGGGGAGATAGACGAGGTGATATGTCAGGGTTACGGGAGCTGGGGTTCATTACTGCGACCTCCCCTCCCCGTCCCCGCCCGCACACCTGTGCTGCCACTTCACTTGTCCTGCCCCTCCCTTACCTGCCCTGCCCAACTTACCTGCCCTCCCTTCCCTCACTTTTTTCTGCCCGCTCACCTGTCCTAATTTCCCCCCACCTTCTGTCCATCCCTCTCTCCTCCCTTGCTCTTTCACCTGACCTGTCCCTCACCTTTCCTGCCCGTCCCCCTGTCCTGTTCTCTCATCTGTCCTGCCCCTCTCACTTGTCGTGCCCCCTCCCTCGCCAGTACTGTCTCTTCCCTCATATGTCCCTCCGTCTCTCTTGTCCTGCCCCCTCGCCTTTTCTCTCATTTGTCCTGCCCTTTCATCTTTGCTGCCCTCTCACCTGTCCTATCCCTCACGTTTCCTGCCCTATCACCTGTCCTGTTTCTCTCCCTCACGTGTCCTGCCCTCCATCTCTTCTACCCTCATCTGTTTACGTAAAGACTGTAGGTGGGAGAGAACACCATCCACACCAAAAGAGGCCTCAGTAGACCACATACACACACCACACTGAGCAGCTGTTAAAAGTGTTAAAGGTGTTTCAGGTTGATTTTATACGATTTTGAACCAAGGAAGTGTATCTGTCTCATTTCCAGAATCATTTTGAAATCACACTGCATTTTCTTAGAGTTAACATTAAGTAATAAGTCCGGAAAAACACTTCAGGATGTTATATATGAAACTGTGGACTCTTGTTTGGGAATATTATATGAAACGTGCGCGAAAGAACTTCCGCTGCGATGATGCTGCAGTTCTGTTTTAAGGTGAAAGAGACCTATATATATATTTTTTTAATTTTTGTCAAGGAGCATCGAACGAGTATCGAGGCGGATTCCCAGACAGGAGACGGAACTCTGGAATAGGAAGGGTAAACGATAAACCGAAAAATAAATAATGCAGCCTCGCGCAACACATTAATCTTATGGAAATTAGAATGCGACTGAGCGAATGGTATGTATTCCTCATTAAGTTCATCATATAATTCTGTAAGTGACTGTTTCTCGTACTTCGGCGGATTTCAACACAACATTTACCCTCTTCATCCTTGAGCCCCTTCGTAAAATAAAGCCTCTGACCAGTAACCATATAATCTGATGCAAAGACAGACAAACGAACAAACAGACCACTGCGACACCATAGCCTTAGCAGAAAAGGGAATAAAAACAAAGATGGATGGATATGCTATTAAAGGGACAGGAGAGAGAGAGAGAGAGAGAGAGAGAGAGAGAGAGAGAGAGAGAGAGTCGATTTCACTGTTTCAATCTTCGGTGATGACTCAGGCCTCTAATTGCATCATCAAGCCCAGTTTGTTTTGATTAAGTAAGTGATCATCAAAACAAAAACAAATTGATCTTGCTTGCTTGTTTAAGGCCGTTTCGGATGCACTCCCGCCCCTCGTGGCATGTCCTGTCTGCTGGTTTTATTTTAGTTTTCGTTTGTTTATTTTCTCACAGCTTTTTTTTGTCGTTTTTTTTCTTTTATATTCATTATCTCTTTCTCGTCTTTTTGTTCCTCCTTTTTCTCTTTCATTTCTTTGCCTCCTCTACTCATTCTGTGTCCTCCTCTCTCTCTCTCTCTCTCTCTCTCTCTCTCATATTCTTCACCTTCCTCACGCTCAATGTCTCTAATTCCTCTCTTCCCGTCCTTCCTCTCTCCCCCTCCTCCTCCTCTCTCTCTTCTCGTCCACACTAAGCCTCTTCTTTTCCAACCAGAAGTGGCCTAATTCCTCTCCTTTCATTGCTGCTTACCGAGTCGGCCAACTTCACCCTCTCTCCCTCCCCTAATATTCAGTTTTTGTCCCCTTTTCAATCCATCTTTCTTTCCATTGCGTATCCTCATCCATAACCAAGCTTACCCACTAGCCTATTCAATCCGCGCTTCCTGTTTCAGTCCCCTTTTTCATATTAATCGTTTCACTCACGGATGAGTTTGTAACCCATATTACCCGTGCCCCATCTCTTCTTCTGTTCAGTCCCTCCCCAGTCTTCTCGTCTGTTCCAATATTTCTCTGCAACCACTGTTTTCTTCCTGTCCCTCCCTCTCTCCTTTTTTTCTTTTTCCCCTTCCACTTTTAAATAGTGGAAGGAGATACTGGTACTTCTCTTTGTCTTCCTTCATTCCCTTCCTTCTCCACAGTCTCTCCCATCTACCTCGTTTCCCCTCCTCCCTCAGTGTCCTCTCAACCTTGTCTTCCCCGTAGTGTATGAGGTACTTGATAGTGACAAAGCATACGATATTATTTTTCTGTAAGGCATGAAGTATGATTTGTGTGATGTAAACAAGAAAAAGCTTATACACATAGCACAGGAGGAGATATCTTAGTAGTGATAAGAACATGGAATGAAAAGGTTTAGTAGCCCATATACCGCACGGAAGTGAGTCCTACTGGAATTGCTTCAGGGTTCAGTTTGGGTCCCTCGTTGTTTATCGTTTACATCAGTACAACTGAAAATTAAAAGTTTTCAAAGAGACTTTGACCCAGTGAGAGGAGTGACAAACGAAATTTAACATAGAGAAAAGTGAAGTATTTAATGTGGGCGAAAGTATTTTCATACCCAGTTGAAACACTGACTATTTAAGAGTCGAAAGACTAGACAGTAATATAATTTATACCCTAGACAGCAATGTATTATTGTATAATATAAAAAAGTGTTCTCGGTGTTGTCTTAAATGTGAGTTATACTGTATAAGTTTAGAAATGATAGTATACTAATATAGTTTCTCCTATTCCTGTACTCCCCCTCTTGGTTCCCTCTTACTCCTCCCCACCCTCTCCCGCACTCTGAAACTTCGACCCCTCTCCCATCCCTAATAGATCCACCAATTTTCTGCCTCTGTTTTCCCTCACCCTCCAGTCCTAGCACCCCTTCCCCACCTCTGCACTTACTCTCCCACACCTCCCTCCCTTCCCCCACCTAACTCCTCTTATCATCTCCTTCAATCCTAGCACCTTTCCCCCACTCTTCCCCTCCTCCACACCTTCCCTCCCTCTCGAACCTTTCCCCTTCCTTTACCCACTCCTCTCTCTCCCCCTTCCTCAGCTCTCTCTCCCACTATTATAATTTCATAGCCCGTCATATTAACATTAAAGATGATGTACTTTCTACAGTCCGTCTCCCCGCACTCCCTCCCTCCCTTCTTCTTCTACTGATCCCATCCTCTTCTTTCCTGCTATTTTTTTATTCCATTCCTCTTATTTTTCCATCTCACCTTTTTCATGCATACTTTTTTCATTCCCTTCTCCTCCTCCTACTCCTCCTCGTCCTCCTCCTCCACGTCCTCCTCCTCCTCCTCCTCCTCCTTCTCCTTTCCATTTTCCTGTTTCTCTTCTCTTCGTTCTTCTAATCTTTCTCTTATGTGTTTTCTCCTGATATGATATTCCTCCTTCTTCTCGTATGTCCCTTCTGTGTTCTTTTATCTTCCTTTTTCGCTTCTTACTAGTCTTTATCTTCCTTTTCATCTCTCCTCGTCCTTCTCTTCACATCTTTTTCCTTCCCTCTCCCATCATTCCCCTTTATTCGTTTCTTCTTCATCGGTTTCTTCCCATTTTCTCTCATCTTTCCACCCGGAATTTCTCTCTCTCTCTCTCTCTCTCTCTCTCTCTCTCTCTCACACACACACACACACACACACACACACACACACACACACACACACACACACACACACACACACACACACACACACACACACACACACACACACACACACACACACACACAACTTCAAGAATGGTATGGATACTAACAACGCTTTGGTCTCCTTCTCCAGGTAAGCGTGAGTGAGGGGCATACACCGCTGCCAGAATTGTGGTAAAGTTGAGTGGGTGTAGGTTCATTTGAGTAATTCCCTTTTTTATTCTTTATTTTTAATGTAAATACACGCCGTCTGTAAAGCATTTTTTTTTTTTCGTGGTTTGTCCTCACCCCTCCTCTCTCTCTCTCTCTCTCTCTCTCTCTCTCTCTCTCTCTCTCTCTCTCTCTCTTCCATTTGACCTTCCCACCTAAACCTCACTCTTTTAGCACCTGGTATTTATAAGCAGATGAGAGTTCAGATGTGGTGATTGTGGTGGTACTTGTGGTAGTTGTGGTGACTGGTGGTAGTGGTGGTTGTGGTGTTGTTGGTGGCTGTGGTATTAATATTGTTAGTTATTGTGTCGGTGCTCAGGTGATAGTGAATATGGTAAAGATGATGATGATTATGATGACGATGATGATGATGGTAATGCTGATGGTAGGTATGATAGTGGGAGTCATGGAGATGGTGGTTGTCGTGATGGTGGTTCTGGTATCTGATGATTGTGATGGTGATTGTGGGCGGTTATAATGATGGAGGGAGGTGGATGGGAGGCGATAGTAGCTGTATTGCTTATGATGGTACTTGTAATAATGGCAATAAAAGTGATAATGATGATAATGGATAAGGCACTGGTGAATGAGGTGAGCTGAAGGTGGCTTGATGCTTTTCTTGTAGCGTTTGGCATATGATTTAACCCACAGCCTCGCTGTTCATTTATTTTCATCGTTCCTATCTTCTCCGTTGCTTATCAGATTGCCCATATATTCCTTCTTTCCTTTCCATTCCTCCCATCCGCCTCTAGTCTCCATCCTCCTTCCCTTTACCCCTTCCCCTGTTACCTCCCCCCTCCCCAAATCCTCTTCACCCCCATTCTGGCTCTCTTTTCTCTCTCAACCCACAAATGGCTGTAGTCGTATTATCCCTCTCCTCTTATTTACTTATGCCCTCCTCATCTCCTCTTTCACTCCTCCTTTCACTCGTTCTCTCCGCCTTTTCACTCCTCCCCTCCTCGCCATCTTTTGCGGCGCAGGAGAAGGCTAATTATCTCGTTCCATTTTTACCCGGCACGAAATCCTGTAAATTCAAGAAGTGAGAAGTTATGGCCACGCTGGAGTAGTCACGAGTCGCAGCAGGGCAGGCATTTACGAAGGATCCTAACACATTCACTACGTTTCTCCTACCTCCTACGGTCAAAAAAGCACTTCACAACCAAATCAGAGAAATTAGATTGAATATTAAGGTGGCAGAATACGAAACGCAAATTATCTGTGGTATCAATAAACAAAGTTCCGTAATATGTGTGTTGTCAGCGATGTTATTTTTCTTACTTTGCCACTTTTATTTACATGATAAATGCGTTTCCGAAGTAGTTACCTCTTATCGAACACAATTTATTTTGTCGCGTTTTGTCACTTAGATATTCACTGTTATTTGATTCTGAAGAGAGAGGACAAACATATTTACAAATAATATTATGCACAACTTAAGCTTCAAGAGGGTTTATAAATACTTCACCAGTGCACCATGGGGGATGCGGCGGAATTAAATATGTATGTGTGTGTGTGTGTGTGTGTGTGTGTGTGTGTGTGTGTGTGTGTGTGTGTGAATTTAATTATACCTTCGTGCGTGGAACAAGAGCATCCAGCTTTGTGAACGTTGAACTAATTAGCTCCTTTAAATGTGGTGTCTGTCCAGGGTGAGGGACAGACGGTGGGGTAGTGGCGAGTGGGAGAAAAATTAAGGATTATATTTTCCTTTTTTTTTTTAATAACGTAAATAAGAAAACAATGGCTGAAAACCTGAAAAAATTCGACTTAAAGGTAAAAAAATTAAGTCCCGTTCATTTCGAGATGCTTGGGCATCATGAAGGAAAAAAGAAAATGTGGGTAATTAGCCTTGGAAGTTAAAGAATGAGAAAATGTTAGAGCTGACCACTTGTGAAGATGAAGGATTGACAATTGGTTTTATAAATAAGTTGGAGTTAGTCACTGGTTGATTATATTACCATTAGCTGAACTGGAAGGCCTACACACACACACACACACACACACACACACACACACACACACACACACACACACACACACACACACACACACACACACACAACTTTCAAATATCTACGGTGTCTGCTCCTTGGAAGTAGGCTGCAGCACACTGTATGAGGGTATGAATGAGGCAGCGGGATCAGAGTGACAGTGTAAGTCTGGTGGGCGATGGGATGGGAGGGTCAGCACGTTATCCAGTTAGGGAGCCTCCTCATTATCTCATCCTAACCAGTTTATTTATGGGTACGGGTGTCGAATATCCTTTTGTATGTTATTTATGCAAATCCTGGCTATACTGGAATGATTCAAGTGACACAAAAAGGAAGTACAATAAGCATAATATGTTGCTTAGGAAGAGGTGTCAGGGAGAGAATACGGTCTGGGGAAATACAGGAGGCACATGAAGGTTACGAAATAATAATAGTGACCCGTGGTAATGAGTGCTATCGGGAACTACGAGTTAGAAGTGAATTTAAACCCTTCAGTCTGATGATGTATTTCGTATATTGTTCTTGCTTTTTCCAGACAGTCGTAATATTCTCAGGAGTCATTTCTCGAGTTAGCCAGGTTAAATATAGCCTTAGTTAACCTCTTCTTTACTAGATATCCTTCTGAAGCTGAATAAAATGTGTCTGGATGCAGCAAGAATAAAGCATAATATACGCCGTAGATGTGAAGGGGATACGGGGTATGAGTCAGAGGAAGGCCAGGTAAGGAAAGTTGGGCCCGCGTGCTGTACAGGTGTCACCCTTCGTTATTGGCTACTCGGCCGCATACACTGCTGCCAACACCTGCCCCGCCGTAACACACACGCCATTCTTTCTCACAACCCTACCACGCTTGGCACATCACGCACCTGAATCTACCGTACGCCCTGCCCCTCTGCCCGCACGTACACACACCTCACCCATCCACACAGTATAACACGGCACATCTACTTGCTTCTCCCCCCCACCTTTTCCCTACACACACATACACACACACACACACACACACACACACCTGAGGGTAGCAGACAGGCCTACCTCACTATATCACAAGAGGCAAACCACCACACACTTTCCTCCTGTGGTTACTAGTCGCGCCACACGCCGTCATTTGGACTCTACATAGCCCTCTATACCCAATGGTCTCCTTTGCACATCTGCCTCCTCTACACACTTATATCCTCTCTACACCTACCTCATCTACAAGCCTACTTCCTCCACACACTTGCCTCCTCTACACACCCTCCCCCTTCAAGCACCTGCGGCCCCTACACCCCTGTCGCCTCTACACACCTGCCTCCTCTACACATCCTCTACACAGCTGCCTTCTCTACACACCTACATCCTCTACAAACCTACATTCTCTGCACACCTACCTTCTCTACACACCTGCCTCCACTACACATCTGTCTCCTCTACACGCCTGCTTCCTCTACACACCTACATCTTCTATAAAACTTCATCCTCTACACACATACCTTCTCTATACACCTGCCTCCTCTACATACTTGCATGTACCACACACCTACCTGTCCAAGCCACTTTCACCCATTAACCCCTCTTGCCTGGTGACGTCTTTTGTATTTGTTTTTTCGACGTCTTTTATATTTATTTTGCAGCTACAATACAATATTATTCAGCTTAGGGAAGATGTCTTGTGGAGATGTTAACTGAGACTACAACCAAGCCCTCCAGGTCAAAATGTCTTTCCTAACCCGAGTAAAACCGCCTGGAGGTAGCAAGAACATAATGAGAAAAGACAATCGCACTATCAGGGTTTAACACACTAAATTTAACCACATTTGCACCACCCTCTGTGCTCCTAAATCTATCCACTTTTTACTCTTCATTCACAGCACCGATGCAACACAGGGTGATGGTAACATTAGCCTAATTAGTTGGCCAAGTAACATAAAAAATGAGATTGAACAGGTAAGGCGTGCTAAGGTTGGACTTTTTTGTATGTAGTTAAGACAAGGACGTTTATGGTGTGGAGGAGTGTTTGAGAAACAGGTCTTTTAGTGGGACGTAACATTAGCTCAGTAGGAGGTGAATGCAGGTTAATTATGACCAGCTGAGTCAAGGGTTAGGTAGAACATGTCTCAAGAGATAATAATGATGATAATAATAATAATAATAATAATAATAATAATAATAATAATAATAATAATAATAATAATAATTAATAATAATAATTAATAATAATAAACGATTACTGATATTAATACTATTACGTATTATTATTATTATTATTATTATTATTATTATTATTATTATTATTATAAATGGTTTCCTGTAAGCCAAGAAACCATTTACAAAGCTGGGTGTTAACCATACAACCAAACCATACGTGCTCCCTACGTGTCAAGTAGGTTGGTGGAGGGTTAGTGCCCCTCCCTGTAAAACAAATAACTCAGAGTCAAATGGCCACCCCATACGGGATTATGGCGTCTGGCAATAGATAGATAGATAGATTATTATTATTCACATACTTATTATTTTCCAGTGGAATAAGCAGCATTCTTACAACGGCAATTTTGATTTTATATATTTAGCAGTGATTTAAACAATAAATTAACTTGCATACATCAGTGTAGTATTGGAACCAAGGATAACTCAGTAAGACATCCAGGGCGTATTGACGTTGGGGTTCTTTTTATGGGGACAGGTAAACTGAGGACCAGGTAAAGTAATTAGTACATATTCTTTAAATCAGCGTGGTTTACATTCGGACAGGCGCGAAAAACAATTTAAAAAAATATATAAATAATATCCAGTGGTCAGTTCAGTCAAAAACAAGGACAGGTAGTTAGCTTCGAGAGCAAGGGCGATAGTAAGGTCCTGTGAGAGCAGTGCGAGTCCAGGCAATTCGATTAAGAAGTGCCGGTAAAGAGGAGGGCAGGTGGAGGAACCTTGAGGGGTGCAGGTGAGGCCAATTACCCTGATGAAACTCTCCTACCCCGCCCCCCTCTTCTCTCTCTCTCTCTCTCTCTCTCTCTCTCTCTCTCTCTCTCTCTCTCTCTCTCTCTCTCTCTCTCTCTCTCTCTCTCTCTCTCACAAGGGAATATCTCGCTTCACAACCAGCTAGACCCCACACACGCCTGTCTCTCAAAACCGTATTCATGCCCCTATTTGCCATCCCGCTTTAGCTAATTATGGTTTTTTCATCTCGCTCTCTCAATGGTGTTTTGTGCCGGCCTCCTCGACCCCCTGAGAGCGCCGGGACAATCCTTGGCTGGTCTGATTAATTAGGAGGAAGTGATGAGTGCGTTGGTTGTCCCCCTCTTTCAACACACTCACTCTAGGTCTTCTCCACACCATTGCACTTTCACCCACTCTAGTTCCCCCAACACTCTCATACACTCTAGTTCCCCCAGCACTCTCACCCACTCTAGTTCCTCCATCACTCTTACCCATTCTAGTTCCCCAAACACACTCACTCACTTTAGTTCCCCCAACACTCATTCACTCAAGTTCCCTCAACACTCATTCACTCAAGTTCCCTCAACACTCATTCACTCAAGTTCCCTCAACACTCATTCACTCAAGTTCCCTCAACACTCATTCACTCAAGTTCCATCAACACTCATTCACTCTAGTCCCCCCAACACTCATTCACTCTAGTTCCCTCAACACTCATTCACTCTAGTTCCCTCAACACTCATTCACTCTAGTTCCCTCAACACTCATTCACTCTAGTTCCCTCAACACTCATTCACTCAAGTTCCCCCAACACTCATTCACTCTAGTTCTCCTCAACACTCATTCACTCAAGTTCCCTCAACACTCATTCACTCTAGTTCCCTCAACACTCATTCACTCTAGTTCCCCCAACACTCATTCACTCATGTTCCCTCAACACTCATTCACTCTAGTTCCCTCAACACTCATTCACTCAAGTTCCCTCAACACTCATTCACTCAAGTTCCCCCAACACTCATTCACTCTAGTTCTCCTCAACACTCATTCACTCAAGTTCCCTCAACACTCATTCACTCAAGTTCCCTCAACACTCATTCACTCAAGTTCCCTCAACACTCATTCACTCAAGTTCCCCCCCAACACTCATTCACTCTAGTTCCCCCCCCCAACACTTATTCACTCAAGTTCTTTCAACACTCAGTCACTCTAGTTCCCCCAACTTTCATTCCCTCTAGTTCCCTCAACACTCATTCACTCTAGTTCCCCTAACACTCATTCCCTCTAGTTCCCTCAACACTCATTCACTCTAGTTCCCCCAACACTCATTCACTCTAGTTCCCCCAACACTCATTCATTCTAGTTCCCTCAACACTCATTCACTCTAGTTCCCCCAACACTCATTCACTCTAGTTCCCTCAACACTCATTCACTCAAGTTCCATCAACACTCATTCACTCTAGTTCCCTCAACACTTATTCATTCAAGTTCCCTCAACACTCATTCACTCAAGTTCCATCAAAACTCATTCACTCTAGTTTCCCCAAACACTCATTCACTCTAGTTCCCCCCCAACACTCATTCACTCAAGTTCCCCCAACACTCATTCACTCTAGTTCCCTCAACACTCATTCACTCAAGTTTCCCCCAACACTCATTCACTCTAGTTTCCCCCAACACTCATTCACTCTAGTTCCCTCAACACTCATTCACTCCTAGTTCCCCCCAACACTCATTCACTGAAGTTCCCTCAACACTCATTCATTCTAGTTCCCTCAACACTCATTCACTCTAGTTCCCCCCCAACACTCATTCACTCTAGTTCTCCTCAACACTCATTCACTCAAGTTCCCTCAACACTCATTCACTCAAGTTCCCTCAACACTCATTCACTCAAGTTCCCTCAACACTCATTCACTCTAGTTCCCTCAACACTCATTCACTCCTAGTTCCCTCAACACTCATTCACTCTAGTTCCCTCAACACTCATTCACTCTAGTTCCCTCAACACTCATTCACTCTAGTTCCCTCAACACTCATTCACTCTAGTTCCCTCAACACTCATTCACTCAAGTTCCCTCAACACTCATTCACTCAAGTTCCCTCAACACTCATTCACTCAAGTTCCCTCAACACTCATTCACTCAAGTTCCATCAACACGCATTCACTCAAGTTCCATCAACACGCATTCACTCAAGTTCCATCAACACGCATTCACTCCTAGTTCCATCAACACTCATTCACTCTAGTTCCATCAACACTCATTCACTCCTAGTTCCCCCCAACATTCATTCACTCAAGTTCCCTCAACACTCATTCACTCTAGTTCCCCCAACACTCATTCACTCAAGTTCCGTCATCACTCATTCACTCTAGTTCCCCCCCAACACTTATTCACTCTAGTTCTCCTCAACACTTATTCACTCAAGTTCCCTCAACACTCATTCACTCAAGTTCCCTCAACACTCATTCACTCTAGTGCCTCCCAGCTAACCCACTCCAATTCCCCCAATTCATCCACTCTAGTTCCCCCAACACTCTCACCCATTCTAGTTCCCTCTCATTTCACTTTCTGTAGTTCCCTAAGCTTCACTCTCGCTCACTCTACATCCTTCCTTCCCTCACCGCCACCACCGTACTCTCATTCACTCACTGAGCCACATATGTCTTGGGTTTGTTGGGATTCTCGAGGGAATGGTGGTAGAGTTGTGGCTATCATCTAACCTGATCTAACGTAACCTTTTTCAACACTACTTAATTTGATCAGCGTTTGGCATGGGAGTCTCGAGGGTGTGGTGGTTGACCTGACATGGATCCAAGTTGAGCATAAATTGTTGTATCTTAACAATAAACTCACTTTCATAATGTGGGTAGAATTTCTGACATAATCTAGTGTCATCTGTAATTTTATATAACCTAAGCTATTATTAAACCCTTTCAGCTCAGGTATGTCTTCTCTGTTTTATTGTGCCAGTTTAAGGCCAGACGATATTATTCAGCTTAGACGTTCACGGGCTATAGGACTCTGAAACAACCTCATGTCATATATCACATGAGGATCGCAGAATCATTTTCAGCGTGCTTGAATGTGTGTGTGTGTGTGTGTGTGTGTGTGTGTGTGTGTGTGTGTGTGTGTGTGCGTGCGCGTGTGCGTGTGCGTGTGCGTGTGCGTATGCGTATGTGTGTGTGTGTGTGTGTGTGTGTGTGAGTGCGAGTGTGCGTGTGCGTGTGCGTGTGCGTATGTGTGTGTGTGTGTGTGTGTGTGTGTGTGTGTGTGTGTGTGTGTGTGTGTGTGTGTGTGTGTCAAAGAATGATCAATATGAATGAGTGCAAAGAAAATTATTCAGTATTTCCCTGAAGCTAATTGATATTATACCGTAATTTAAGATCATCATCAATCCATATTTGTCTCGGCAATTTTCTGCTGACTTAAGCTGAAGGAGAAACTGTAACTGTAAATCACTTGAAGATTGCCGAGTCTCCTCTGGACTGCCTTCTCAGCAACACTTAAGACGCTGTGTGTGTTTTGTTGTGCAGTGCCTTATCATCACTCACCCTTTTCCTCTCGTACCCAGCCCCCCTCACCCCCATCTCTCGTCTCCTTACCTCCTTCATACTCACACTCCACTCCTTGACGCTTACTCTCACTCCTCTCTTTGTTCTCTTTCATTCCCTCAACTCTCAGTCTCGCAGTTCCCTCTCACTGCTACCTTTCACCCCTCACCCTCATTCCATTCCTTCTCTTTCATTCCTCACCTCTATTGACACTCTTCTCCACTTCTATCATCCCCCCTTTCTTTGTGCTCCTTTGTACACTGTCAACTCAATCCTCCTTCTCTCTCCCACTCCGACCTCCATTTCATTTTGGCACATCTTTTCCAGTGCAACCTACATTTACTCGCCTCTTCATCCTCGTTCTCTTTCACCCCTCATTTCCCTCTTAGATCCACCTCCTTCCTTTCTTTTTCACCTCAGTCCTGTTCACCCCCCCCCCTTACCTCCTCTCACCCTGACTCGCCTCACTCTCTCCTCTTTACTTCTCTCAGTTGCCCATTCATCCTCCTATACTTTAAACTCCAAATTAAACTCTCCATCTCCCACTTCTTTCCTTGTAACCATCTATCTCATGACTTCAGCATTGTCTTCCTCTGACACTTTCCCTTGTCACCCTCATGCTGACTTTTTCCAACCATCTTCAGTTTTATTTTTATGTGTTTTCTTTAATTTTACACTTTTCTTCGTATCATACGGCTTTAGCGTCTTGCTGTGTCTATTCCTTTCTCACCTGTTTTTCATCGTGCCATTCTGCCTTCCTTCGCTGCATTTCCCCCGTTTACACAAAGCACTCTCCATTCTATTTTTGTCCTGTTCCTTCTTCTTCGTCCTCCGTTGGTTTCCTACATCTTGCCCTCCAGCCTTCCCTCACTACCTTCTTCCAATTCATCCCTCCTTAATCTTCCAACCCCTCCATCCTTAATACACTACCCCGTCCCATTTTAGCATGGCACTTGTGAACTAATAAAAAAAGTGTATCAACCACCATAGCACAGCGCTGTAAATTAAAAACAGCCAGACAATAGGGCACTGTATGGTAGGACAGTATGGCCAAGCAACCCTAGACACTTGCATTAATGAAGTCTTTATGGCCAGAGTCTTAAATTAACCCTGTAAGTATTACCTCAAGGGACACGGTAACCAGCACGAAGCACCGCAAGAGGCCACTTAAGAGTCCTCAGCCATAAATAAGTCTTGACCTGCCATCGTACACCTCCAAGATAAACTTTCTTGAGCTTAACCTCTTTAAGATGGTTAAGTACGATTTTATTCAGCTTCGGAATACAGTCTCGTTGTGAAAGGGAGTAATGAAGGTGATCTCTAACGCCTCCATGTCTATAATCTCTCCTGACTTTAATAAAACCATCAGAAAATACGAAACTAAAAATGACGTCACCGGATTCAAAGGGGTTAAGTTGTTTATAAGGTGGTTTGTTTATACTATCATATTAACACGTACAGCTGCCTGACCCTTAGCAGCCAATCTAAAGAGGGTTTTGAAGTGAAGTACGACGAGCAGACCAAGTTATTTCTAGTAAGAATTCACTTCTGTTATATGCATACTTTCTTTGTCGAGAGAACAGGTTGGTCTTGGTGTCTGTGGCCGAGGTGGCAAATCTTTTAAACTCTTCAATCCCGTGACTTATTTCTCAGTTTTAATCTTGCTGCCACCATGTAATGTTGACCAACTTATAACAGACCTCAAGTAGTGAAGAAATTAATGTCGTCGTCTGAAAAATATCTCTAAAGCTAATTGTAAGATCATCTGATGAGAGCATCAAGAAAAAGTAAAATGCGTCATCGGAGTGAGGTGGTTAAGAGGGCTAAGAGTTTGAGGTATGTGGAGAAACCCTTCAGACGGTTTTGTGTTCCCTATGTCACTTTGACATGCTTGAGTCAGTGTGGCTTTGGGTAGATTTATAAGATCTGTTCCCCATTCTCCGTTGACATCCGAGGAGATATGGTAGTTGCTGAAATGTGAGAAAGCCTTTGCAGACGGAGGATGTGTTGTACCATTACTAAGGGGTTTCGATAAAATCTGAACATTTACCAGAGTGTCTGCATAAACATTGATTACAGTTTCCATTAAAGCCTTCAGGTTCCTGTGATTCACCCTTAGCTCCATAAATCATCTGTCTTCATCTGAACCAGAGTACTAGAATTATTCCCATCTTGAAAGTGTTAACGGTGACGGTATTAACTCTCAGGCGCGTATGACTCACTACCAGCACCGTGAAATCGTCTAGCGCTACCTGCGAGGGTTAACATTTACCTCCGTCAAGGCAGGTTATGTTTTACCCACTGTTGGTTTGTATGTCTGTTTGTCTTTTAGCAGGATTACTCAAAAAGTTGTGAACGGACTTTGATGACCTTTTGTGGAAGGGTCAGCCATGGGCCAAGGAAAAAATTATTTAATTTTGGGTCGGATCCGGATCCGAATCCAGAGTATCCCGCACAATATCTCCAAAAGTTCTATGAAAGCCAATGAAGTTTTGTGGAAAGTTGGGCCATGGACCAAGACAGGATCTATTAAATTTGGGGGCGAATCCGGATCCTGCGTCCACGAATCCGGATCTGGGATCACTCAAATAGTTATGAACGGACTTTGATTACATTTTGTGGAAGGATGGGCTATGAGGCAAGAAAGAATTTATTAAATTTTGAAGCTGATCTGGATCCGGATCCTTTTCAGTGGCAATGGCACTGGAGGAGGTATGCGCTCTCTGAGAGCTTTCTAGTTAAAGGTGCTTCATATTGGTACTGGTAACTTGTAATTAGATTAGGGAGAGGTATATTCTCGTTAGGTAATATCAGTTTGGTTATATTTTCGTGCGAGGTAATATCTGTGTGGTTACTGAGATGGGTGGATCAAGGAAGACGAACCCGACGTTATTAACTACACGCCCGATGTTTATGTGTGGGATGTAGGTCAATGGAGAGAGAGAGAGAGAGAGAGAGAGAATGTGTTGGTGTTAATCTTGTCATCACTGTCTGTCTTCATGTTGTGCTGGTTGTAGTTTTTTTTTTTTGTCTTTAATGATGTATTGATTGCATCTGTTGTTCTTGTCGTGGCTTAACTCCTTCAGCATAAGCTTAGTTTAGAGGAGACACCTGGTGATGAAAGGGTTAACGACGGCTATACCTGATCCATCCAGTGAGACAAACCTATTCTGAACCCAGTGCAGTTATCTGGAGACTGCAAGCACAGGAAGAGGACGTCATCGTAGTAATCAAATCACTCCAGCCAGACTTAAGGTATCCAGTCACGTCAATGGACTCCTCAGTGGTTCTCTGTAAATTTTATAGTAATGTATGTGCGTACAACTAATGAAAGAGTTATCCACCATGAATTATTATGGAGTGTTAAGGGAACTGCACGGTTGTTACAGATGATAGTTTTGTTTGGATGTTGTTAATTTCAGATTTATTCATTAATTTTTGGCACGTCCAGGCCATTATACTCACATTATTTAAGGCCTCTTGTAGCGAAGATGTTCGACTTTCCGTGAGCCCATCCACTGTCATGACATTTTTCTTTCCCCCCATTCGTACTATGTTGTGGATGATGAAGCTCGACACCCACTCACTCTATATAGTGCTATTTATAGTGATTCCACATAAGTTACTAGCCAAATGGTTTCCTGTAACCCACGCAACAATTTACTACGCTGGATAGTAACAGCGTAACAAAAAGTCGCCTGTGGTCTAATAGGTTAAGGCGCTCCAACCGGATGGAGACATTAAGGGTTATATCGAAGGGAGGGTTGGGTTTTATTGCTCACATAGTGCTACTAAGAGGGGAGTGAGGCTGGTCATCCTCGCCTTGAAAGAAGGGTATAAGTAGTCTAACACCTGCCCGATATGTTCCTGATAGCAATGTATATATGAGTCTCTCTCTCTCTCTCTCTCTCTCTCTCTCTCTCTCTCTCTCTCTCTCTCTCTCTCTCTCTCTCTCTCTCTAATGTAAATAAATGATAAACGTATATTTCTGGCTTACTTTACTCAGCGTAGGGGATCACTGTTTCCACATCTTTTATAAACTCTCTGCTCAGAGTTACAAACTAGGGTAGATAATCTGTGTTCTGGCATTTTAAGATGACCCTGAGTTGTGCGTAATTTACTTCGTGATGCGGATGATAAATAATCTTGTTTGTTTGCAGCAGATTACTTTTGTGAATGAATTACTTGTATTTATAATGATTCCCTAACGTTTTTATCAGAAGCAGCAGAATCCCGAGCTGACTGATGTGAATAAAGTGTTGTGTGAATAAATTGTGTGCAGACTCTGCTTAATGACTGCTTTTGTTGGTCAAGATGCGTGTTTGTGGGAGCGCTGGGGGAACTGGGTCTGCGGTCTGGCTCTGGCCTTAATTTTGTTGTGTGGTTAGTGGTGAGAGAGAGAGAGAGAGAGAGAGAGAGAGAGAGTGCGTGTGTGTGTGTGTGTGTGTGTGTGTGTGTGTGTGTGTGTGTGTGTGTGTGGTGCTTGCCCTTGTTAGCGATGGTGTCACTCGATTGTGTGAGGGATCGTTGTTACAGCTGGGTGCATGTGCTGGTGTTGGTGGTGGCGTGTGCTTCCTCACTCTTAGGTCTGGCTGATAGGCCGTATTCTTATCAGCCTACCAGACTTACTAGCATGTTTTCTTTAACTTATTTTAGGTATCATTGCTTCTTCTCTTCTGTGTGTGTGTATGT
Source organism: Coenobita brevimanus (assembly GCF_032717465.1). Taxonomy (NCBI): domain Eukaryota; kingdom Metazoa; phylum Arthropoda; class Malacostraca; order Decapoda; family Coenobitidae; genus Coenobita; species Coenobita brevimanus. The sequence goes on along the minus strand of NC_137033.1, from coordinate 4,029,005 downwards.
GTGTGTGTGTGTGTGTGTTTTTTTTCCGACACGCACTGAGCAAATAACATACAAAATACACATACTTGGCGTGGAGATAAACTGGTAAGGAGGAGAAGCTACAGTGCCTCCTAAACTGGCGAGAAATACGGGCTTCTGTTGCCAGGTTGTGTGTGTGTGTTTGTGTGGGAGGAGTGGAGGATTTTCGTAGTCTCCAGGTCGCCAAGGTGTCGCAGAAACTTGAGAAGATAGTCAGTATAAAGTTTTTGTGCTATTTGCATACCAGCCCCGCCCCGCCAAGCCCGGGAGTAAAGGCAGTGGGGAGAAAATTAGGAGAGACGTCGTTTGGTGGAGATTAGGTGTCGGGGTGGCGGCTGTAGGTGACGATAGTGGAGCTGAGGTGACGTAAAAGGTTTTGTGGAGCAAGTAGGGTTGATGGCTTAAGTGCGTTTGGGATAAGAGTGGATGTAATATGTGGGTGGAGTAGCGATAGGAGATCTGATGGGGACCAGATAGTTAAGTGGACATAAAGGGATAACTAGTCTATAATAAAGGTGAATGGGTAAGTGGTTTAGCCCCTTCACCCCGAGGGGATCTCTCCTCACCCGAATTAAATCGTACGGCGTTAGATAGCATAAAACTACAACTTCAGGCGTTGGGGTTAATAATTGTTTCTAATCATTCCACCCCGGAAGGGAGGTCACTCTTCACATTATCGTCTGACCTCATTCAGTATATACTGTAATATAAAACACTTCCTGAGGCTGAAGGAGTTAAGTGTTGGTGAAGGAAGAGTGGATGCATGGAATAGGCTGGAGGAGTAATGATTAGGGAAGTAAAAGTTAAGGGTTTCGGTTGATGAGTCAGATTGTAGGTACCGTAGGGTATGGATGGATGAAATGGGAGTGAGTCAGGCATGAGTGTTGTATGTGGAGTAGAGAAGGTGAAACAGGTAGGTTGCCGGGGAACAGGTGGGGATAATGATGTAGGTGGGATGAAGGTGGGTGAAGGAGGTGGATGATGAAGGAGTGGGTGGAGTAAAGATGGATGAAGCAGGTGGTGTGTGAAGCATGAAATGGTAGGTTAAATATGTCTTGACTTCAGGTGGGGAGAGCAGGGGAGAAGAATGGAGAGCAGAAGGTGAATAGGCGTTGATTTGCCAAGTGGTCGTAGGCTGTCTGTTGGGGTAGAGAGAGAGCGGGGAACTGGGGAGCTGAAGTGGTGACATAATGATAATAGTTGAGTAGGTGGGTGGATGGTGCAGGTGGAGGAATGTTAGTGACAAGAGTAAGGCTGGAGTGGGGTGGATTGTGGACTGCTAACTGAGGGTAAAGGTGGAAGGTAATGACAGCTGATTGGTGTTATGGTTATGGAGTAGCTGCTGGAAGTGAAGCTAAAAGGTGATGATAATAGCTGAATGATGGTATGATTGATTGTGTCGGGAAGTGCAGATGGACAGTAGTCATGGTGGTTGAACAGTGGTTTGATGGTGACGGTGGCTGGAAGTGAAGGTGGAAGGCAGTGATGGTGATAGATGTTATGGCTGGTTGGTAATGGTGATTGACAGTGCAGAAGGAAGGTGGTAATGAATATTGATTGGGTGGCAGTGATAAGTGGTTGATGGCTGGTTGTCGTGGGAAGCAGGTAGGCGATGGGGATGTGTGGGCTGTGAATTCCCTATATATATGTGGTGAAATATGGCACGTGGAAGACAGTGAAGCGCCGGGAGATGACACGGGAAGACGGTTTGGTGTTTGAGATGACTAGATGTTTGAAGAGGATGGCCAGGAAGGTTTCGAGTGGGAAATACTGAGTGCATAATTATAGAGGGAGGTGAGTGTGTAACGTATGTTTGGGATGGGACTCTAGTGAGTGACTTGAGAGTGGAGGCATGCGGGTGAGAGTGAGGCATGTGGGTGTGTGAGAGTGTACGAGTAGGCAGGCAAACAGACTGGACTGAGTAAGTGACGAAGGTATTGAGACTGGTAGTGGGCAGTGGGTGAGTGAGACAGGTGGGTGATGTGAAAATTTACACAAATGGTTAAGCAATGGTCTGGTAAGGTAGGCAGGCAATCAGGCAGATGAGGCAGGTAGGTAGGCAAGCAGATGGACTTGGAGGCAGGAGGTTGAGGCAGGTAGTGGGTGGAGGGCGGATGACACAATAATAAATAAGCCCGCCTCATCCAAAACTCAGTAGGTGGCACCTGCAAGGCTGAGGTGTCAGGCAGGGTGGTGGCAGTTGTGGGGTTGTTGTAGCTGTGGTATTTGCTGAGGGGTGGTGGTAGCTGTGGGGTTGTTGTAGCTGTGGTATTTGCTGAGGGGTGGTGGTAGCTGTGGGGTTGTTGTAGTTGTGGTATTGGCTGAGGGATGGTTGTAGCTGTGGGGTTTTTGTAGTTGTGGTATTGGCTGAGGGATGTTGGTAGTTGTACGGTAGTGATATGCGTGGAGCAATGTTAGTTGCAAAGTCGTGGTTGTGGGGTGGTGAGAAATCTATAATGGTTGGTAATAATAATACTTGATAATTTCATAGACTGTATATTAAATTAAAAAGGACCAGTTTACAAATAAAAATCTTAATTTGGTGATAAAAAGCTTAATTCGGATATCTCAGTTGATGACAGTAAGATCAATAAAATGGTTAATGGACTGGCAAGAATGTAGTCCGACAGCATGACAGGACGATGAAAGGACAGAGTGGATATTATGTAGAATGACAGAGTGCATGGCTGGGAAGGGGAGTGGATGGATAACAGATAATGTTAGAGTGAATGATCGGTAGAGTGGATGGTTGACATTCTTGATGAGTGGATATGCTGGGAAGGGGTTGGGGTAGATAACAGATAGTATGGTAGAGTGAATGGTTGGTAGAGTGAATGGTTGGTAGAGTGAATGGTTGGTAGAGTGAATGGTTGGTAGAGTGGAAAGGTGGATGACGGAGAAGGAGAAAGCTGATGATGTAGTGCCTGAATGAATGGTTGGAAGAGTGGCCGTGTGAATGGTAGAGAACATGAGTCTGGGTTAGATGGTTAGTGAAGTGGCTGGCAAGTAGAGTGATAGGATGGTTGGAAGAGTGACAGAGAGGATGCAGAGTGGAGGATTATGTAGTGTGAGGGCTAGGCAAGATGGTTGATAATGTGGATGCAGAGTGAAGAGAGGTGGATGAAGCGTGAGGACGGGGCTAGATTGTTGACAGGGTGTCCGAGTGGATGCATAGGGGAAAAGAGTGGCTGGAGAGTGAGTAGTGTGGTAGATGGCGGGGCGGGGTAGGGCGGGGCAGGGAGGGGCGGGGCGGGTTTATGGTGATGGACTGCAACACTTAGCACTCACTGCACGCGGCGGGGGTTGGTAGGGGGTGGGGGAGGGGAGAAGAAGCAGAGTGGGAGAGGTAGGGAGATGAAGAGGAGGAGGAGGAATATTTAAAAAGGGAGTGAAAAAGATAAACAGAGGTAGAGTAGGATGGACAGACAGGTGGGGAGAGAGAGAGAGAGAGAGAGAGAGAGAGAGAGAGAGATTTGTCCTTTCGTGGCTGTTTGTTTTAGGGAAGATTATAACAAACAAAACTTTTCTATGAGTTGAAGACATGGATGGAAAAGCAAAACAGGGAGAGACAAGTGGGGGTGGAAAGGGAGGGAGAGGCAAGACGAAGGAGCAGGGAGAGGGAGGGCGGGAGGTTAGGAAGAAACAGTCAAGGAGGGGAAGGGAAGGTAGGGAAGGAAAGTTGGGTAAATGATGACTAGAGGAAGACGGGCAAGAGATGGAGGGCAAGGATGGAACAGGGCATGACTGGCAGGGTTTGACGGGCAGGGGGAGAGAGAGATGGAAGGGCATGAAATGGTAGTGAGGGAGTTGAAGACAGAGGAAGAGAATGGACTTGGTGGGAGTGACAGAGGTAGATAGGCTTGGCAAGGAAGGGAAGGAGGGATGGGGAGTGATAGGGATGAAGTGCAGGGGAGGGGGAGGCTAGGATAGGGACGCTGGGAAAGAGGGTCAAAGAGAATAAAAGAGGGAGCAAAGGCAAGATACAGAAGAGAAGTACAGGGAGAGGTAGAAAAGAAGGGTATGGAGAGGTACGGAAGGAGGAACAGGGAAAGGTAAGAAAGGAGGGAATGACAACAGTGAACCCGAAGAAGGGAGAGACAAACAGGGAGGGGAAGGGTGGAAGGGTCATGGTCAGGGAGAGTCGAGGAAACGGAAAAAGGCGTATGTGATGGAGTGATAACCAGACTCAGACAAAGTAGATGTGGGGAAATCAGAAACGTAGGCAGGAAAAAAAGCAGATAGATAGATAGATAGATAGAGAGAGAGAGAGATGTCTGTAACTTGCTATTTTACCAAACTCAGAAAGCGTTGTTGTTGTGTACGGCGCCATTGGTCTTGCCGCCTACCAGTGACAGGCCATATTTTATGGAGGCTGAGGTTATCGGTCAATATTTATATGACAAGATGTTGTTTATTTACAAGTTTGTGTAGAACGTACCATATGTAGTCCACACACACACACACACACACACACACACACACACACACACACACACACACACACACACACACACACACACACACACACACACACACACACACACACACACACACACACACACACACACACACACACACACACACACACACACACACACACACACACACACACACACACACACACACACACACACACACACACACGTAGAGAAATTTGAGAAAATGTAGGATGATGACGGAACATCAGGCACAGTAGGTTCATCAGTAAACGTGTCGGCCATGGAAAACACATCAGACAGGCAATAATTAAATTTCTCGTGAAAGACTGATGTACTGTGTATGGTGGTAAAAAAATAAATTAATGTTAGACTTGGTAAAACGGGGTCGAGGTTGATGGAAAAGTAAAGGAGTGTAATGATCCTGCGTCCTACTTCCACCTCGCACATTACTACACCAATGACTCTATCAGACCACCACCACCATCATCATCATCATCACCTGCACTTCACATCAGCAGAAAGAGAAGGGCCACGGGTGCGGGAGGGAAAGGGTTGTAGAAAGAGAACAGGGAATGGATTTGGAGAGGGCTAAGAGGGGGTTTTGGGAGGGGGTGGGATTGGGAGTGAGTGGAATGGGGATAGAACATGGGTTATTAGAGGAAGGCTGACTGGGAACTACAAGGAAATGGATGGGGAAGGAGGGGCTATACCGTAATGGGGAATGGGTAACGCTTGTGAGGGAGGCGAATTGTTATTAATGGAAGAGTAGGAGAGGAGGGAGTGTTTATGGGCAGTTGGACATGGTAAAGGAAGTATGAGGGAGTGGGGAAGGGCTGTGAGAAATGGGGAAATGGGGAAGGGTTTGTTGGTTATGGACGGTATGAGACAAATTGCGTGATGGGTAAATGTAGGGAGACGCTAAGATAGAATAAAGGAATGGGCTGTGAGGAGAGAAAGGGAAATGTGTGGGACAAGGGGGAGTAGTGTAAAGTGCGAAGAGAGAGAGAGAGAGAGAGGATTAAGAGGTGAGAAGAACGAGGCAGAGAGAGGGCAGGATAAAGGAAGGTAGGGAGGGAGGGAGAGACAGGCCAAGAAAGAGGGGAGAGATTGGAAGGGTGCAAGAAACAGAAGAGGTAGAGAGGGAGGGATCTGAGATAAGGGGCATCAAGGGAGCGTTATCATTGCTTGGATAGGTTTACGGCGGCCTAGTTTGTCATTAGAGCTCGTTAGGTGGGTGCTAACTGGCCAGGGAGGGAGTGGCGAGGGTGAAGGGGGGTGAGGGTAAGAGGAGAAGAGGGAGGGGAGGCAGAGGTGAGAGATTGGTGGGCGTGAGGGAAGAGGAGAAGAGGGTAAGGGGAGGAGAGGGAGAGGGCAAGAAGAGAAGAGGGCAAGGCTAAAGGAAAAGAGTAACGGGAGGCTGAGTAAAGAGGTAGGGAAAGGCGAGGGGACTGAAAGGAGACAATAAGGGAGATAGTAAGAGAGGAAGAGGAAAAGGAGCAGGTATGGGCTAGGTAAGGGTGAGGGAAGAGGAGGGAAGGGATGAGCGAGGGAAGATGAGGAAGAGGAACAGGTCAAGAGGAGGAGTGGGCAAAGACAAGGATAAACAGGAAGGGAAAGTACGGGTGAAAGGAGAGGACAGTAAAGGGAGGGAAGGGAAAGGGGAAGAGAAAGGGGAAAGAGAAGGGGAGGTAAGAGAAAAGAGGAGGTGGAGGCAATGGAGGCTGGCGGAAGAGGAACAAATCAGAAGGTAAGAGAGACGACCTGCAGTAGATCTGTTGAACCATACGAGGCAACTCTTAAAGGTGTGATACAAACAAGGCTACGTGAGTGAGAAAACTAAAACAGCATTAGGCCTCTCCTCCCCCAGTTTTACACCAGACCCTCCAGCCAAAATCAACAGAGGTAAGTGGGAAGGAGCACCATGCAGTAGGGAGAAAATGGAATAGACATTTTACCATTAAGAGTGGAACAGATAACTATAGATGGAAAAGGGAGGCTGGAGGAGAAAAGGTGTGTGGTATATGGAGAAGAGAGTGAGAAAACGGAGGAGTGGAAGAGTTGGTAGTATAAGGGGATGAGAGGAGAGAATGGAAATGGTGAGAAGAGGTAGGACAGAGTGAAGGGAACAGAAGATGAGGGTAAGAGAAGAGAAGAGAGTAAGGCAAGGCTTAAGTGAAAAGAGGGAGCTGAGAAAGAAATGAGGAGGAAATGAAAGAGGATGAAGGAAAACAATGAGGAATGGGTAAGAAAAGGAAGAATGGCAAGTGAAAGAGTGAGGGGAAAGAAAGCAGGGAGAGAATGGAGAGGAGGGAATGAGTGAGAGGAGAGAGCAGAAAAAGCGCGGAGAGAAAGCATGAGGGGAAAGAAAAGAGAGGAAAAATGGAAAGAAGGGGAGGGGGGAGAGAAGGGTGAGTAGAGAGAGAAGGGAGAACTGAAGTGATAAAGAGGAGAGAGAATGGAGAAGAGGGAAATGAGGGGAGAGGAAGGGTGTGGTTAAAGTGAGATGGGTGGAAGCGGGTGGAGAGAGAGAGAGAGAGAGAGAGAAGGTGAACGAGGGTGCGTATATCTCACTTCTCTTGTACTTCCTGGGAGACACAAATATTTGTTGGGAAAGGAATATGAAGTTTGTGAATAGAAGTCCAAGAGCGCACGAAAGAGAGAACTGAGAAGGTATAGAAATATGAAGAGGCTGAAGATGACAGTGGAAAGGAAGATCAGAATACTATTAGGAAGAGAAGAGAAGAAAGAAAAGAGATATTATGAAAAGAGGAAAGAGTGGTACGGAAGAGAGGAGGAGGAGGGAGAAGAGGAAAAGAGAGAAGACCCGAGGAAAGGAGAGAAAATATACAGAGGAGAGGAGGAAGGAAGAGAGAAAAGTACATACAAGTAGAGGAGAAGAGTTGAAACGAGACGATATGAGATGAAATGAGAGGAGGGGGAAGAGAGATGAAAAGTAAGGAATAGAGAGAAGTGAGTAGAGGAAAGATAAGGAAGGAAGAAAGTGAGTTGGAAAAGAGGAGAGAGTAGAGGGGAGGAGAAGAGAGGCGAATTGAAGTGAGGAGAGGAAAAGAGAGGTGAGGTGAGGAAAGGAGAGAAAGAGAGGGGTGGAGAGCCTCAGGGAGCAAAGAGATGAGAGTACAAGTTTGGAGTGTGTGAGGAGAGGACGTGAACGTGTGAGACGGCAGAGAGAGAGAGAGAGAGAGAGAGAGAGAGAGAGAGAGAGAGTCACCCTTGTCCTTCATTACGCCGTCCTCCACACCTTCCTGCATTGTGGTTGAGTCGTCTTCATTGTGGTGCAGGTGCGGTATTGTGGTAGTGTGTGGTGTGTTCGGGGAGGGGGGTTGTGTTGGGGCCATTCTACCCCCTCCACACACACACACACACACACACACACACACACACACACACACACACACACACACACACACACACACACACACACACACACACACACACACACACACACACACACACACACACACACACACACACACACACACACACACACACACACACACACACACACACACACACACACACACACTCTTACTTTTCTCTGTTTGCACTGTTTTACACTTTCACGGTTTTACACAACCTTCAGTACTGCATCCCATCCCTCCTCATTCTCCTCCTCTCTTTCCCTTTATAGTTTCTTTTTCCTAATCGTTTTCTTTTCCTTTTTCCCTTCCTCAGCATCACCCTTTTTTCTTACTTCTCACACCTTCCTGCCACCGTTCTCTCTCACTTCCTTTCCACACCCTACCTCTCCCGCTGCCCTCCTTTCCGTGCCTCATGACAAACACTCCTCTTCCATCCCTCGCCCTACCCCGATTCTCTTCCTCTTCTCCCTCCCTGTCACTTTCTCACCCCTCACTCTACAGCTCCTCACTTTCTCTCTCCCCCTTTCTCCTCTCCATTCCCCTATTCTCTCTCTCTCTCTCTCTCTCTCTCTGCTCTCATTCACTCTACCTTTAGCTCCTTCATACCTGTCTCCTTCTCCTACACTCATCCATTCTTCGTACCTCTCTCCCCCATCCTTCTGCCCCTTTCCCTTCTCCTCATTCTTCCTTCTCTTCACCCTGTCTCCCCCTCGTCCACCTTATCTCTGAGCCCATCACTTTCTCTATCACACCTCTCTCTTCCTCATCCCATTCTCGTCTTCCCCCATCTCTGACTCATCATCTTCTCGCTCTTTCTTTGTCTCTTCCTCTTCCTCCTTCATTCTTCACACCTCTCTCACACATCCCTCCCCTCTTCCCTCTTTCTCCTTTCTTCTCTCCCTCCTCCCCACACACACTCTCGTCACCTCTCCCCACATGACAGGCGAGGTACGGCAAGTTTGTGAATAATGTGGGCTAAAGTGTGCCTGGAGTAGCGCGTCATTAAACTTCTGACTGTGGGTAGGATTTGGCTAAGCTTAGTGTGAGACTGGCCTTGGGGACTTCACCATCAGCCTCTTCATTACGGCCACGGCTGTTATATTTTTTTCCTGTTATTTCCAGAAGATTTTTTTCGGTACCGGATAGCTCTCTCGTAGTGAAGGGGTTTATTGAGTGTGTAACTAACTTTTCCAGGTCTCTCCCCAGCTGAGTAAGGTCATCTGGAGAGGGCAAGAATAAAACTGTACCATCGAAGTGAAGTGGCTAACCTTTGTTCTACGATGGCGTCTTTTTTCGTTTTGCTGGTACTACACACCAAACGATTTTGTTCAGATCATTTTTTTTTTTTTCTGGAGTGATTAGATTTTGTCTTCACTAACCTTTTCACTGCTTGGATGCTGTCTTTGAATACAGTCGTATGGAAGTAACAAGAATGAACTAAATAATGTGTCACCAGTTCAGAGTGATTAACTGATCCGAAAATACATTACCTCTTTCAGTCAGAGATGCCTATCATCAGCTGAATAAAATCGTCGCGTGGTATTAGTAATAGGAGCTGCAAAACCCGGGCTCATTTCAACGTGCAACCGGTGACTGCATGCTGGAGTTGTCCCTGTCCTGCAGTTCATCATCCTCCTTCCAGGGGATGAGGAGGGAGCAGAGGGACGTTTACATAAAAGGGCAGAGGAGATAGTTATACTGGCACCACCATGTAAAGGGATTCCTCCCCAGCACCACCCTCCTGTGCTAACCAGAATAAAGAGAAATGCTTTATATATCTAGTTGAGTGGATTAACCCTTCCAGTACAAGGATGTCGTTCTAATTTTATTCCTTCTGCCGCCGTACGATTTCATTAACTCCTA
>NC_137033.1:3991805-4016805 GCF_032717465.1 Coenobita brevimanus | reverse complement strand
GCAATGACTGATTATGTGTGTGTGGATAAGAGATTGAGAAGGTATGTAATGGATACAAGAGCATACAAAGGTCGGGGGAGTGGACTTTTGAACCATCGCTTGGTGGTGAAAGTCAAGGTTCAAGAGCAATGGAGGAATGGAAGGAGGAAAGGACAGGAGGAAGCAGTCCATACAGCGAGGATAGAAAGGTTGAAAGAGGATGAAAAAAGAAATAAAAAGCAGAATATAAGAGAGAAGTGGAGGAGCGATTAGGTAAATATGATTTGAAGCAGATGGGGGAGGTGGAGGGTGTGTGCAAGATATTCACATAAGAAGTCCGTGCAGCATGTGAGGTGGTGTGTGGGGTGAAGAGAAGACAGGATACAAGGAACATCATGGTGGATTGAAGAGGTGAGACAAGCTGTGATGCAAAAGAAAAAAGCATATAGTGAGTGAATGAGAATTAGTGGCACGGAGGCAGTTGAGAGACGGATGAGAGAGTTAAATGTAGAGAGGAAGAGAGAAGTGAAAAGATTAGCAAGAGAGAGTAAAAAGAGAGTGGATGAGGAGTTTGGAAGGAATTTGAGTATACAATGGAGGGAATATAGGAAAATGTTCTGGAAGAAGGTAAAAAAAGTTAGACAGGGTGATAAAGATGTTAGTGGGTGAGTGAAAGATAAAAATGGTAGCTTGATGGTGGAGAAGTGAGAAAAAGTGAGCACATGGAGAGAACACTTTAAGAAACTGTTAAACATGGAGAACGAAAGTAATGCGAGTATAAGTGGCTGGGGAATGGCTGGGAGAAGGAAGGAGGTGAGAGGGGAGGAAGAGATCAGTAGGGTGGAAGTAGTGATAACAATAAAGAAAGTCATATGAGGAAACCCCCAGGAATTGACGAAGTGTGTGGTGATATTCTGAAGCATGGGGTATAGACAGTAGTAGAATGGATATGGAAGATATGCAGATTGGCCCGAGAGGAAGGTGGAGTCCCGGAGGATTGGAAATCAGGTAAAGGGAAAAAGAAGTGTATGGTAATCACTGGGGGCATATGTCTTCTTAGTGTAACAGGAAAAGCATGTGGTAGGATACCTATTGACAGAGTTAGGAAAATAACAGAAATTAGTTGGAGAAGAACAGGGAGGTTTTAGGAAGGGAATAGGCAGTGATAAGAAACAGGGTAGTGAGCATGGAAGTAAAAAAGTCACTGCATGATAGCATTGTAATACCAACTCTAACGTATGGAAGTGAAGCTTGGGCCGTGTTGGAAGGATACATGTCAAGAGTGAGAGCAGTGGAAATGAGTTATCCGAGAAGAGCATGTGGCGTTACATGGAGGGACAGACTGACAAATGAGGAAGTGAAGGAGCGTTGTGTTGTGGTTGTGGATGTGAGAGAAGGCTTTAAGAGAAATACACTGTGGTTTTGGCCATGTGGAGAGGATAGAGGGCGAGAGACTAACGAGGAGAATGTATGTGAGTGAGAAAGAGGCGGAGAGAGGGAGAGGAAGGCCGAGGATGTGATGGAGGTATGAATTGGACAGGTATATGAGATAGGGGTGTGAGAGCTGGGGGAAGGGCAGTAAAGGGCGGGGGACAGGGCGACATGGAGGCTATTTGTTTGTGGCCATCCCTAACGGGATTGAGGCGTCTGGCAATAGATAGATAAACAGAAGACGTACTGTGAGGTGCCCTATGCAGTCGTCGAGAATATGGATGTAAGAGAAAAGGAGGAAAGGAAAACGAAGAGAAGCAGACCTATTAATTCTTTCGGAGTTGTGTACTGTGGCTGACTCTAACTACGGTATCCTTTTTATGAGTCAGAGACAAGGCTACAGATAAACAAAGATTGTAATTAGTACCATACGGACGAGTAAAAGTGGCACCTACGTACAAGTAATTTACTTTGCATGGAAAGACATAAGCCTGTGAAGAATGTGCATACCAGAAGGAAGACTTGCATGGGTTAGTTAAGCTGTAAATTATACTGACAGGCCGAGTACAGAGAGTGGGCATGTAGCAGATATGATAAATGTTGGACACGGCCGCAGAATGGCGAGGTGTCGTGTAAGATTAAATCACCGGCAAGGAAGAAACAGCAGGTGAGCCAGGATAAAGCAGACTGATATAACCGTAAGGAAGATGACATCTGATTTTAACTGAATGAATTCAGACACTTTTAAAAATATATATTACATATAGATAAGAATACTCAAGGGAGGAATGTCTGTCGTATTAGTATGCTTATATAAAGTTAAGTTCTTAATATATATTGAAGGTTGGATATGGTTTAGGAAAGCATGGAATAAAGAATAAAAAGGACGAGATGAAGGACTTTTGTCAGACAGAATTAACAGTCAGTCAACGCTTCCATTTTGGTTTCAGTTCTGGAGCTTTAAGCAGCACTCTGAACGCAATACAAGGAGCACATCGAAGGGGGTAGAGGAAGTCATTTCTGTTAGAAGTATGAAAGTATGAATTTAATTACCATAATCATGTTCATGGTCGAAACCGCTTTTGTACCCGGTATATTAATTCTGTTAACATCACTTCATATTATTTCTCCGAGAGTGAGTATAGGAACCTGAGTGTAATGATGCTGTAACTATTAACCCTGTCATGATTGGGACAGTCCGGGCATTCTATTTAAGCTAATACCAATTTCATTCAACTGAGAGTGTGTCTAAGGAGCGTAAGAATGTTAATAAGAGCATCTAGAGCAAACAAAAGCTAATCGGTAAAAGATTGATGGAATAGATGTGTTGAAGAAGGAAACAGGAAAATGATGAAGGGAGGGATAACAGGAAAAGCAGAGGGATATGATAGTACTAAGAAAAAGATGATATGAAGAAGGGAAAAAAGAAAACCATAAAGGAAAAAGGAAGGAAATTGAAAGAAGAGGACAGTTCAGCACAAAGGAAGTGTCGGGTGAAGAAAGGAAAAATGAGGTAAATTAATGGAGGAAAAAAAAGAAAGTAAAAACACAGTAGAAATAATGAATAAGGGGGGAAAGCAGAAACACTAATGGAGGAAAAATATGAAACTGAGAAGAGACGGAATTTTGGAATAAGAGAGAGAAATGAAAATCACGAAAAGAGAAAACGAGGTAAATAGATGAGAATGCTAATGGAAGGAAGAGAGGAAAAGGAAAGAGGAAAAGAGGACAACGATGTAAAGGAGGGTTGGAGGAGTAGGAGAAGATGGGAAAGGAGAAACACGATAGGAGGAAAAACATGAAAATGAGAGTAGAAGGAGAGGGAGGAGACGTGCGAGGACGTGACGTGGTGTCGCTATGAAGTTTTTTGGGGTGGTGGCGTCTGCGTGGAGGGTGGGGCGAGGAAGAGACCCTGAGAGGAAGGGGAAGAGGAAGAGGAAGAGGTGGAGGCATGGAGAAAAGAGTGATGAGGAGGAGGTAAGACAGGGGACGGAAATAGGGGTAAATGGAGAATGGAAAGAGAGAGAGGAAAGAGGAGTTGGGGAGCGGAAAGAAAAATGGAGAAGGGAGGTTCGGAAAAGAGGAAGAAGTGTAGAGAGGGGAGGCAGGGATGAAGGGAGGGGAGGAAGAGGTGTAAGGAGAGGAGAAAGGGATGAAGAGAGGGGAAAAGAGATTGATGAGTGGGGTAAAGAGACGTTAAGAGGGAAAGAAGAGGCGCTGAGAGAAAAGGAAGAGAAAATGGATGAGAGAGGTGGAGAGAAGAAGAATGGAAAGGTGGGAGACAGAGAGAGAGAGGTGGAGGAAATGGAAAATACAGTTATAGTGTTGAAGAAAAGGAGAGGGAAAGGGGCGTGAAGAAGAGGAAAAGGAGAGGAAAGCAAATGGAGGACGAAAGAGAGATAGAAATGACAGATGTGAAGAGGAGAGAGGAAAGACATGTGGAGAAGAGGATGATGAGAGGAAAAGGAGGCGTGGAGAGGGAAGGGGAAGGTGTGGAGAAGAAAGCGTGAAGAGGGAGTTGTATGAACTGGATGAGAAAGCAAAAGAGAGGTAGCTGAAACGTGGGGAAGGAACGGCAAGAAAATGAGATGCAAGAAGAATCGAAAAAAAAAACAGAGAAGTGTTTAAAAGAACCACGTAATACGAAATCGAAGAGGAAGACGTGGTGAAATGTAGAGACTGACATTCAAAGTGACGGGGAAAGAGTAAAGAAACATGGAAAAAAAGTGCCGTACTATTGAGAGTTTGCGGAATTGGAGAAGTGGGATGCTGAGAAAAATTAAGGAGGAACTGATACTCTGGTCTGTGAAGCGAAGTAATTCAGTGATTGAATGTGTGAGGGAAGCTTAGCCTGAATAAAAAAATGTATGGTATTTAGCACTCAGTCTCCTGTGACTTGACCTAAGAATACAGGAATTGTTCAAGGCGGGTAGGATCGATGAGAAATGAAGGAGGGGGTCGAGGTATGCGCTACAGAAATTCGAGATGAAGGCTAGGAATATGAGAATGGGAGTGAAAATATCCCTTCAAGACAAGTGTGTTGAATATGACTTGATTTAACTTCTTCAGTAAGAAGGAGAGAAATATTCCCATCAGCCCACGCGATCTCATATCAACATAACTTCCATCAATAACGTACTGTAGAATATTGAAGTGCTGAGTGCAGAATAAATTGCTAAGAAGGAGCTGTTACAAAACATCGACTTAATATGACTCAGAGAAACAGAGATGAGTTACTTGAGTAGTGTTTGTGAGTTACCTGAAGAGAAGAATGAAATGTGGACGTATGTGAAGGTTTACTAGGCTTCAAGGTGAGTGCTACAAGTATAAAGTTTGGAGGTTTACACACGCAAAGTTTGAAGTTAATATAAAAACATATGATACAACGAAGAAGAAAAATAAATACGAAGAAATATGGCAGCAATAGCAGTTATGTCAGGAAAGATTTGGAAGAGTAGTGAGTAAGAGGAAGCTGTACATGAGAAGAGAAGAGGTAAGAGTGAAAATGAGGATGGATGAAAAGAAGAAAACGAGACTATTAAGGCAGAGAAAGAGAAGAGGAGGAGGCCAGCAGGTAGTGTAGGACGCAGGTAAACCTTATGGTGTTCACTATGACGTACTTGTTAATTTAATGAAGCTCCATCCAGACGATTATATTCAAACTAGGACGACCCTGTGGTTGTGAGGGACTAAATGAAGGCTGTATGTAACCATCCCAGTTCAGAATATCTCCCCGAACCTAAATAAGACCAGGAAGAACACATAACAAAGCCGTCACCGTACTGAAGTGGATGAAGTGAGAAGAACAGGGTCGAGAGGTTGGGAAAGGCATGTTAAGAAAAAGAAAGTAGTGAACGTGAATATGGAAGGGAGAAGGAACTTAGGAAGAAGAGCACATGTAATAAAAGGTGAAGAGGAATAAAGGACAAGAAAGGGATAGTACGTTAATGTAGGAGTGAAATAACGACAGAGGAGAAAGGAAAGAAAACAGAAAGAAGAAAGAAAAGCAAATTTGAAGAGAAAACAAACATCCACTGACCTGCTTGTCCCTTTGAAGCTTTTTGTGGTGAAGTTGGACTTAACCACTGTAACTATTCTGAAAGCCAAAGACAAGGATAGCGAGAGAGAGAGAGAGAGAGAGAGAGAGAGAGAGAGGCGCAAAGGAATAGATTAGTGGCAGGAAGAGAGATGTGGGGGAGAGGGGAGGGGAGGGACTGAAGGGGAGAGGGGAGCCACAAAACAAAAGACGGTGTGAAGGAAAAGGTGAGAGAAATGAGAGGGAGAGAGAGGAAGAAGAGGTTGCATTGTATAGCCCGGACGTGTGTAAGGGTGAGTAGGAGGCATGGGGGAGGGAAGGGAAGAGAGAGGTGTGTTGAAGAGGGCCTGAGGTGAGAAGAGAGAGAGAGAGAGAGAGAGAGAGTGCAACGTGTTTCAAGTGGTGGGTTCTGAATAGAGATGTAGGGAAGTTGCAGTGGTATGAGCCGTAAATGTGTGTGCGTGTTTATGAGAAAGAGAGAGAGAGAGAGAGAGAGAGAGAGAGAGAGAGAGAGTGGCCAAAGAATAGGTGTTGGAGGCTAGGACAACGCCTTCATGTACTTGTGTTGCTGAGGAAATGGAACAAATGATCTGCTGTAGAAAAGTGTTGGCGAAACGTGAATGCTTAGATTATTAATGTGATGAAAGGGAAGAAAAAAGAGGAAAAAACAGCAAAGAGAGGACGAGGAAATATTGACGAGCCTTCCTATCTCTCGGAATGACTCTCTCTCTCTCTCTCTCTCTCTCTCTCTCTCTCTCTCTCTCTCTCTCTCTCTCTCTCTCTCTCGCCACCTCCGGCCGTTGGTGTCAGTGTGGTGATACACAAATACGAACCTCATCCACACCTCCTGACACCTCCTCCTTTCATACCCACATCTGCCTCGGCCTAACCCTTGTAGAACCTGTTTTAACCTCGGCTAATCCTGTCTCTCCTCAAATAATCGCACAGTACAGCCTATTCACCCCTCGTCTTTATTCTCCTAGACATAGCCTTCGCCCATAACTCCTTCAGCACAATAATTTCATTTTATTTCTTATTCCTCCGGCGACGAGACGATTTTATTAAGCGCACGAGAGAGCCTTAGTAGTAATGGGATTTAGTGAAGGCCAGATCTAACCACACCAGTGTAAGAAGTCTCTCCTATGCAAAATCAAATAACCTGGAGATTGCATGAAAATATTAAACGTCTTCGTAGGTAAATGATAAGCTACATCTGAGCCTCTCCCAGCTTAACTTTTTGTCACGAATGGTGCTTTGTCAATACTAGACGTAAAGAGATGTCTGGTATAAGTTTATTAAGCGTATTTTCGGGTTTGAAAATAAGTTTAACCTTCTCACATAATTACTACATGCGACCGTCCACTTTTTGTTTACCAATTTTCTTATCAGTGTCGTCATTTTAACCTTCTCTCTCTCCTCCAGGTAAGGCTGATGCGTCTGGTGTGGGCTGTTCGACCTTGCAACTTGATCCACGTGCAGCTCTACCAAGTCTGCACCCAGGTAATACAGTTCACTTATATTAAAAAAATTATTTGGGTGTTTTGCTTGTCAGTCAGGCAATACTTACGTTCATTGTCGACTGTGAGCCACTCTCAGATAGGCTAATACCCTCTCATATGTGGTGGTTGTGTTCGTCGTTTGGATTTTTTGCTGCGTGTGATTATGTGTGAAACTTTACTGTAAATGATCAGCATGTGTGTGTGTGTGTGTGTGTGTGTGTGTGTGTGTGAGAGAGAGAGACAGAGACAGACAGACAGACAGACAGACAGAAATCTTCACCAAATAAACTGGAGTGGGGGGGGGAGATATGCAGGCAGTGAAGTGGTCAAGAGAAGATGAAAATGGAATTGAACAATACCAGAAAACAAGAGTAACATCAAAACAAACAGAATGGGGGTAGGTGGGAGGGCGAGACACATCAGCAGACGTTGTAAGTTGGTGAGCAGACAGTGGAACAAGACTAGTAAGCTGATAAAGCAGATAATATACACCAAACCAGGCAGAGGAAGGGTGTAGGCAAGCAGAGACGAGGAGGAACTGGACAGAAAATGGATATGAGAAGGTAAAGAGGTAGTGTGACAAGATTGGCAAGGAGATAAAGGGCAACAGAACAAGGAGAATGGAAGCATCACTAAGCAGAGGTAGAAAGAGGAGGAGAAGCAGACATGGAAGGATATGTGAGTAGGTGAGGAAGCAGAGGAACAAGACTAATAGGCTGATGAAGTACTGTTTATGCAGAGGAAGTACAAGAACAAACTAGGAGAAGGTGAGATGGACAGAGTGTGTGTTGCTGTGTGAAGAAGTAGAGGGACAAGAAAAGTAGGGAAAAAGTACTTCAAAGCAAGCACACACACACACACACACACACACACACACACACACACACACACACACACACACACACACACACACACACACACACACACACACCACAGATCCTGAGAAAGGGTTATGATAGGCCGTAAAAGTGGATGGGTAATGAAAAGACCAAAACTGACCACCTTTGTCCCAAGAGATTTTGCGGGGAAGGTAGTTAGTGTACAGCTTTTGGGCTCATTTACCCGTCGAAAATGCCCCATATAGTTCTGACAGTCATACGATGGACACCGATTCGTTACCAAGCCAAAGAACAACATGAAAACAAGTCGAAAAGCAGGTAAGAGCATTGGCAAGCAAGGAAATAATGAAGGAGTGAAGCCAGACTGCGAGGATAGGGCGGCAAAGGAGCGAGATCAGCAAGCCGATGATGAGACGGAAAGAAAGGAAACGAGAAGATTATTTATGTAAGGAGAGAGAACATCAACAAGCACAGAAATGGAGGGAGAGAGAGAGAGAGAGAGAGAGAGAGAGAGAGAAATTCGAGATGACCAGGCAGTAAAAGGGGTGTGGTGTGGGATAGTGTGGGTATAGGTGAGGAGGCGTGGTAAGGGAAAGATAAGAGAGATAACTGGGGATCCTGTCTCAACACGGGGCGAGATGAGCGGCCCAGATAAAGCCTCCCAACACAGTGCCCTCTCTCTCTCCTCGTGTCTCTCGGTCAAGTGCTTCTCCGCCTCCAAGCACCCCCTAAATCTTTTGTCTCTCGTTAAGTTCTGAACTTTATCTCTCCCCTTCCTTTCCTGTATTTTAGTCTGTGAGCTTTAAGGCTGGATGGCGTGTCCTTCCCTCCAGTTTTGCATTTCTTCTCTTAGGCTCTTTTCCCCGTTTATTCCTTACTTGGCTGTGTGTTCCATTTTTGCGCTTTTACTAGTTTGTCCTCTCTCTCTCTCTCTCTCTCTCTCTCTCTCTCTCTCTCTCTCTCTCTCTCTCTCTCTCTCTCTCTCTCATTATTGTCTAATTTTTTCTTCTTCCTTCCTCTTGTCACTTCAGTCATGCTTCCTCTTTCTTCAGTTCCTGTATCCTTTTCCGTTTACTTCTTCCAACCTTCTTTCTCCTCCTCCTCCTCCTCCTCCTCCTCCTCCTCCTCCTCCTTTCTCTTGTATCTACAATTATTAATCACGTGTTCCTTTCCCTCTCCCTCCCTCTCTACGTCATCATTTCCTTCCCCTCCTCTCCTTGCTCTGATCTCTCACATTTCATCCTACTTCCACTCCTGACAAGACACCAGCTGCAGTTTTATGCTGGAATTCCCTGAGAAAAAAATTGTATTAAAAAATTTTATACTGTGCATTGAATCATCATCATCATCATCATCATCATCAGCAGCAGCAGCAGCAGCAGCAGCAGCAACAACAACAACAACAACAACAACAAGAACCGCTGCAGCTGCAAAACAATAAAAAAAAAACTAGAAGGGCTTTCCGAAGAGCATTTATATGGAAGAATAATTCCCACATATGGAAAAGTTTATTCAGATGACACAACTGTTTGCGACCAAAGCTCTTTTATCTTCTGAATAAACAGCAGTTCCATATTTGGAGAAATTAAAGCACTAGCTTGAGGAAAAGACCCGGTCATTTTTAGCACAGCCATATGTGGGTATAATTTGGGTATGATTCTTGTTTTTGAACAATTTATGACACAGTTAATTGTAGACACAGAGTACCGTACCGGTAATTATACAGGAGTTTTTCTTCCACGATACGCTGAGTCTTGGCTTTAGTTAAGTAACTCCTGTGGCCAACATGCTTTCACTGCATATTTGTCTTTTTATTTCGATAACATTGTCATTATTTGTCTTGTTTACTACAGACAATTATAATCACTACAGGAGAAATTTTTCCAACCCGAAGGCGTTGTATATAACCTTCAACGATTCCTTCCCAACAACAGGTTTTCAAAAGATGGATAAAATTGTCTAGATTATGGCAAGAATGAATGAATGAAATACGTCACCTGATTTAAGGAGTTAATTACTTCAGTCCGAGGATATACTATATATTCTTTCTACTACCAGACGGTATTAATCAGGTCTTGAGAGGCTTTTCGAGTTGAAGGGGTTATACATATCCTTCATTAATGCTGTCCTCACTAAAGATCTATCCTAAGGTGAAGCAAGTAGGAATGAGGCAGGAAGAGCGAAACTTAAAAATACGTCTCTTGATTCAAGGGGTTAATGGCTTCATCCTTGAATCAACAGAAATATCAGAATTTTAGGATGATCGCCTTTGACTGTAGGTGGCGTCATGTTTAGTTTATCCTTGTTACAGCCAGATAATGTAATTCGGTTTAGGAAAGGCCTCGTGTACTGAAGGATTTTATTCAGGCTATATCTAATACCACCAGTGCTAAGAAGTCTATCCTAATTTTAATACAACTGTCAGGAGATGGCAAGAATAAGCTAAAGGAAACGTCACACGGATTCAAAGGACTGACCTACACACATCTAGATAGACAGAGGAGGAAGAACACACAATCGTTTCCATCCTCGGGTGAAGAAAGAGGTAATAACCGTTTAATGAAGATCTCATCTTTATCGTGGCCTTTTGTGTGTGTGTGTGTGTGTGTGTGTGTGTGTGTGTGTGTGTGTGTGTGTGTGTGTGTGTGTGTGTGTGTGTGTGTGTGTGTGTGTGTGTGTGTGTGTGTGTGTGTGTGCCGGTATGCGTGACCACAAACGGGTTAGTGTGGAGGGTAATGGTCTCTTTTAGTTTATTCTGTCAAGTACCCTGGTTAGCCTTGCCTTGTCTTGCCTAGCTCTGCCTTGCCCTGCCCTGACTCACATCACTTCACTCACGCCCTCATCCCTCCTCACCCCGCCTCTCCCATCACCCACCCTGTCTCGCCCTCACCTCCCACCTCTCCCTCGTCCTTCTTTACCTCGCCCTTCCTTACTACTTCCATGCCTGACGGTACCTCACCACGCCCTGCCTCGTCGCACCATTGCCTCGCCCCACCTCACCCAGTCCTGTCCCACCTTGCCCCTCCCGACCCTGCCCTATCCTGCGTAACCCTCTCCTTCACCCCGCCCAGCCAAACCCCGTCCTGCTACACCCCGCCCCGCCCCGTCGTGCCCCACCCTATCACTCCTCACCCTTCCTTCAGCCCGTTCCATCCCATCGTGGTTCATCAGTCCTTCTGTCCCAATCCTTCTTCTCCTACCCTCTGCTCTTCCTCTCACTTCGTCTCATCCCACTTGTTTTTTTCGCTTTATTCTCCCTTCTCCCTTCTTTGGCTCCGCTGTAGCCCGCTTCTCTACCTCTCTCGTCTTTCTTTCTTTAACCTTTCCCTCTCCCCTCTTCCTTTCTTTGTAGACTTCCCTTATTCACCTTTTCTTACCTGATCCGCCTCTCCTTTTCCCCTCCTTTGTTCCCTTTCCATTGCCCAATGTATTTCTTCCTTCCTGTCATCCACCCCACCCCTTCCCTTCCCTTCTCTAGCCTTTCCTTTCCTTCGTCGTCCCTTCTTCTGCCGTTCTCCTGCTGCTCTTCCATCCCTCCTCCTCTCCATTTCCTCTCTTTAGCTTCCCTCTCCCTTCCACCTCCTGTATTTCGCTCTCTTCTCCCCCAAGTCTTTTGTCATCCCCCACTCCCTCTACCTACCCCTTTTGAACCCCCCTCCCCCCCTACTCGTGGCCCGGCTAACCACAACCAGACCCCGCTGATCGACTGTACCGCCAGGCTTCACCCCAAGTTTGCCCTTCCCTACATTACCTCACCCCTCACCTCCCTTCCTCTCCTCTCCCCTCCCCTCCCAACTCTTCTCTTCCCAACCCTACCTCGCCACTCCACTCCCCTTACCGCCACGTTCTCACGGGCTATACAGTATTTTCTTTTACATGTGTACAGTGCTGTATTGTTGTGACATGCATAGGCCTGTTTTGTTGCCATCACATTCTGTACTATGGATCTGGGGCTGATATGAAGAACATCGTCTGGGAGCAGCAACAATAAACCTGTGAAGATAAAGGGTTCACTACGAGGGGTCTCCTGGACTGAATAATATATTTTGGTCGTAAAAAGAATAATAAAATACCATCAAATTAAAGGAAAAAACGCTGTCAGTACAAGAAGTTTCCCCCAAGCCGAATGAAACTGTCTGGCGGTATCAAGAATGAAACACACGGTAAGACGTCATCGTACTCAAGAAGTTAAAACACATACTTCCTTCCCATTTCACTGTGTATTCCTTAGGTTAGCTGAAATTGTCTGGAGGCAGCATGAGTAAAATAAAAGAGTCGTCAGTTTACCGAAAAGGTTAATGCAAACTTGCAGAAATTCGAACGGTCAAGAGCGTTCCGAAGTTGATTTGAAATATTTGGGACCTAGATTATTCAATATTGGATGACGCGTGCATTTATATTTTGGCATGATATTTGCTTGATTTGGGGATTTTTTTATTTTCTATTTTCATGTATTTTTTTATGTAGTTTGTTACGTAGAGTCGTACTTGGTGCCTTCCTCCTTGGGCTGGGTTCATGACTGACATAACCAGAAATGATTTATTCCTCACCACATCTTCTTACGGGACAGGTACCGTTGGAAGATAATGACGAGTGTTATTGTTTATTTTCTGAATCTGAGCATATTGTGCAGAGCCCATTCATGAGCCAGTCTTTCTACCTCCCAGTCATCTTCGCATGCAACATGAGTATTATCCGCTAAATTTGTTCAGACGTATACTATATATAGACAGATAGATAGTAAAGATGTTTGGTGGTTTTGTGTGTGTGTGTGTGTGTGTGTGTGTGTGTGTGTGTGTGTGTGTGTGTGTGTGTGTGTGTGTGTGTGTGTGTGTGTGTGTGTGTGTGTGTTCCCCCACCACACACCAGGTGACTTCATTCCCAGGTGTCACATAGGTATACCACCACGCTTACCTTCACCCCTCCCTCACTCTTTCACCCTATCCCTACTGCGTCGTTCCCTTCCCCTCCCCTCCCTTTTTTACCACGCCTAGTCGTCCCTTCCCGTCCCTCTATCCACACTTCTTTCCTCCCCATCATATTATTCTCTATACTCACCCTTTCTTATCTTTTCCTATCCTTTTCTTCCTTCCCCTCATCTTCTTTCCTCCCTCTCCTCGCCTTCTCTTGTCCTTTCCTGTCTATCCTTGCCTCTCCCAATCACTTCTTACCTTAAAAATGATTTCCTTTCACCTGTTTCTATCCCAGTGCACCAACTAATTTCCGATATTCATTTCTCCTTCTTACTCGTCCCTTCAATTGTTCTCATTTCATTCCCTTTCCTATCCTTCTTGCCTTCCTTCCCTTTTCATCCTCTCACCCCACCCCATTCCCCTTCCGCCTCCACTCCTTCACAATTCCCCTCGTCCCCTTCACCTTCCCACCCCTGCGCACTTTTCCTCCCCATCCTGCTTCCCTTGCTAACCCCTTTCCATTTTCTTTATGCAACATCCTGATCTCCCTTTTTGGTTGTCGTCAGGCTTTGTGTTTGTAGCATTTTATTGATTTCGTAATTTGCCAACCACAACATTTGGGGTCACTTCTCGGACCTGTTATGTGTCTCTGCAAGTTCCAAGCTTCCGCCCACAGGAGGGGTTGGCAAGCGTGTAATAGAGCTGTTAAGATCAAATCAGCTTCCTGACATCCTCACAAATTCCCCTTTCCCCACTCTTATCATAATCAGCTTCCCATGATAGTTCCATTCTTATTCCAATTTAATCTCCGTGCCCTGGCATTATTTGAACTCTTTCTTTCAATTTCCCGTCAGTTGCCCCTCCCCTCTCTAGTTCCCCCTCGCTCCGTCTCTCCCCTTCTACTTCTCGTCCCATTATTCCCTCCCCCTTTTCCATCTAACTCTCCTCATTCCATCCCAATCACTATGCCATTCATCCTGTCCTCCCCTGTCTTTTATCCTCCTCCCTGTCATTCCTCTTATCCTGTTCCTATCATATCCATCCCTTAGCCAGTTTTCCTAAGCCCTTGTTTTTGTCTTAACTCCCTCCCGCTAACATCTTTCCCTTCCTTTTCGTACCATTTTTATCAATATTCGCTTCTCTCTCCCACACGCCTCTTTTCCGTCCCACCTTATCGTATTCCTCTTATTTTTCTCACCTCCTCAGTCTGTCTTCAGTCCTGTTCTTCCCCATCCTCCTGTCCCTTATCCCTTCACTCCTAACATCCCTCCTTTCATCCTCCATCTTTCATCGGTCCTTCGTTTCCCATAACCCCAATTCCTCGTGATCCCATCCTCATCCTCTTTCCTTTCTTCTTCTCCATCTTTTATCATCCGCTCTCCCGCGCCATCGTTCCTTTACTGTACAACATCTTCCCGTTCACTTTTCCCTCCTCCTTTCTTCTCCTTCCTCCCTCTCCGTCCCATTCATGCCTAGTTCACTTTCCTTCCGTCTTCCCCTTTCTTCTCCTCCTCCATTTTTTCTTCATCCTTGCTCTCCTCACCGTCAATCACCTCCTCCACAACATCCTCAACATTCTTTCATTTTCTTCCATTCTTCTTCCCCTCTCTCCTCCCCGCCTTCTTTCTTCCTCCATCATTCTTTATCCCCATCCTTGCACCATCTTTCCCCTCCTCCAGCGTATCTTCATTTCGTTTCTTTCTCCTCATTTCTTCTTCTTCCCTACCCTCCCATTCATCCGCTGGGGAGAGAGGGAGGTTGTGTGAATGACGCTGGACCCTGAGCACCGCCAAGATGTTTGAGAAGGAAGGCAGGAGAGGAGGAAAGGAAGAGAGGAAGAGTTGAGTCAGGGAAGGGGAAGCCTGGGTATTGAGGGAAAAGTATGTATATGTATAAATATACTGTATATATGTATGTGTGCACGTGTTGTAGCAGCTAACTTGCACACCGCTAGCAGCTTTGCAATACATAATCAAGCCGAGTTTTATGGAACCAGAAAGGCAACTGATTGGCAGGACAGAGAAACACTAACTTCTCTTACTGGGAAAAAGATCTTCCCTCACCCAGTCTACGCTCAAGTAAGGGTAATTGGAAGCTTCTGAAGAACAGGGGGAGGCGTGCTTGTGGAAATGTATTCTGCTGGAGATGCAATGGGAAAACTTGGCTGGGTACGAACATGTGAGAACACTTGTAGGGACATACTTCTGCACCCACTTAAATCATCGCCTTGGGCTGGGATCGAATCCAGGTATACGTGACTGGTAGACAAATACGCTACTTACCTGACCACCCGAGGCACCTAGAGGAGGGGAAAGGGGGGCTGGTGCGGCAAATGAGAGAGTGAGTGGAATGGGGAAAGAAAGGGGGGAATAGAGGGAAGAAGAGTGGAGGAAACTGGGTGAATGGAGAGGAAATTTTGGGACAGATGGACAGGAGGAAAAAGAAGGGAGAAACATAGCCGGAAGGAGGCAAAGTGGGGAGGAAGAGGGTAGAAGAAACGAGGAAGGGGAGAAAAAAAGAGGAAGAGAGGAATAGAATTGGGAAATGGAGATGAAAATGATAAGGAACTGGGAAGTAAGGTCGGGACAAGAGAAGGGAGGGGAAGGAGAGAAGAGGAGAGAAAAGGAAAGGCTGGGAGAAGAGAAGAGGAGAGGTGAGGGAAGAGGAAAACAGAAGAGAGGAAGGAGAGGAGAAGAAAAGAAAAGGGGAGGGGAGAGGAGAGAGGAGAGGAGAAAAGCAGTGAAGAGAAGAGAAATTATGAAAACAAAGGAGAGGGTGAAGAGAGGGAAATAAAAGATGGGAAGACGAGGGAAAGGAAAAGAGAAAAGGGGAGGGGAGGGGAGTGGAAAAAAGAAGTGAAGAAAGAGAGGAGGTGAGGAGAAGAGAAGAGACAAGGAGATGGAAAGAGAGTAGAAATGAACAGAAAAGAGGAGCAGAAGGAGGAAAACACAAGAGAAAAGAGGAATGAGAGGAAGAGGAAAAGAAAAGAGAACAGTGGAGGGGAGGAGTGAGGAAAATGGGAATTAGAGGAATTATAATAACATGGAACTGAGAAGCGAGAAACTAGGAAGAGGAAAAAAGAGGAAAGAAGGGGAGTGGAAGCGGAATTACTGGTATCATAAAGAGTCCCCTCTGTTCCCCTGCATCCCCGCCCCCTTCCCCATGCCCCCTCCCCCCTACCCTGCTGTTATTATGCCGTGGGGACAATTAACACAGATGATGACAGTGACGATAAGCCTGTGACACAATACACTGCAGCGCTGAATAGAACAAACACGCAAGCAAATTCATTACTGTTTCTCTCTCTCTCTCTCTCTCTCTCTCTCTCTCTCTCTCTCGCCAGTGCTCATTCTTTTCCGTGATAGCGAATATTAAGAGGACGACTTTTCCGATAAGTGAATAAAATCGTCGAAAGCAAGAATGAAAGGAAAAGGACTTCGGTCGAATAGCGGGTGATAAAGGAGAGAAACTGAACTTTGCGAAAGGTCTCCCTTAAACAAAATAAAACTGCCTTGGCGATAATACTACTACTATCATCATCATCATCATCATCATCGTTTTCGCTGCCGCCGCCATCGTCTTCGTCGTCGTCATCTTCTTCGTCATAACCCCTTTTCCCACTTACATGAGATGAGATGGATCCCGAAATTCCATCAAGAAAGTACAGACCTAGAACTACCATCAACGTGTCCAATAAATTTTGGATACACATCAGGTCGCTCATCACTCAAGCCTTCGAAATTCTTGGCTCCATCTCACAAAATTAACGATCCCAATATTGTACATCATGATACTCGTGTGATAAAGCCATTCCCTCGATTGCAGTAAAGGAGAAAGTGTGAGCCCTGCAATGTGCATCTTCGCAAGTACCGTTACTTCATCAACTCACTTTCGTCCCTTTTTGTTGTCTTGTGCTTCCTTGATATTAATGCTCCACTTATTCATACATTCACTTACATTATTTATACACCTTCGCCGTCCACGGTTCCTCCCACCCTCAAACTCACTCACAAATACCCTTATAGCTACCCTCCTGACATCCATGCTCATTATGTGACCGCATCATCGAGACATACACACTTCTACCCTCTCATTAGCAAATATCCGCACTCCGCATCACTTATTCCTTGACCTATCTATGCTCTTAGAATATAATTGAAAGAGAAACCGTGCTGAAGAGGAGAAAGTATTGATATAGATGATCAATTTCCCTTTCGTGTGCTGGTCCGTTAGCGAGCCGTAGTTGAGCAATTAAGACTTTAACTGCCCTGCGGTTGTTAGGGGACCATCACCTTAATCACCATAGTCCCATCAACGTAATAACACCCCCTGCCCTCCTCTTATGCACCCTCCACCCTCTCTCATACCCCTCCACTCCTTACCCCTTTCATACCTCACCCCCTCTCATTCCTTCATCCCCTTTCATATCCCCACCCTTTCTTATATACCCACATCCTTTCATATCCTCATCCCTTTCATATCCTCATTCCCTTCCATACCTCCATCCTCTCTCATACCTCCATCCTCTCTCATACCTCCATCCTCTCTCATAATTCACCCCTTCTATCATACTCCACCCCTCTTTTTCCCCCACCCTTTTTCATACCTCCACCCCTTTTCATATCTCTACATCCTTTCATACCTCCATCTCTTCCCATACTTCACCCCTTCTCATACACCCATCCCTTATCATACCCCCTCCCCTCCCCTTTGTCATTCCTTATTCCCTCCCCTCTCACACTCCATCCCCTCCTCCTTTTCACACCACCTTTTCCCTCTGCATACTTTCGTAACTGAGGCCTTAATATTAACAGTTGCGGCTTTCATTCTAGGGAAAGATTGGGACTCAGCAAAAACGTATTATCTACTTTGGTGAACCTCCTCCAGTCAACGTGGACAAATATAAGTCTTATGAACGAACGGATGAAGATCCAGAGACAGGGAAGGGATGGGGGCGGGGGAAGATAGGGAAGATGGGAGGGAATTTTAGAAGGAAGAGGTAACCGAGGCTTAACTCATCTCACTAGAGTTGCTTGAAGATTATGCCTGTCTGTGCGAGGGTCGGTGTGCAGCAGTGTGACAGGTGAGGTGGGAGGTGGGGGGAGAGGCAGGTGTGCTTTCGTGGATGGCAAGAAGAAAAAGGTTTAGAATAATGACTGTCAGTTACGCGAGAGTCATTGATGTAGACAACAGAGTTTTACCAAGTCCCAACCTTCCTCTAGAGTAGGACGCACAACCGTCGAATGCACAGTCAAGGTCCCTATATCAGTTCTAAATGCAAATAGACTCTTGAGGATAGATTCAGTGACGGTTCAGGTTCTTGTTTGGTTGCCTTGTCTTGGTGTGGTGTGGTTTCTTCGGCCATCCTGTGCTGATTTGGCGGGGAAGTTGGAGGTCTCGATGCTCTTTACTCGTCGAACTGCTGTCTTTTGGTCGGGGTTTGTGTTTTGAGAGGAGGCTTCGGGATTAATTGGTGTGGTGTTTCTCTCTCTCTCTCTTTATTTAAGGGTGCAGGGTGGAGGTGGCGGGTGTTGTTCTGGATGAAATTACCGCTGTTTATGTCGACTTCATCGTCAGTGATGGTGGCAGATTCGTCATCGTAGTAATCGTCCTTCTCCCTCCTCCACATGTTTGCAAGTTCTCTCTCTCTTTTTTTTTCCTTCGGTCTGTTAAGTCGACACACAAAAGGGGATCCCTAATCTAATACACGAGGCGAACCCAACCAAGTCTAACACAAGACAGAGGAGAGATAATCGTACCCTGTCCTGATGAAATGGCGTCTCTGATTTGATTGTAACGCGGGGGAAAAAACGGAGGCCATAGGGATAAGAGAGATGAGGTTGTTGTGTTATTTGGTTAAGCTCCCCCAAATCGTTTCTGGTTGATTAAGGACAGCGCTCTGGTGGTCGTGGGGACTCTAATGTTATCACAGTCCCATCTCATACACTTGTTTTTAGGTCGTCCCTTTTGTCTTATTGTCTTATGTCCTTAGAAGTACAGGTTTACTCGTACTTTTTCTTTCGTCTTCTTACAGGGATCTCTTACGTTATTTTCAGTGTTTTCTACTGTTCTTTCTCTTTCCATGCCTTCGCCGGTATCACTAAATTCGGGGGTCTTCCTGTGGCCAATTTCACCTTACTGGCATCTCCTACGCTCTTCCTTCTTTCCTCTTTTAATGTAATCCTCTTCTTTCTTCCACTCGTTTGTGGGGCGGGTGGTAGTCGTGGAAGCCCCAGTTTATCGCGCTGGCATCTATTACGTTTTTTGATACTGTCTTTCCCATCTGTTTCCCTCACCTGTGCCTACCAAATACGGAACTCGTTTTGTCTTGATTTCACTGTTATGACCTACACTCACTCCGTTCGGGTATCATATTTTCCTCCAGCGATTTCTCTCTCTGTCTAATTGCTACTTCTTAGTGGCACCTCATTCCCCTTATTGTCTTTATGTAATCATTTAATTTCTTGCGTTTGTTTCCTTTCTTTGCCGCTCAACCAAACAAGCGATTCTCTTGTTTCGTCCAATTACACCTTCATCACATATTTTCCACGAGATTATAAAGCCAAAGTTTTGTAGACAGGTTTTACCTTTATAACTTATTCTGGCCGAAATCAGATGACCGTATTCAACTTAGGAGCGACCCCATTGGTGAACAGGTTTGGAACCAGTATAAAAGGAATCCAGATAACTAGAGACCAAAATTATCATAAACCAGATAATGAGATACCAGAATACAAAAGGATCAAATTATGAAGGAATTTTTTACGAGAGCCAGATGGGACTGATCAGAAAGGAAATTATATTTTAAGGGAATTGAGTAAAGGCAATAAAATGAAATTGAATAATAAGAGAATTAAGCATTATATCATTTACATTTCATGAATCAAATGAAGCTGGATGTAGAGACAATCTGTTTACAAGCAAATAAAATAATGAGAGTTAAATGAAACTGACATGACGGAATGAAATTTATACAGGAATTAAATCACACAAATCAAGTTAGATTAAAGAAAAGGAAAATTAAATTTATAAAGGAATTATATCACGAGAATCAAATGAGACTTAATGATGATGGTATTAAATTACGAGTTGGTCAGAATTATCACTGGAATCTAAATAGGACGCACCAGGCTTATCAGGAGGATCAACCACACTGTCAGAGGCCTACATGTTTACCACTTCAACCTGACGACGTATTCTTATTTTTGCTTCCTCGTGACGATTTTACTCAGCTTAGGGAAGACTTTTTGAACTGGAGGCTCTTGTCGTGAGATCAATCCTAAAGCTGAGTAAAATCACCCGAAGGAAACAACAGTAAAAGAATTTCGCGGCATCGGGCTGGAGGGGTTATGGGTCATTTTTCTTTCTTTTATTTTTTTTTTTTATAAACATCATGTGGCCATCAACTTCCTAACTCCTCTCGTAAAATGATATATTTTGATTTCACTGTTATTGCCACCAGTCTTTATTCATTTTAGGATAGACACTTTGTAATGAAGGAGGAAATTAAGCCTATATCTTACCCTTCCAGTTTCAAAAGCCAGTCTTTAGGTAAATAAATAATACCATCTGTTGTAGCAAGAATAAATTATTAAAGATTTCTCTGTGTGAACGAGACAAAGAAAGCAGTTGTTTGGGATACAAAAAATTTTAAAGTCAGTTTACTGAAGGCTTCCAGGAATGACAAGGTACTCAAAATTTAATGAATGAACTCTGATGGCTTAAGAAAAACTTGATGAACCGACTTGTAATGCTATTTATATGTCGTTATCATGAGGCTGACCAGCACATAACTTTGCCAGAATGAAAAATACAAGTTAGACAAGCATGCATGGTGAATAGCTGGAGG
Organism: Coenobita brevimanus; assembly: GCF_032717465.1. Classification (NCBI taxonomy): domain Eukaryota; kingdom Metazoa; phylum Arthropoda; class Malacostraca; order Decapoda; family Coenobitidae; genus Coenobita; species Coenobita brevimanus. The sequence goes on along the minus strand of NC_137033.1, from coordinate 3,996,259 downwards.
CGAACTGGAGGAGATGGAAGACAAGAGGGGAGAAGAGGGACGGGAAGAAAGAAAAGGGAGAAAGACGGATTTGATGATGATTTAAGGAAGGAGGGGAACAGCGGAACCGCCTCCTTCTCCTCCTCCGTCAGGCAACTGGAGATAAGCAGGAGTGGTTATGTTAATGCCCATGAGAGAGAGAGAGAGAGAGAGAGAGAGAGAGAGAGAGAGAGAGAGAGAGAGAGAGAGAGTCCACAATGAATAGCAGGCAAAATGTTAGGACTGGAAGCTAGGAAGATACACAAGAATCAGTTAAAAAAAAAAAAAAAGTCATCAGAGTCTATGAAATTAAGCAAATCGAAACCTTCAGAGATGAGAAGATAGGAAAAAAAGAAGGAAAAGATAATTGCAGGCATCGGAAGTGACAAAAACAAAACAAAAAAAAACGGATGAGCAAACATTCTGAAATAAACTACAGAGCAACAAGAACGGGAAAAGGGAGAAATAAACAAAAAAAGAAAAAATACTGCTGTGGGAAGCCAGGACAGTACAACACATGTTCCCGCCAGATGGTCCAATGTGCGACCTTTGAACTTGGCCATGTGGTCTTGATCTTCGGCCAGTTGCTTTCATAATCGAATTACTTCATGCTTGTCACATCCTCAAGGTGTGGCCCAAATCAAAGCTGGCTGAATTGACTTAGTCTTGGGACGATGATTGTTTACTTTTCCTGTGACCGTAGCCTCTGACACGTGTTCTCAAACTTGATTCCCATTATCCTTGCCTTACTTTAAACCCTTCCAAGACGTTTGGTGAGAATCAGATAAAACTGTTTAAGTTGACCTTTCCATGTGACTTTGGCCTCTGATTTGTTGGTCTCTAAAAACATTAGGTCAATCTCTTGGCTGACCCTCAAACCCTCCATTCAGATCTGATCAAAACTGTTTTATTTGTTCACACAAGGGTCGAAGCTTGACCTTGGCCTGTGGCCATGACCTTTGACTAATTGTTAGATAAGGCAAGATGTCAGCCCCTTTGCTGTCCCTCTTCGCTTCCACCAAATTTGATTAAAATTAAATATAAACTGTGTGAATTACACACACACACACACACACACACACACACACACACACACACACACACACACACACACACACACACACATCGAACAATACATAACATCTGCTCTCGCTTGGCGAACGGGGGTGCAGTGAGAGGGGGGAGGGGAAACAGCAAAAAGGAAACGGGAAAGAATATGTCGAAAACCTTGTACAGCGAAAAATAAAAAAGAAACTAGAAAAAGAAAAAATAGTACCGAACTCGCTTAACGGAAAATGGAAAAAAAGTGTAGTCGGGAGCCATAAAGAAAATCGAGAAATGTTGGATGGCAGAAAGAATGAGTGAGTATCGGTGGCAGACGACGGAAGGTAACCCGCCCCGCCCTGCCTTGTTAGCCCGGCAATTAGGCAGTTTACACAATTGCCTGATAACGAGAGGGGCTTGTCGGGGCCGAGAAGGGAACCTGTCCAGGGTGGGGAGATAAGATGGGGAGTGGTGATGGTGGGGAGGGCAATTAATCGTTGGAGTGGTGGAGGACGTTGCCCGTGATAATGCTGAGGAAAATGGAGACAGTTACTAGGGAGAGGAAATTACATACTAGTACCAATGGATAGGAAATACAGGTGACAGGAGGCATATTGGTCTGTATCGAGATAATTTACTGGGGTCAAAGTGATTTTTCCAGAAATCTAACCAATGTGTGTAAAAATATGATAGATACGAGGAAGGTTCTCCTGTGCCACCGCACCCTTCCCACCGGCCTAAGGCCGACAAGAAAATGGCTGAAAGACACCATAATTATTGGTATGAAGAAACACTAAGGGTGGACATGATGGGGAAAAAAATCGACATTTGGGAAGGTTACGTACTTTCTCAGGTTTTTAAGACTTATGACTCATTCTCAGATGAATAAAATCGTCTGAGGTTTGTAAAAGTAGAACACCGGAGTTGTCATCATTAGCCTTCATGCGAGGGGTAATAATGATAACATTAACCTTCTCAGTGCTCTTACTGTATGCCTCTGTCTCAGTTGAATTCAGTGGTCTGGTGTCGCTAGAATAAAACAGAAGGCGCCACCATGAGAAGGTACACAGGGAGGATAAGGCCGTGTTGATGGTAAGAATAGACTGAAAAGTGCGTCAGAAGTGTCGGGGGAAGGTAACTGTAGAAGGAAGACTGGAACAAGATGGAGGTGGGATCTTTTGATGAGGAAGAAAATGAGACGGTAAAAGAGTCAGTAGAACAATGGAGTGGAATTAATGGATGGTGGAGATAAGTTGATTGTCTAAGACGGAGGAATCATATGATTATGAAGAAAATCTTATATAACGTGGAGATACTAAATGGAGGTGAGGTTTGCTAGGAAAAAAATAAGAAGAAAGTTAGGTATTAACAGGTTGTTGTGTGAAACGGTGTGGGGAGGTGGGGAGTTCGTTTGTCTGGGTGTAAATTGGTGGCTATGTGGATAGAAAGTGTGGGAAGGTGGGAAATTTGAGGCATAGGTGGAAAGTGATGGGTCTGTCTAGAAAATAATGGGATGGTGGGAGTAATGGCAGTGGAGCGAGACTGCTGGAATCATGGTGGTCTTAAATGGTGCAATGAAGACAATGCGCTCGGTAGGACGAATGAACTCCTTCACTCTGATTGTGCACTTTTTATTACCGACGCCGAAGGTAACGTTAGTTTGAGCGAGTAGTTTTTCCTGTATCTCTCTTATCATTTGTCTCATGAATACTTGATCCCATTTCGATCAAAATTGGCACATGCATTGTGTGTGTGTCTAGCTAGAAGTAATATTCTTTTAGTACAGCTCGATCAAAGGTCAAGGTCACGGGTAACTCAAAATTCAGCCATAGAGTCACTCTTCTCTCTGACCACACTTAAGAGCTATGTTTTTGCCATATCGTAACGATTTTGTTAAAGTTTAATGTAGACTTTTTAACTGGAGAAGTTAATTTCCATCATGTAGTCTTCAATATGTTTTTCACTCCATGGCCTCCCACACTAAACAAAGTCATTTGAAGGGAGGGAGACCAAATATAAAACATACCATCGGACTCAAGAAGGTAATGGTAGTGGAGGAAGGCTGCTGGAATCAAGAGGATCCTTACATGGTATGAAGGGGTAATGGGTTGGCTTTTGAAAATGATTCTTCAGCACAATGACGCCTGTGTAATTTTCATTCTGGCTGCCTCTGCAGGATATAATTCAGTTCAAGAAGGATCTCTCTGGCTAAATGAATTACAGTTAAACATCAGACCCTTCACCGTGATGATCATTGTGCTGGCTATTTTTGCTGCCACCAAAAAGAGATCACCATGCACTGAAAGGCTTAGTGAGGTCAATGTGAGTGTTTAGCTATGCCTCGACTGATAGATTTTTCCCTAAATGAGTAAAATCGTCCAGTATCAGCCTGAACAAAATAAAGTGCAACCCTAAACGAAGAGAAAGATATATCAGGCCTTCAGTTTAGTGACGACTTTTTTATTTTTATTCCTGGTACTTCCAGACGATTTTATTTAGCATACGAGACACCTTTTGTGGTAAAGAAGTGAATGATTCTTACATTTAACCTCTCCAGTTCGGCGTCTCTCCTTAATTGAGTAAAATCATCTGGTGGTAAAAAATGGAATCATTAACTCCTTCAATACTGTAACGTCTTTTTCTTTTCATTACCTCCCCCAGTGGAGTCGGAGGAGGTTATGTATTTATCCCTATTTGTTTGTCCACAAGGTGTCTCAAAAAGTTACTGATGGGTTTTAAGGAAGTTTGTAAATGTGTGTGTCATGGGCCAAGGAAAAGTTGATTAAGATTTGGTGGCGATCTGAGTTGTCTGGTACAGGCGTTGGCGGGGGTATGTGCCCTGTGAATGTTGTATTCTTTGTTTTTAATCTTTTTCCCACCAGACGATTTTATCCGACCTAGGAGACATCTCAAAGGGAAGTGCATGAGTATAGTATTTTTTAGGCACCACACAAAGAGATGTTCTTCCATAGCTGAGCAGAACGTCTTGCGGTAACAGATAAAAAAAAAAAAAAAAAGGCGTTACTTTAGTTTTGGCTCTACAGTACATCTGATTTAAGCAACGAATTAGGTAATGTGGACACCGAATGATATAATGCCCACGTACAGCCTTTCAGTATCGTGGAATACTTTCATGTGTCTTGTATTTGGTGGTTCTTAAGGCTGCAGTTTACTGGTATCTCCATCTGTCATTACTGTACATTTTCATTATTGCCACGTAAGCTTAGGAGTAAAATTAATATTCTTTACATAATTCTTTCAGATAAGAAGTGCATTACATCATTCTCACATAAGAATAACGATTTAAGAGCAATTTCTTTTTTCACACAACCACAGTACCGGTAACTTTACTTTACAGGAACACTATCAGTATGGACTTATCGAGTAATGAG
>NC_137033.1:3909305-3986805 GCF_032717465.1 Coenobita brevimanus | reverse complement strand
TGCAAAGTTAATGTTGTGACCCACCTGCAGGTTGTGTCACACGGAGGCAATTCTCACATAACGACCTGGTAATTTCTTTTAGTTACAATTGCCACTTTTTCCTCGTGAAGTGTATTTATCTTTGTTTTTGGGGAAGGAGTGGGGGCAGGAGGTGAGCAGGGGAGGAGGAGGAGGTGCAGAGTTGAGGAGGAAGGAAGGAGGAGGAGGGAGGTGAGGAGGAAGGAAAGGGAAGAAGAGATGTGATGAGGAAGAAAGGAGGAGAAGGGATGTGAGGAGGAAGGAAGGGGTAGAGGGTAAGAGGTGATGGGGAAGGAGAAAAATGGAGTTTGAAGAGATGAGGAGAATGCAGGGGGGGAGGGACCAGGGGTGCTGAGGAAGGAGGGAATGAACAGAGTGTGCAGGAAGGAATGAAGGAAGAGAAAGGGTAAAGGAGAAAGAAGGGATATAGGTGAAGGAGGGGGAAGGGGATACGGGTGAAGGGCAAACAGGAAGGGGGAAGAGGTGACGGGGGAGAACGTGGGGAGAAATGAAATGGAAGGGTGGGGGTGGGAGTCACAGCAGGGGGGTGATGAGGCGGGGAGGGTAAGATCTTAACTCCTGGGCCACTTTTTGCCGCTACTGCATGTCCAGGGAGGAGGGGGTGGGGAGAGGAGGGGGCAGGAGGGAAGGGGAAAAGGAAGCCAGAAGGTGAGGGAGAAAATAAGGCTGAGAGAGAGAGAGAGAGAGAGAGAGAGGCTGAGGAGAGGGGGAGAGAGTAAACCAGAAGTTGAAGTGTAGCACCGGAAAGGAGCACAGATGGAGAACCAGAGGAGGGGGGAGGAGAGAGGAATGGCAGATGGAAGGGGGAGAGAATAGTAGGGAGGACGGGTAGCAGGGCGGAAGGAGGTGCCAGAGGGAGAATAGAGAAAGCTGGAGAGACAGGGAGAGATGAATAATCGGAGAGAGAGAAAACGGACTGACATAATTAGGGAAGTGCGAGGAAAAGAGGGGGAGAGGAGGACAAATCCAGGGAAGAAATAGCCGGAAGGATGGAGAGGGAGAGAAGTGAGAGAGAGAAAAGAAAAAGAGGGGATGGGATGAGGGAACTGGGAAGAAAAATAAGGCAACATGAAAACAAACAACAGCAGCTTCCAGGCTTTGTTTCTGGAGCTGACTCTGGCTGTGGTGCTTTAATTCATATGTTAGACAGAAGGATAGCACAGGAATAAGGCTTCCCTTCCCCACCCACCTCTCTCTCTCTCCACTCGGAACCAACAAGCAGAAGTGAGAATGACTGCCAACCTAATGTATGTTATTTGGACTGGAAGAAAAGGCAACAGGTTAAATATATATTATTATTACTCCACCATGAATGTGCTTGTCATAAGATTAGAAGTCAGTTTTTGTTCCAAGCCAGTTTTAAATGCTAAGACTGTGTTGTGGTATAAATAAAGTAAATAAACAAATAATAGTTTCCTGGAATTATAGTTCTGTTTAAGAAATTTTTTCCTTCATTCGCTGACATGAATCACCAAGCATTATGCAGCTTGAATCTTTACTGTAGTATAAAGTGACTAGTCGAACGTGAAGTACTTATCAAACGCCATCACTGCCTAAGAAAATGTTATATACTTGCATTAGAGCCCCTCATAAAGGAGAACAGGGGTGGGGCAGGCAAGGGGAGACGAGGCTGCTGGAATATGAATAAAAGTAAAGGAAAAGTTTATGAAGAGCCAAAAGAGACGAGGAGAAAATAAGTAAGAAAATTAAGAGAGGAAATCTGACATGACAAGATGAGTGGAGAGAGAGAGAGAGAGAGAGAGAGAGAGAGAGAGAGAGAGAGAGAGAGAGAGAGAGAGAGAGAGAGAGAGAGAGTGTGTCAAAGGAAAAATGTCAACTGTGTACGGGAGGAAATTAAAACAGAGAAGAAAAGAAAATGTGTACCAGTTTTTCCCTTCTTATCTTGGCCAGGTAGACAGACTCAACTGACTTAATTACAGGTGAGGGGGAGAGGGGTGGAATGCAGTTCAGCTGGGAGAAAGAGGGGAGAAGTAGAGAGAGAGAGAGAGAGAGAGAGAAAAAAAAAGAGAGAAGGACGTGATGGGGTGGAATGCAGTTGGGATGGTTTGCTGGAAGGAGGGGAGGGAAGAGAGAGAGAGAGAGAGAGAGAGAGGAAGAAATGGAGAAATGAATTCCCCGAGCTAGGCAACTAAGGCCATATAGCCCCGCTGGGTTACAGGAGGGCGCTACCCCTCCCGGCAACGGTAGCCCGTGCGATGCTCGAACTTGCGACCTCCCGATCACAAGCTCAGCGCGCTACCACTGTGCTACCGCGCCCCCAGAGAGAGAGAGAGAGAGAGAGAGAGAGAGAGATGCAGTCTGAATGACCAGAAAGAGAGTTTGATGATCGGGTAAGGGGAGGATGAAAGGATGGAGAGTCAAAGGAAGGGTTGGGAATGAGAGGGAGAGTATGAGAGACTTGCAAATGAGAAGGGTGGGTTTGGGAGGTGAAAGATGTGGACAGGAAGATAGAGAGGGACCAAAGGGAAGGTCAGTGGAAGGGGGAGGAAAGGGAGAGGAAGGAGGAGGTGGGAGAAGGGGACTGGAAGGGTAGAATGCAGTTTCAGTGGAATGGGAGGGCAGTTTACCTCTTGTGTGCAGTGAGATTCTGTTTTCAGTCAATAGTTTTTCCTTTTCCATCTGGTAGGGTTCTCTGAGCTGAATAAAATCATCTGATGTTAGCCGGAAGACAGTACAGAGTTCATGTGTCGCGGCTAAAACAATGAAGAGGAGAGAGGGCGGTCTTGTGAAACTGGGCAGTGGTTAACGAATAGGCTGTGAGGGAAGAGTAAATTCAGTCTGTTAGAGCAGCCACTCCACATTACCATCGTCTAGGTGTTGATTTCCCAGGCTAGGCCACTGTAGTCTGGAACATTTAGCTCTTTGACTGTGGTGTTCTTTTAGGTTGAATAGAATCGTCCGGCGTTAAATGGAATGATATAGGTATTAATTTTCGGCCAGCTAGGTAAGAAAGGTTTTATCTTTTATTCCTCAGTATGTTTCTATGAGTATGAATAGAAACATTATTTTGACGTCAGCTAGAATAAGAAAATACTACGGTCTTACTTTGCAGCTGGAAGGCGAAGGGCAGACGGCTCGCAAGCCTTTGGTTGTATTAGATGATTGGAAAACAGCTAGTTGCCTCTTGGATATACAAATACATCCGAGTTACACATATGACCGTCAATCCTATCCAGTGGTACCTTAAATCACTAGATCACTAGGCAAGGGAAAATCAGGAAATGTATCTCAATGGGCTGGGTGAAAGGAGGCTAGGTTGTCTGAGATGTAGGTAGAGGATCGTGAAAGGTGTTGAGAGAGAGAGAGAGAGAGTGTTAAGTAAGTGAATGAGTGGGTGAGGTAGGGTGGGTTGGGGTGAGGCGGGAAGTGGCAGAGAGTATCGGTGACAGGTGATGAGCGGTTGATGAGTGAGGTGTGCCACAGGTGACCCTCTTGCCCTCACCTGCCCTTCCCCCATCACCTTCCTTCACCTTTCTCAGTATTTACTCCCCACTCCTCACTTTCATTCTTCACTCCCTCAGCTTCTTTTACATCTTCCAGTCTTCCATTTCTTCCTTCATCTTCCTTCTCATTCCCTCACCTTCCTTTCTACTTCCTGATTTTTCTTCCCACTTCCTCACCTTCCTTCCCACTCCCTCACCTTCCTTTTCATTCTTTCATCTTCCTTCTCATTCCAGCATATTCTTTTCAGCTTCCTCTCCTTCCTTTCCACTTGCTCACCTCCCTTTACCAATCTCTCACCTGTCTTCCCACTCAACCTTACTTCTTCTTTCCCTTACCACTCTCTCCACATCCTCACTTTCCTTCCCACTCTCCCTCCTTCCTTACCACTTCATCCTTCCTTACCACTCCCTCCTTCCTTACCACTCCCTCCCCTTCCTTCCCACTCATTCACCTTCTTTTCTACATCCTTACTTTCTTTTCCAGGCTATCACTTTCTTCTTACTTCCTCAACCTTCCTTCTCGTGCAGTATTCTTTACCCTGTCGCGGCTCTCCGTCTTTTTCACTTCATCTACCCGTATCTCATTTCTTTATTTCGTTTTATACACATTTTTTTTCTTTCATTCGACCTTGCTTCATTTGTTTCGTCTTTCTTCTTCATTTCTTTACCTTCCTTCTCACTTAATCCCATTACTTCCCACTCAATTGCCGCTTCTTACCTTACCTATTCTTAACTAATCTACTATTTCCTCTTTTCCATCTGCAAATTCTCACTTTCTCGTTACTGTATCTTCCTCCTCTCATCCATGTTTTCTTTCAATATCCCCGTCTTCACTCTTCCTTCACTGACCTCCCACCTTTCTTCTTCTCTTATTTTCATTCATCTACATCCAATCCTTTACTTAATTTTCCATCTAATTCCTTAGCCTTGTCTTCTCATGGCCTCTGTGCATTTTATTACAGAAGCACCTAAGAGGACAAGTGCGATAGGCCGGCTAGGCAGTACCAGGAAGATAATGTCAAGGATTTGAGTAGGTTACAACAAAATAATAATGATAATAATAGCAAAGAAGCAGGCTCTTATCAGTTCTTTTTGCCTCATCTTTCTTTCTTTTCTCCCATCTTAGTACATTTCACCTCTCCTGGCCTTGCCCTTATTGTCCCTCCTGCCCCTGCCCTTCTTTCCCTCCTCCCCCGGTCCCCACCCTCCTCCCTCACGTGGCGACATTATGATGGATGACATGGACTCCCACACCTGCTGCCTCTCACACCACCTGCCTCATCCTCACTCTCACCCTCCATTACACCCCCCCCACCTGCCCCTCCTCCACCCCCACCCTCCTTCACCTACTCGGCCTGTCTCAGTCTTCACCTATCGTTACCTGCCAGTCACCTACTTTTACCTGTCCTATATCGCCTCATTTCACGGCGTCTGCTTTCAGTTCCTTCACTTAATCTATCTAGAGGTATTGACGGACCAAGAAATATTTTTGTGGCTATTGCCATGGAAAATCCCACACCCACTGGCTTTCTTCCACCCACATTACCTGCCCTCCTTCCCTCTCTGCTCTTACCTGCTCCTCCATCCTCACCTGTCCCCACCCTCCCACCTACTTCCAAGTACCCTCGCCTTCCCTCTTCCACCCCCACCTGATCCCCTTGCCCTCAGCTACCACCGCGAATCCCCACCTTCTTCCCTCCACCTTCACCTCTCCACCCGCCAACTCTAACTGCTCACCAACCCTCACATGCCTTCACCCATCCATCCTTACATAAGCCACCGACCCTCACCTTCCTCCTCCATCCACCCTCGCCTGTCATCACCCACCATCACCTACTCTCACCCTCCCCTCACCCACCCCAACCCACCAAAGAACACCTGAACAACACAGAGGAGCTAGGCGGCGCCCTACTCGACACAATGGGTCTGTCATAATGAGAGTTAGCCTAAAAAAGGAGTAAGATTAATAGACGCATAGGCAAATAAATACTTGTTTGAGCTGTTTAGGAATGAAATATGAATATGAAAAGATAACTGATGTGTACAAAAAGAGTAAGCTTGGGATGGCAGAATGAACGGAACGGAAGGATGGATGATACAAAACAGAAACGAGATAAAATAAAGGAAGGTGAAAGATGGAAAGAGCAAATGGAGGAACGAAGAGGATAATGAAAAGTCACTTGAAGGAAAAGGGAGAGGAAGTGAGCGAAGGAGGAAGAAAGAAAACCGCGATGGGTAATAGGCTACAGCAGCAGCAACTGAGAGCGGGGCGATGTCGAGAGGTAAATAAAACTTGGGCTACTACCAAGTAACTACAACAAAGGATACCCAGAAGAAATCGGATCACAGATATAAAACAGTTACATCATCAATATCAACAACAGTCATCTTGTTCCCAGGTTGCCTTTCACTGGTGACCTTCTTAGGTTGTACGATTTAGTAAATGAGTTAAAACAAACCTTCTTGTTCTTCAAAAACCGTCGGTAAACACCTGGTAATTTCCATCAAGCAGAAAGTGTTACAAAATTTGTCCCCATTAGATCTACATCCAGGAGAGAGCAACCAGCCTACACCAGGGTCCCTTCGCTTCTGTTGGAGTAAGAAAGGTGTAACGCCGTAACAAACAAACAAACAAAATGATCTAAACGATGTTTCTCTGTGCGGCTGGTGCCAACGTTGTAACATCACAATATTCATAAACGGAGTACACTGTTCTGTATGTGAAGTCAGTTGCTGTGAATACGGTAGCCATTTCACTGGTACTGTTTTTTAATCGTGTAGTTAACAGCATAAAATTTTACTCAGCAATAGGTATCCATGACAGTCAAAAACTTAATTCCTTTGAAAAACTGATGTTCGTGTGTTTTAAAGTGCACGGAGAAGGTAACACAACTGGTTTCACTGTCATGCTCAGAATCACAAGGTGCCTCTGTTGTTTACTTACAGACAAAATTTCCCTGAGTAACCACCACCACCACCAACAACAACAACAGCAACAACGTAGGGCATCCATCAAGCCAAGCAGCTTTACGAGGCCAGCCACCACCCAGAACATTATAAAGCCACCCTTGCCGCTGATAAGTACACGCTTAATACCCAGCCTGGAAAATGTAACGGCAAATATCAAAATGGCACCGGTTTTAATATTTATATTTTTAATATCCCCTGGCAATCCCGCGTCAGGGGTGAAAAAGAAATGCCTCGCTTCATTAAACTGTAAGTGCTCGTCATAATTTGCATTCAGATGGTCAGGATTAGCATACATGAAGTGGCAAGGCCCTCTGCAATATCGGGGTATTTGTTGAAGTTTTCCTGATAGGGCTTTCCCCCTCCCCCTCTCTCTCTCTCAGTCCAAGCGTGAGAGAACAACACAACCAAACACCCTTTTCACACCCCCTTCCTCAACCCCTTTTGTTAATCCCCTTTCCTCCCCCCGTCTGCCCTTTTTCTCTGCCTTCTGTTTCCCTTTTTCTCTCTTCCCTCTCTTGCACCCTTCTCTCTCCTTTCTCCCATCTTTTTCTCTCACTCTTTTGTCTCTCCATTTTATTTCCTCTCTGTCCCTTTTCTGCTCTCTCTCTCTCTCTCTCTCTCTCTCTCTCTCTCTCTCTCTCTCTCTCTCTCTCTCTCTCTCTCTCTCTCCTTATTTTTCATCTCTCCCTCTTCTCGTTCGTGTATCACTCTCCTATCTCCACCTCCACTCTATTTTTTTTTCTCTTCTTCCTTCCTCTTCTTTTCTCTCTTGTTCCTGTGTTTCTCCGCCCTCTCCCCCCGGCCATCGTGAGTGTTCTGAATAACGTTATTAATGAGAGGCAGACGGTCGGGGTGACGGCATTGATCACGAGAGGGGAGGGGAGGGGCAGGGGGAGGCCTCTATCCTTCCTCTCACAGCCCCTTTTCACCCATCACTTCTCTTCTTATTTCTTTCCTCTTCCCCATCTTTCTCCCCTTCCCTCTACTTTCTCCTGCGTATCAGATTTGCATCTTTCCCATTTCCCCATCTTTGGCATCCTTCCCACTTCCAAATATTCATTCTCTCCTTCTCCTCTTTCCTCTCCCTCTTTCGTCTTTCCCCTGTCTGAATGTTTTTCCTCTTCCATTCCTCACCCTCTCTTGTTACCTCTCACTTTTCCTGTACTTTTCCTCTTTCTACATTCCTTTCCCTCTCGCTGTCCCTCCTCTGTCCATCCCTCCATTTTTATTCTTTCCCTCCCACCCAAACTCTCTACTTTTGCCATCCCCAGGTGCCTTTATTATTCACAGGACGCACCTTGTGTCCTGGAGGGGGTAGTGAAAGTCTCCATTAACTCCTTGCCAAATTAGATCACGTGAAGGCCTCAAGAAGACAAAATATAGACTGTCATCACGCAGAAATGGCTAACTTGTCCTCTTCCCTTGGCTTTTTAACTCCTTCACTTCTATGACGTCGTTTCCTGTTTATATGTTTCATTCCTGTTTATATGCCTCTTTCTTCTTTAGCTTAATCAACAAACTAGAGAGCCTTCACGTGGTGGTCCCGATATAACACAGCATCTCCGCGGACCGGTTATAAATGCCTCATAGCTTCCTCCCAATACCTAGAGAGGAATATAGTGGACTGCATGAGAGAGACTAAGTCAGCCTCCAGTCCTCTCGGTTCACATTCAGACTGAACCTGGTATTACAGTGACAGTGACGACAACAATAACGATAAAAACAACAATGACATCAGCAGTGGCAACAAAGACAGCGGCAACGATAACAGCGACAACAGCGTCGACGATGACGACTATGACCACTGATACTACTACTACTATTACTACTACTACCACTACTACTAATATCTAGGAGCGATATCTCAGACTAAGGGAGTTAAAGGAAGTCTCAGTGCAGCTTTTCAGTACGACGGCAGTTTCATGCATTTCCTTCTCCCTACCATCAGTTAATTTTACTCAGCTTGGGAGATACCTTGGACGAAAGGGGCGAACGTCTCTACCTTTCCCTTTACCCCAGATCTTGTCCTTCCACACTCTGTTCTCTGGCCTTCCCCTCATTCAGTTTATTTTCATTCCCCTCCTTCTGTACTCCCTTCCCTCATTCAGTCTATAGCCTTTCTCCTCTCCGTATCCTCTCCCTTCGTATGTCTTGTTCCATTCCATCTTTAGGTCTCCACATCTTACCACAGACATAACTGTATTCCCTTTTTTTCTTTCATTTTCCTCCCTCCCTCCCTCCTCCTCCTCCTCCTCCTCCTCCTCCTCCTCTTCATCATCATCCTCTTTTTCTTCTTTCTTCCAAACAGTTTTCAGCTTGGTGCCATCCCTTTGTTTCTTCACTAATTGGCTTTACTTTTTGCGGAGTTGTTCCTTGAGTCGAAGACCTGCAGACAACTATTTATATTTCTTTGATTGAGGCCTTCTCTATTGATTCATGGGGTCAAACGTCAAACTATGTAAATACACAAGTTTTAGGATCGTATGTTCTGTTCTTTAATCATCATGGCAATTTATACAGAAGTATGACAGTGCCTTGAACCTGTGTGGAGACTATCTTGTATTCCTTTGGGCACTTTGGGAGTCTTTTTTGTATGTCTTTTTATTCCTTTCGTTTGCATTATTCTTCTCTTCCTTCTCTCCCCTCTTTTCACACTTATTTTGTCTCCCCACACCATCAGCATGATTTCTAGTTCCCTTTCCCTCCCCCTTCCTCATTCATTCATTTCTATTCTTCTCTCCCTTCTCCTCTTTAGCTCATTTAATCTGTCTCCTCTCCATTCCTTTCTCCTATTCCTCTCCCTCACTCATTCTGTGTCCATTCTCATCTCCCCATCCTCTTCCATCCTCACTCAATCCGCATCCGTCCAATCGTCGAGAATGAGTTAGCCGACCTAGTGAAAAGCACGGCACAAATCAATAGCTTAATAATCGGCGTACGGCAGAGCGAACCAGCCGTGCGATTTGGTTGCTGCCCTACTCGCTTCGCCCGCTGGCTTGAGAGGGAACTCGTAGTGGAGTTAAGGAGTCTGAAAAAGAGATTGCAACGAAGTGTGTGAGGGGGAGGTGGGACTGGAGTGGTGGAGAAGGGAGGGGGGAGTTAATCATATATTGGAATCTGGCTTACGTGATGGCCTGGAGTGACGGCTGGGATGATGGCTGTAGTGGTGGTTTGGAATGAGGGTTGAAGAGCTTGGATGGCAGTTGATCAGTGCGGGGCTTGGGTGAGGACAGGACATAGTTGAGAAAGACTACAGTGAAGGCAGTGCAGAGCTAGGGTGATCGCAGCGTATAGGTAGAGCAGACACGGTAAGGACAGTTTAGGGCGGGGTCAAAGTGAGGGTAGCACACAGAGTACTCTACAGTAAGGGCAGTACATAGCTGGAGAGAGGACGGGCCCTACTTAGGGGAAAAAACAAAGACAGGGATGGGATAGAGAGGGCAAGTGGACAGGGCTAGGGTGACGCTAGGGCATAGGCAGACGAAAGAAATATAGGTAGAGAAGGGACAGTGATAGAAAGAGTGAGGGTAAAGCAGGACTAGGGGGAGGACAAGGTACGGTTAGTGTAGATGACAGTGAGTAAGGTAGGGCAGGCTAGGGTGAAGGCTAGGCACAACTAGAGAAAGTGTAACAGCAGGAACGGGGTACATTATTGATAGAGTAGGAGAGTGGGGAGAGATAAGGATAGAAAAAGTGAGCACTGGACGGGGAAAAGAAGAAACAGAAATGGGTAAGGGTGAAGTCAGAGCAAGCAGGAGGGATAGAAATGAGTATGAGAGGGAGGGTCAGGTTGGACAGGAATAAAAGTGGGACAAAGAGGTGTAGGTACTGAACGACTGGGAAAGAGGTAGGTGAGAAAGATAGAACAGGGCAGGGTAGAGCAGAGCAGGGTAGAGCAGGGCGGGATAGGGAAAGAAGTGGACAGGAGGGTGAGGGCAAGACAGGGCACACGGATAGCAAAGGGTTGGAGAGTGAGGCAAGAACAGAGCAGTGACAGAAGTACTGTAGGTAGGAAGTTGAGAGCAGGGCAGGAACAGAAAAGGAGCAAAAGTGAACAGAAAACGAGGGCATGGTGGGGCAGGAATGAATATGAGTAGAGATGTGAGACTATGAAAGCACTGTAGGGGAGGATTAGATATGAGTAACCGGAAGGGTGAGGACATAGCAGAGCAGGGCAAGACAAGGCAGGATAGGCATGGGCAGGGCAAGGATAGAAATGGGTATCGTAGGATGGTGACGGCAGGACACAGCGAACAGGACAGGGTGGGACGGGAAGAGGCCGAGTAGCAGCTGGTGTGGATCTGAGACGTGACATGGTGAATTAATATTTCCTACCACAATCTCACCTGCCCCCAGGGATAGACGAAGGGGGTAGGGGGTGGGTGCTGTACAGAGGGGTAAAGAAGCTGGAAGGGGAGTAAAGTGGAGGTGAAGGGAGAGAGGCCAATGGGAGGGTGTTACAAAGAAGAGATGGAAAGGAGATGGATTGAGACAAGGTTGACGAGAGGGGTAGGGAGGGGTACAGAGAAAGAGTATGGGAGCTGGAGGGAGGGAAGGTGGAGTGGTAGAGGAGAGGTGGAACTATTTGAAGAGAAAAGGGGAGAGATGGTAGGCCAAGATGAAGACAAGGTGTAGGGTTGGTGGAGGGGAAGGTGTAGAGGCCAGGTAGAGGAAGGTTGTGAAGTGGTGTGGAGTGCTAGGGTGATGGTAGAGAGGCTTGTGTGTGAGGAGGCGGGAGGAGCCGAGGAAGAAGATATGGTAAGAATGTTGGGAGAGAATTTTCAGTGGCTGGAGGAGTAAGGATAATGATAATGATGGTGGTTTCTGATGATGATGAGATGAAGTGTGTTCGATTTAGTAAGATGGGATGGATGTCGGCGTACGATGATGATTATGAAATAGGTACCATATGAGTTTTTGTTCGATTAACAATGAAGATTGTGGGTGATAATGAAGATGTGATCAAAAGCAGCTAAGTAAGGATTATAAAGACACGATAGCAGGTCGAATATAATAGTGGTTATCATGAGGACAAAAGGCGTTCTTTCTGACTGGGTAGCCCTATGAAAATTGCAAGTAATTATTGTAATATTAATAACAATTGGAGTGGTGAATGTAGGGTGTGAGAGTTGTAAGCGGAGAGAATGATGGTGATACTGACGAAGAGATGACGAAGAGATTATGATAAATAAATTATGATGCGACATTGTTGAGCTGCTTCGTTATTAATACGATGGACGCAAGGGACGATGATATGATGCTGAAAATAATGAAGTATTGTCTTGTGTTGCAGTGCATGTGGGGTGAGAGACGAAAGAGATGATGGTGATAAAGAAGAGATGATCTGTATTGTTGCTGGCTGTGTGAAGAGAGTGATAATCAAGAGGAAGCTGGTAATAAAGACTAAAAAATGAGCAGTGTTGTTTTCGGTAGCGTTTAAGTACAACTGATGCTTTTGACGATGGTGATACTAATGATGAAAATGACGAAAAATGAACTGTCTGTGTGCAAGTGGTGATGATGATGATGATGATGACAATGGTGACGATGATGAAAACAAAACATAAGATGAGCTGAGAGAGCGTAAGGGTGGGTATAGATGCTGGTGACGATAATGACAGAGATACTCGAGCTACGGCTGTATTGTGGTGGTGACGGAACAAGTGGACCGGAGAACTGAAAAGCCTGATTGGGAAGGCGACCACTTAAAGAACGGGAAGGGAAGGAGCGGCGGAGCATAAGAGGAAAAGAGGAATTAATGAAGCGGGAGAGGACGGATGCGGACAAAGAGGTGTGAGGTGTGTAAGAGGGATGTGAGGGTGAGGGTGAGGGGCGCTGAGGGCTGCAGGGGTGGTGGGGGTGTGTGGGAGAGGAGGGAAGGGTGGGAGAGGTGTCATGGGAGATGAAGAGGGAAGGGCATGTCATGACGAGTGGGATGAGAGGACTGGCTGATGGGAGTTGAACTACTAGACGTGCGACAGAGAGGTAGGAGGTGTAACAGAGAGGCAAGGGTTGTAATAGAGTGGTAAGAGATACAGTAGAAGTGTGTCATAGATACGCTGGCATGTGGCAAAATAGTATTTTGAGGGACACAAAAGTACGGAGTGCATGAAAAATAAAAAATGAGAAAGGTGCAAGAGAATATAAAATTTGCTACAGATGCAGAAGAAGAGCCCCTACGCGTGATGGCATCGGTGTAACCGGGTGGCTTCCTCTGTCAGAGTGTACAAATGCCTTTCAACTCCCTCACATCCTCCGAAAAGAGGACGGTGAACTGCAGGAGACGAGCAGCTTCAGCCTGCAATCGTCCGAGTTCACGTTCAGATAAGACTGGGAGCTACGACAAGAAGAGGTGCAATGGAAGGGTGCGACAAGATTTCAGGGTGGTGAGACAGGGACGTGCAATGGAGAGAGAGAGAGAGAGAGAGAGAGAGAGGAGGTGAAGTGCTGGTGGTGTTGGTGTGTAAGAGTGATGGTGTTGGTGTTTCCTTGTTAGCGGGTGTCAGAGCCTCGGTTAGTACATAGGGGCGGGTACACTCAACACGCCAGCAGTTGGTTCTCACGTGGCTTGATGAGCAGGATTTTTAGGCTGCGGCAGGCATATGGTGGTAGTAGTAGTAGTAGTAATAGTAGTAGTAGTTGTTGTTGTTGTTGTTGTAGAAATAGTAGTAGTAATAATATTTTTTTTCTCTCTCTAGCGCTGACTCAGGACTCAGGATGATGATGGTCATGACAGTGATAATGATGTTGATGATTAATAATAGTACTCTGGACAGAAGAGACTAAGTTTGCTGGAGAGAGAGAGAGAGAGAGAGAGTCGCGTTAGATTTTATGATGTTTTTGAAGTTCATTTATTGGATGGCAGTTCTGTAGGAGGCTTCTGTTGCTTAATTTTAATACCTGGATGAATATGTTGCGTCGTGTTTTGTCGATATTTACCTGTATATTCAGTTACTTTCCTCTTCAACGATCGCTGGGACAAACACTCATAGCTACAAAAACTAGAACAAAACAAACGAAACCTTGTAAACATTGTACTTAAAGAATTCTAATGCCTTCCCAATAAGCAAGTTCTCAGCTAAAATCACTATAATGACAAGTTACATACAATTACGAATTTATTAACAGATTTACCGAAAAGTCAGACACACCAATCATCCCTAGGTAACAGAAGCCTTAATGATCATTGTCCTATTCATGGTACGGCAGTTTGGTTATATATCTTGCCGACTATATATCTTGTTCATCAGCTGAGTGTTGTGGCTCAGCGGCGGTGTGGAGATGGTGGAGGGTAGGATCAGAGTTCATAGCCAGGGTAATAAGCAAGAGTGTGTCATCTGTAACCAAGTGGTGGCCGAATCTAATCCCATTTATGAACAAGGCCTCGTTAGCAGTGTGGCGCCGGGCTAATGTTTCACTCACGGAACAAGCTTGGTTGGTTGAGGTACAGCAGAAAGATCTATTTTATTTAGTATATTCTTAATGGCTTTTGTTCTGCTCAAGTGATTATTTTGGGGCATTATTCTTTTTTTTCTTTCTTTCTTTTTTTTCTTTTTCTTTTTTTTCTTTCTTTCTTTTTTTTAGTACGATGACGTCTATCACAGGACGATTTTATTACAACTCACGAAGAGCCTCACAAAATGTCTGGATTAAAAACATTATATTCTTTACAGTGATCACGATTTTTATATTTTATCCTTATATCCGCAAGACAATTTTATTCGGCGCAGGAACGACCTCCCGTAGTGCAGGGCCTAAAGTTTGGATGATCTCTTGCTTGCCCAGGAGTTTGTTTGACCCCGAGAGAGAGAGAGAGAGAGAGAGAGAGAGAGAGAGAGAGAGAGAGAGACCTCATTGCCTTCATGGACTCCTCAGTGCTACTCAAGCGACTTATTATGTCATCTTAGTGCCATTAATCAGTGTCAGTTTTTCCTTAAAATTTCGGCATCTTTTTTGGCGTACTTCTTCTTTACCTTTTTATTTACTTAACTACAGGGTACGCTGCAATGGGATGGCACCCGATTGTAAGATGAGGAATCTGATTCAATTTTAATAATAAATGTTTTTGTTTCTGTAGTTACTGTTACTAGTTATTATTATTATTATTATTATTATTATTATTATTATTATTACTATTTTTATTATTATTATTGTTATTATTATTATTATTATTACTATTACTATTTTTATTTATTATTATTATTATTATTATTATTATTATTTTACTTATCATTATCATCGTCGTCGTCATTATGTTCTCGTTAATATCATAATCACCATCGTCTTTATTGGTGCCATTTTTCTAATTCATAACTGTTTCATTAAATTGGATGTGACCAAAACCAGGGCTGCAAGTCGCATACGTCTCTGCAGCTCAGACCAAGACAGCCCTGGACTGAGATTCACAAACATAGGGTCAACTTCCTGTCGTATGAAAGACAGGGAAATGAGAGTGTCGAATCTTCTGATGCCTCTTGTTCATCCTGGAAAGGTAAACAGAGTCTTTGTTGGTGTTTTGTTGTGACTCCAGGCTCATCTGGACCTGAACCGACTGGACTGTTGACTGTGCCATCCATTGTTATCAGTCTACCATCCTCCTTTGCTAGGGCAGGGAGGGAGTTGAGGGACGTTTATGTAACCAGACAGCGGAGCTCCCTGGTGATATAGTTGCCACCACATGAAGGCTTCCCTCTCTAGCACCAGAGTTATGACATGGAATTAGTTGTAGGTTTGTTTGTGAATCTCAGCCCTGGTTTATACGTTCGTCTTGTCCCACATATGTTCGTACGGTACTGATTCAATACGGTTCACCTAACAAAAATGTCTTTTTCATAGGTAAGATGTAATTTGTGTATGGTGTGTATAACAGGTTAAAATGCAGTAATCAGGTTTAGTATGAAGCCTGCATCATAACTTGGTAACATAAAAGAGGACAGATATGGTCATTATTTATGTTAAGACACTGACCGGTATATAATTAGGCCTATTTTAGAAAGTTTTTCATATCTTTTGGCTTTTAATTAACCCAGAATGGTGTGTGCGACTCGTTGGCCACGCACCTCTGGTTTGGCCACCGCTGTATTATATCTCACTACGAATATACAGATATATTCCATAGCAACACAAAATCCAAATTCTATGACCCACATCTCCCTCAGTTCTGTGTCACGCTTTCCCGCTTTCCTACTGGCCCAGGGGAAGCGCTTGTGTGGGGGTTCGCTTTTCAAAAAATTCACATCGCCGGCGTTACTGCGTTTACACGGCCGTTTAACGATGCCGCGGTCGGTTTAACGGTCGTATTCAGTGACTGCCGATGTGCCTATTATCAGGGTCGCTTTTTTCTTGTGTCGCTCGCTGTCGTGGAGGCCAAGGGGAGGCGGGAGGGGGAGAGAAGGTAAACAGGGATAGGTGTCGTTCCTCCCTCACTTTTCATCTGTCGTTTTCTGTCCGTCATTTTTCATCAGTCGTTTTTGTCCGTCATTTTACGTGTGCCCTTTTTCCGTCCGTCATTTTCCTTTCAATACTTTCTTCCCTTATTTCCATCCATCTTTTTCCGTCCGTTTTTTTCCACGTCCGTCGTTTTCCGTTCATTATTTTCTGGTAATTTTCTCTTCACCATTATTCATTGTCCCTTTTTTTTTTTTTTTTTTGCGTCAGTCATTTTTCCACCACCATTTTCCGCTCATTATATATCATCGTTATCACAGGGTACTTTTCATCGTCATTTACTGACCATCATCTTCTGTATATCAGCTTTCTTTTTGTTAGTCTACGTCACTCGTACTCATTCTGTTACATTCCATTCGGTAATTTTTGTTCGTTAGTTTCCTCGCACCAGTCTCTGTCCGTCTTATTTCTTTCTACATATTTTGCTCGATGTATTCAGCGCATACTTTTCGTACGTCATTTCCCTTTCGTCATATTCCGCTAGTTCTCTTTGCCAGTGTCTGCCTGATATTGTCCATTGATTTATGCATTTTATTCTCAGTTCACGGCCATTCATCGTGTAAACTAAATTCTTTAACCATTTCATGTTCCCCAGCTCTTCCAGTATTTCAGCCAGCTTTAGTTTGCTATATCATTTCGTTCATCAGTGCACCCTCTCGTAATTGTCCAGTGATATATTACTGCGATACATTGTTCATCTTTGCCCATTACCCGATTTCCTAACTGTCATTATTTAGTATTCACAAACTGTCACCGCTCTCTTCCCTTCAGGTGTTCCTGGCCAGTCGGTTCTTTCGCTTTTTCAATTTGCCAGCTTCAGTTTGTTAAGATCTGTTTGCATTTCCCTGGCCAGTGGGTTCATCAAGTGTAACCTCTCGGTGTCCGCCTGTCAGTATGTCAGTCAGTCCTTGCATCTCCCATTTTTTCCCTCCAACTTCCGTCCATCAATTTTTGTCCAACACTTTCCGGGCCGAAGTTTCCAGGTAATTAAAAAAAAAAAAACACCGTTGACTGGAAATTCACGAAACTATTTGCGAAATTCTAAGCCCTCTGGATTTTTGGCAGGAACTGTTTTTTCCCGTGTCCTCTGGTGCATGTTTTGGCCACCAGGGGTCTCGCAAAATTGGAAACACGTTAACATTTTTCTGCGGGAGTTTTTTTTTTTCTTTCTTTTGTGGGAGGGAGGCCTTTCATTAGTGGTTGTGGGTTTTTAATATTTTTCTTGCCTTAATTGTGGTTCTTGTATTTGTTCTTGCATAACTTCCTACTCTGATTAATGATAAAATATATGGTTGGGGTTAGTGCTTTTTATTTTGTTAGTTACCTTTTTCATAGACACTTTTACACTGGTTGTGGTGGTTGGCTAATTATTCTCGTAACTTCACTAATCCCTTGAATAAGGTTTTGCCATTTTGTTGTATATTTTTGCTAGCTGCAGGCTACTTCAGCAAACCTAGGGGAGTCAGACTGGTGATGCCTGATGCAGCCTGCAGTAGTAGTAGCAGTAGTAGTAGTAGTAGTAGTAGTTTTTAAGAGTAGGGTGTAGAGATGGTGATGTTGGTATTTCAGTTCTTGGTGGCACTGTAGTAGTCTTGTTAGTGTAATTTGTTGTAGTTGTAGCCTCTCTTGTTAACCATTGTTGAAGTTCATCTCACCCCTAAAGCGGCGGAGGCAATTTGATAGTAGTTATGGCCCTAATGGTACCATAGTTGTGAAGGGGAGGGGAGAGGAGAGTGAGGGAAAGAGGAGAAAGAGGAAAGGGAGGAAGAGACGCAACGGGGGATGGAAAGGAAAGGTGAAAGAGTAATACAGGGAATGGAAGGAAAAGAGGAGAAAAGAAGAATCGGGAGTGGAAGAGAAGGAGAGATCAAAAGTAGAAGAAGAGAGAGAGAGAGAGAGAGACAGAGAGAGAGAGAGAGAGAGAGAGAGACAGAGACAGAGAGAGAGAGATCCATACGGAAAAAAAAAAAAGGGCAAGGGAATGAGATGATGAGGAGAGTGACAAGGAGGGAGAGATGAGGAGCGAGATACAGATAAGACCAGGACTGAATACCACCAGGAAAGGGGTGCCGTAACTGAGACTAAGAGATGATGCTGGGATGAGGGGTAACGGGAGATATCAGAGGGAGCAAGAGAGAATGGGGTATAATGGAGGGAGCAAGAGAGAATGGGGTATAATGGAGGGAGCAAGAGAGAATGGGGTATAATGGAGGGAGCAAGAGAGAATGGGGTATAATGGAGGGAGCAAGAGAGAATGGGGTATAATGGAGGGAGCAAGAGAGAATGGGAGATAAGTGAGGGAATAAGAGATAATGGAGGGATAAAGGTTGTTGTTGATGCTTAACCCCGGTCCGCCTGACCACGCAAACCCGTCTACTACAGATACGTAACTGCCCCTGTGAGGCTGTCTCATAGGCCCTCTAACCCGTTGATGTTGTGCATGTGCTGTGCAGTGCTCTGTTGTGTGTGTTATGTCGTGTGGGTCTGTTCTACAGGCTAGGCATGTGATGTCTGTTTCCACCCGCTTCCCAAGTCTAAGCTGATAACTTAGGAGGGCTGGGTGATGTCTTGATCTGAACCTAGCTAGGTGAACTCGATCAGCAGTATTAAAGATACCTCTAATGAACAGACGTAAGGAGAGGGGCTTGCGATACAGTGTACGTATCGAGGTGTTCTGACCTGCTCGTCATTTTTTTTTTCATTGTTGATATAGCAATGTCTGGAGGAGGGGTGTTGTTCTTGTGTATCTGGTAATGTGTGTGTGCTGACTGTTTTATTGTGCCTATCCGTGATGTGTGGCTCTGTCATATAATGTCAGGGGTGTTGTGTGTTAGCACTGGCTACCGTGTAGCACTGTGTACCTCTTATATCGAGATATTCTCTACCAGGGAGGACTTTAGTTTTGAATGTGAGCTGTGGGGGTAGTGCTGATGCAGCCAGTGATGATAAGGAGAGCGTTGTTCTGTATGGTCTGCAGGGTGTTGTAGTGGGTGTTAGATAGGATGAAGGCCCAAACTGGGAAGGCATAGGACATCACTGATCTGACAATATATTGTTTGTACAGTAGGGATAGTGTTTCTCTCTGTTGCCCAAAGTCTGTCCCTGTAAGAGCCTTAAATGTATTTAATATGAGGGCGCATCACATCGTAATGTCTTGTATGTGGTCCTTGAAGGTGAGTCCAGTGTCATATGTCAGTCCAAGGATCTTGTGGAGGGATATGAGGCACAGGCACGTCGTTAAGTGTGATGCTACGGGTGTGTCTGCGCTAGTGATTGTTGCTGGTGATGAGTGAGGTGGTGGATTTGGGATAAAGGGTAATGGGATACAAAGAAGGAGTAAAGGATTGTGGGAGATGATGGAGTGATAAGTGGTAATGGTAGGTAATGAAGGGAATAAGAGATAATGGGAGATAATGAGATATACTGGAGAGGATAAAAGGAGCAGGCATATAGCCAAATGATGACTGGCTGAATGCATGCTAATAGGTACAAGGAGATGAAAATACAACGATAGAAGGTCATGAGAGGCAGTGGTAGATAATGGGAGGGTAATGGAGGCCGTAGAAAAGCTGTAAAAATACCATGATGTTATTTGCACCGGGCCGTGAAAACATCCTGTGTATCTAAACCCAGCGTGAAAACAGAGTAATTGTATTTGCACCGTACCATCCCTAGGTCTGCACAACTACGGCAGTGCTATTTTATTGTGGCTTTAAGAGTTTTAAAACAGATGGAGAAACTGAAACTGATATTTCACAATACTAGGAGGAAATATTATAATACGAACAACTGCACTATGGCGCTGTGAACGTAGACTTACTTTTACCTGCCTTATCATTCTGTGGACACTTTCAGCATTTACTCAGTTCATTGTAGGATCACAACGCAACCCTAGACAGTACTGTAACAAAGGCTCACCCAAGTGTAACATGAGGCTGCTTCGTAACTAGGGAATTAGCTGTATTATGCTTTTGTTTAATGCTCACCTCCTCAGTTATTTATTTTGTACACTTCGCCGTAAAAACCTTTGTTATGTAATTATTAAAGCAAACGACGTGCTATTGAAATGATACAAATGATGTAAGTGAGAATACTGATATCAAGTGTATATCCAACGTTGTAAGATTATTGAATACTTGCAAACATACACTAAAATTAATGTTAACAGGAGTAATACTTGTTCCCGATTATTCTACTTTTCCACGATGTGTTCACCAAACCTAAGGAAGATACTACATTACTTCTACGTCTCTTGTGCCAGCGAGATGTCGACTCTAGAGCAGTCTTTGTGAGCATAACCGGAAGAGACAGATACGTTAAGCAGCACAGGCCATAACCCGGACGGGGCTGTTACGCAACCTGGAGCGCTTTCCATAAATCCGGCACACAAAGGAGACGCGTTAGCATAGATCCTTTAGCCTGCTTTCTCGTTGCTTCTCACTGCCATCTGTCGGCACCCCACAGCGCCGATGGTGGTAGTTGCGGTGGCTGGGTGGTGGTGGTTGTGGTGTCTGGGTGGTGGTGGTTGTGGTTGTTGGATGGTTGTGGTTGTGGTTGTTGGATGGTTGTGGTTGTGGTGGCTGGGTGGTGGTAGTTGTCATGGTTGTTTAATCAGTAGTTGTGGTTGGGATGTTTTGTTGTGGCTGTGGTGGTAGTTGTATTGGAGGTAGTAGTTGTGGTGATGGTAGTTGTGATTAGATGGTGGTGGGTATAGTGACAGGGCGAGGTGAAAGAAATGATGTGGTTGACTGAGGCAGTTGAAATAAGGTTGATGGTGTTAGGTCTAGGTGTGTCGATGGTGGTTAGGCAAGGCTAGGTTGATGGTGGTTGTGGTGGTGGTGGTAAACTAAGGTGGATGAAGATGTACATGAACTGTGGTTGTTGTGGTTGGCTCTTGGTAATTGTGTTTGGGTAATGGTAGGTAGGGTTGTGCGGTGATAGTAACAAATGGATGGAGGTAAAGTTATTTTTGTTGGTGATAGTGTTTGAGTTGTGGCAGCTGTGGTTGTGTGGTAGCAGTTGTAGTTGGGTGGTGATTGTTGTGGTTGAGTGGTAGTTGTCGTGGATAGGTGTGAGTAGTTATGTTTGGGTGTTTGTAGTTGTGTTTTGGTGGTGGTAGTGGTGTTTGAATGGTGGTAGTTGTGTTTGGGAGGTGGTGGTGGTGGTGATGGTGGTTGTAATAGGGTGGTAGTAGTTGTGGTTGGATGCTAATAGTTGTGATTAGGTTATGGTATTCCTCTTAGGCTGGCAAGGGGAGAGGAAATTAAATGTTATTGAGTAGTGGTACTTAAAGTCAGGTAGATGATTGTAGTTTTGTTTTGGTTTAGGTAGGTGTGATGGTAGAGCTGGGGAAGGTAAGAAAGTGGTGGCAGTTATGTATGAGTCCGGTAGTTGTGGCAGTAAGGCGAGAGAAGGGACGCGATGTTGTGGTGAACAGGTGGTGGTTAGCTGCATTGATAGTGGTACCTACTGGCGTGCATTGTAGCCTGATTGTGGTAAACGAGAGGGAGGGTGGTAGTTAGAATTGTGGTTGGAGTAGCATAGGAAAGGGTGTGTGAATGAGCAGTGGTAGTTTGTTTGGTAGATGATGGTAGGAGGCCTTGTAATTGGATGGTGGTTGATGTAGAGATGTTTGTTGCGGCTGGACAGTGGTAGCTGTAGCGGCAGAGAGTGGCGAGAGGATAGGTGATTGGATAGTGGTAGATAAATTGATGATGGTGTTTAAGTTGTTAGTAGTGACTGTTCTGGTAGTGAATGGCTGTTAAAGATGATGGTGGTAGTTGTGGAGAGAGAGAGAGAGAGAGAGAGAGAGAGAGGGTACAGCATCAGGATGGTGATTGGCAGGAAGGATGTTAGTGGACAATGGTATTAAAAGTGGGAAATATTGCTAACTGTAGTGCGACTGATGGCAGCTGTGGTGGCATGGAGGAAATGAAGCACAAGATGGGTATTATATGGTTCACAGCGGCACAGTTGTAGTGACAGTGGCAGCGTAATGATATTAGTAGTAGTGGTAGTGATAGTGGTGGTAGGTGTATTAGTTAGCAGTGTTAACATTTATAATGGTATCAGTAGCAATGGTGGTGATACTATATTCGTTTCATTCTAATTTGGTAAAAAGTTGCCACCTCTCCACCTTGAAAGGTGAGTCGTAATGAGTTGTATTAATAGAATGTGACGCAAGTCAATACGTGCTACGGAAAGGATGTAAAGCCGTAGTTTTACCTTTTTATTCACTTAGTAACGTGAAATAAGCTACACAAAAGGACTAAAATGTGAACCAAGTTAAGGTGAAAGAACTATAGCTGATACGTTGGTAAAAGTAACAGTGGTGGTAGCGGTAGCCAGGGCAGGTTCTGCCATTCTGTGAACTAGGTGACCGCCTAGGGCAGCATCCAGTAGGAGGCACTAATTTCCGTCAAATATAAAAATAGTTAATTCCTTTTGATCAATTATCCTTAGGCGTTACAAGAACAGAAGTAATGTTCACTAAAGCATCGCATACCATCTAACCCTAATATGCATTAAAATTGAAGGGAGGGGGACGACTCCGTCACATTCGCCTAGGGCATCAGATGCCTCAGGACAGACACAGGTAACATTAGCTGGTTAAATGTGGTAGCAGTAATAGTGGTAGTTTTGACATGCGGTAGTAGAATTACTGGGCTTAGTGATAGCAGTAGTAATGGTGAATATAATAGTATGGTAGTAATGCTAACAGGTTAAACGCACCGGTAGCAGCAGTAATAGCGGCGATAGAGGTTGCAGTAGTGGAGGTAGTAATAGTAGTTATTGTATCAGGTACAGTGCAGTACCTGCGGTGGAAGATTGGTGGTGTTGGTACAGGTAGTGACAGTGCCGGGTATAATAGTAATCATCACAATGGTAATGCCATATCAGGTAACACTGCTAGAACGGGCGTCATGTCAAAGGTAAGGCAGCCTCAGTTTTGTTACATCACTACCATACTTCGTGCTAACCCAGTGACACACTGAAAAAGAAGGAAAGAAAAGGAAAAAGATGAAAAGAAGAAGAAAACTGGGAACCACAGACATCATTCTGGCATGCAGAAAAAAGAAAAAAGAAAAACTATTAATCGCCTTGTTTTGACCCGGCTATTCACAACGTAAATAGTAAGTCATGGTAGCATGATAATCGATAAGCCTTAGCTGTTAGGCGGGAGTGAGCGTTCTTGGTTACTAGACAACTGGCCCTCGAGTCCAACTACGTCTGACCATCAACTGAACCGAAAAGAGGTAGGGATCTTTGTCAGGTTAGGACAGACGCGACACAACCTAACCTTCATATAAGTATAAAAATCTTATGGCTTGTGCTCAGCCTTTAAATTAGGACAGTAACACAACAGATTCTACAAATAGGCCAGTGAATAAGACAGAAAAAAGACGTTCCAAATACACTAAATATTAACTTTTCCCCGAGATCAATTTCCCAAAAGATTAAAAAAAAAAAAATCAAGCGTAAAGACCGTAACTAAGCATAAACCACAACTACACCAGCGAAACAGGATTGATTAAAGCCATGAAATAAGACTGACCACAACGACACCAATAAAGGAAACCATGTTGAAGGGAATCACGCAAGAAAAAAAAAAAGTGATTGTTGAAGACCAAGAGACCAAGGGTAGTGAAGCCAACAGACCGCAACCCAATGATGAGAGTAACACGTATTGGTATGAGAGAGAGAGAGAGAGAGAGAGAGAGAGAGAGAGAGAGAGAGAGAGAGAGAGAGAGAGGACCTAACAAGTAGACGATAACAGCACCCCCCAACCCCCTCCCCCCCAAAAAAAAAAATCCCCCCCCCCAGCCGTCAACCCGTCTCGGTAATAAAGTCTTGTGCTCCCCGGGGTATTGAGCCATTAGGAGTGATCGGGGAGTGGGCTGGGTGGAGGGGGCCTGAGTGGCGGAGTGGGGGCATGACAGACGGCAAGATTATGACCGGTAATGCTTGGGTGCTGGCTGACTTGCGACAGACTCCCTCCCCTACCCCCCACCTCCTTGCCTCTCTCTCTCTCTCTCTCTCCTTCTTCTTCTTCTTCTTCTTCTTCTTTCACTTTTCCCTTTTCCTTTCCCTTTCAAATTCATTTTCTTCTCCCACTCACTCCTCCTTCTCTCCCTCCTTCTCTCTCTTCTTTCATCCTTCCCTTTCTGCTTTCCCATGGAGGGTTGGGCAAGGAGGAGGAGGAGACGTGGAGATGAGGGGGAAGGGAGGAGGAAGGAGGCGAGAGAAGTTAAGGTAAAGGTAATGGGGATGGGAGAAGACGTGTAGATAGGAGATAATATAAGAAATGATCAGATGGAGGGAGAGTGTTCAGAGAGAGAGTCGGAGGGAGGGGCTGGAGTGGAGAGAAGGAGGGGTGGAGGAAAGAGGTGAGAGAAGTTATGGTAATGATAAAGGGATGAGAAATAGGGTGCATAAAAGTGAGAGATGGTCAGAGGGAGGGAGAAGGGAAGAGGAAGATGTAGAAGGTTATGATGAAAGGAATGGGATAAAAGACGATGTGGAAAGGGTAGTAACAGAGAGAGGGAGAGAGGGGGAGGGAGGGAGGTGAGGAAGGAGAGATAAAGAGAGAAGGATGGGGTGTCGAGAGTTTGAGAAGGTAAAGTAAAAATAGATAGTAAAGTGGTAAATAATTGCGAAATATGATGATGTATCGGAGACTGGGAAGATATAACGATGAGTGTTGGGGATAAGAGAGAAGATCAGGGGTGTGCAGTGTGATGGATGTTGAAGGAGTGAAACGATAAGGGAATAGCGTAAGAGAAGATACTGGAGAACAACTGAATGAGGAAGGAATATGAGAGAATCTATGGAGAGAGATGAGGATGCTAAAGCGTAATGAAAGGGAGGGAAGGAGACTGAGAACAGTTAGGAATTTAGTAGACAAAAGGGAGGTGGGGATGCAGAGGCGCAGGGACAACGAGAACAGATATGGAGCGACGAAGAATGAAGGAATATTGAGGAGAAGAAAATATGGTGAAGTACGAGAGGAAAGGAAAGCTGTATCAAATGGATAAGAGGATACTATGAGGAGAGAGAGAGAGAGAGAGAGAGAGAGAGAGAGAGAGAGAGAGGTGGGGGTAGTGGGGAACGATAAGACAAGAGGGTAATGATGTGTGAGGGAGAAGAATGCAGCAAAACGAGAAATAATTGTTTTTCCTTCCGCCACGCATCCAGATTGCAGAAAATTCCCAACTGTCGAGCCAGGCTTACTACAACCACTTCAAAAAAATGGCGTCCTCTGTGCTGCACTCCCACTAACACCAGACCGTTTTATTCAGTTTAATTGAAAAAAGAAAGACTTTTTTTTTTTTTTCTGCGAGAGGTCTAAGGTGAACAGAAAGGCCTGGTACTGGCGAGGACTAAAGAAGACATCATCGTACTGTTGGGGCTTCATCAAGGCAGGAATGGGTCACTGAATATAGTGCAGCTTTTGCTAATTTTACGCTAACTTCGACTGAAGACGCCATTTCTTCTTCATGAATACTGATATGCAGGAAGCGATTAACGCTGGAATGCGACGCTAGCCATACAAGATTTCTGTGAGAAGGCTATAGAGCTGTAGTAGTGTCTTTTTCAGCCACGTAGCTCCGTGGAAAACTGCACCAGAACGAAAATGAAGGCCACGTTTAGGTGAAGCATCTAAAGTCAGAGATGTTTGCCAGTAATCTACAAATACGATGAAATGCTCCTAACGTAACACAAGATTAAATTATCGTGCCATCTCAGAAATGTTCGTAATGAGACTACACTTTGGCAGAAGCGTAACAGTAAATCGTTACGTAACAAACATAACGTAACGTGAATAGAAGGAGTGTAAATGGAGCACATCGTAACATAACACTGGTTTGTATAGCTGAGAGAGAGAGAGAGAATTCTGGAGACGAATTGCATCAGTAGATATACAAAGCATCATCATCTAATCCTGTGTTGCCCCATGAGAAGCGTAGGAGCCCGGGGCTAGGCAAGTTGGTCTTGGCATTTAAGATGAGAGTGACGAGCCTCACTCATCCCTGCATGGCATTACGTGAGCAGTAGAACCCAACCACCCCTTGGATATAGAACCGCACAGGCCCAATCCGACTGGAGCGCCTTAATTACCCACTAAACCACCAGGCGCCTTAATTTGGTTATATGGCTTTCACCCACCGTAGTAAATGGTTTTCTGATGTACAGGAAACCATTTGGCTTGTCACTCAGTGTAGAGTCAACCGTAGACAGAAGAAAGAGGAAAGAATGAAGGATAAAAAGACAGGAGAGGGAGCGTAGAGTCACCCTTAGGCATAAGAAAGAGGAAAGAATGAAGGAAAGACAGAAGAGGATGGAAGGATGAGAAGAAAGAGCAGTCACCCGTGACCAGAACCACATCAAGTGAGTGGATGGTGAGCACCTCCACCTAAATCAAAGGTATACAAATAGTTGGATATATAGGTACTTAGAGAGATAGATGGATAGAGAGACAGATAGATGGGCAGATAGATAACTGGATGAGGCGCAAAGGAGGCAGTGGGTATGGACACAAGAGAAAGACCGCTTCGCATTTTTGAGTGATGAAAGAATATGAGAAGAGGAAGATAACTGGAGACAAGAGGTAATAGCGAAAAAGGCGAAGAGGAACAGAACGAAGAAGATCAGGAGTAGAGGGTATAGAGGAAGATGGGAGACTGGCGGAGGAAGGACGAGAGGAGAGTGAAGCGGGGAGAAAAGAGGAATGGCGGGAAAAACAGATGACTGATAAAAGAGGCATCGGCAAGAAGAGGGAAGTAAGGGTGTGATTGATGAGGTCTGAGTTGAAGATGGGGAGTGGCAACTCTGAGAGAGAGAGAGAGAGAGAGAGAGAGAGAGAGAGAGAGAGAGAGAGAGAGAGAATTATAAAGATTAATGTTGCATACATACACACTCCACACAAATCATACGAGAGAGAGAGAGAGAGAGAGAGAGAGAGAATTATAAAGATTAGTGTTGCATACATACACAGTCCACACAAATCTTACGAGAGAGAGAGAGAGAGAGAGAGAGAGAGAGAGAGAGAGGATATCAAGACAAGAACGCCCATCTCATGCAGCCACATAAATTCTGGCCCCGAAGACGCATTATTTCCACTGCCTTCTATTAACTTTTTTCATGTGTATCGCTTATTGCAGGTTTACCACTCCAATTTATGTGTGTGTGTGTGTGTGTGTGTGTGTGTGTGTGTGTGTGTGTGTGTGTGTGTGTGTGTGTGTGTGTGCGTTCGTGTGCATGTATGTCTGTGTGTCTGTGTAATGGCAGGTCATAAATCCACGCCGGTATTGTGTGTGCATCATTGAGGTGGAAGGGCCAGGAGGGTCGACTCTGGGAAGGTACTGGATTCGATCTTTTCGCGTAGGAGTCTTTTGTTTTATCCTCTTCTGCATTTTTCTAGGTGGTCATTACTTCATAGTTTGCAGTAACTTTAGCTACATGACATCTTTATCACTCTCGTCTTGTGTTGTTCATTTTGTGGAAAAGCCTCTTACTCATAGCGTTAAGAAGAGTCTGCATAAACCCTCTCAATCTGGTGACTTTTTTATCAACGTAATCTTACTTTCCTCAGGTGTTTTTACTTAATGTGTAAGAAGCAGTGTTAGGATTAAGATCAATCTCTTTTAACTCGTTCAGAACAACTTTGTCCTTAAATAAGTTTTGCTATCGCCAAACAGTTTTATTCAGTAAAGCAGTGAAGGAGTCAGTAGTCATTGCTCTCTGGTGACGTTTAAACTCAGCGTATTACTGTCCGATTACATTATAAATGTAAATGCGAATCACGGAATATTCTGACAGTCACGTCTGGTTCCTTCAGTAATCATACCCAAGTATATTTATTGTTTTGTTTTTCATTACTCAAGTATTCTTAATATAATATTGTCCATTTGTCGTTTCCTTTTAGCATTTATTGTTCCGACTGTATATTAGTTAATTTCTCTCTCTCTCTCTCTCTCTCTCTCTCTCTCTCTCTCTCTCTCTCTCTCTCTCTCTCTCTCTCTCTCTCTCTCTCTCTCAATATTTTTTTATGAGTGTTCCCGTGATGTTGGGACACAGAATTTCGAAGGCTAGTAATAGATGTGTGACCGATTATTCTGTCTGATAGATATTCAGCTATTCTGTTTTCTCGCTGCCGCTTCTGGAACTCTCCCACCCCATAGATTAGTGGGAAAGAAAGTTAGGATTCTGATAATGATGATGATATTGTTTTCCCGAGTGAAACTGGCTAGATGGTGACTGATGGGGGGTTCGTTGTCCAGTTCCTACGTGTTGAGAGAGAGAGAGAGAGAGAGAGAGAGAGAGAGAGAGAGAGCGGCTAAGTTGTCATAAGGCTGACAACATGGACACAGTAGGACGAGGAACTGGCAGACACAACACAGGCACCTGCTAAATATTTTGGTTGAATACATTTGTCAGATAGGAGCAAAAAAGTAAATAAACCTACAAATCCGATGACTCTTTTTAAATATTACAATCGCGCCATCGCCTGACGTTTTTTTTGAGGTTAAGATTTATTTTCGGTGTTTAAAATTATTTGAAGATTGTATATAATCCCTTTAGTTCAAAAAGTCTCCGAAGCTAAAGAAATTGTCTGACGGCAAGAAAAGTTTAAAAGTACGTCATGGAGCTGAAGTGACTTAAAAGACGTAATAATATTGGAAAGGTTAACCTCCTGTCCTCAAAGGGTCAACATTTTTAGGCTCCTATGACTCACCCTCAGCCGAAATATATCGTCTGGAGTGAGCTGGGACAGTATAAAAGAGTTTTCCTCACCATGAGAGGTTATTAATGACAGTATTAACACTCTCAGCTCGTTGTACTTACTCCAAGCTGAGAAAAATAATTAATCAGATGTATGAATGATGTCACCTAAACACACACACACACACACACACACACACACACACACACACACACACACACACACACACACACACACACACACACACACACACACACACACACACACACACACACACATCCTGAGTTGTCTCGATCATGAGAGGGTTAAGCAAGCCCTGAGGTTATACATTAGGTCAAGGTCAGTGATTCCTCTGCCAGCTGCCTCCATCCTAAGTGTACTGGATTATAGGCTGGAAGACAGATTATCACTTCAGGAGTTGGATGCTGAGGTGTGTGTGTGTGTGTGTGTGTGTGTGTGTGTGTGTGTGTGTGTTGGCTTAGAACCAACACTCAACCTTAAATGGTGTCTTCTTGAAACCAGTGGATCTCTCTTGAACTGGGTATCTCTTGTCAGTTTCTTATCTTTATTGCCGTTTAAATATCATGGCCTCATTCTTCCTGTGAGATCATGCACAAGAAGGTGTACTTGCTCAGTCAGGCTATAACTTAGAATAATTGCATAGCTTGTGGGAAAACATATAGCGCAAGTCATGCGTGTTGGTAGAAGTGATCCAGCATAACCCAGAACTGTCTTGAGCCTGGTGCCGGTGATGTATGGGTTAGCATATTACGCTTGTAACTTGGTCCCGAATTTGATTCTCGTGACCGTCGAAGTTTTGGACAATATTTGTGTTCCCCTCGTCCCTGTTCACCCAGCAGTGGCACTGAGATAATGGATATTGCCTAACATCGACTGTTGTGGACCGTATTCCTGGGGATGATTGTGACGACTCATTTTGAGTATCTGCCTCAACGACCCTCGAGTAGCACATAGGCAGTGTTCAGTGACTTGTCCATTATGTCTTGAGTTACTCCTACAATATCTGGTCCATTATAATCCCTTCACTTAAGTGAAACACTTATTATTTTGTTCTTGCTATCGCCGAGCGATTTTACTCAAGATGGACATCTTAAAGTGAGAGTGTTAATTTCTAGCATATCCAGCCCCTCCAGTTTGAAGAGTTTTTCGTAAATTTCATAAAAGCATCTGAAACTGGCAGGAGTACGATACGAAAGACATTATCGGAGTGAAGGGATTAACTTGACCTTAAGTTGGCATCTGTCCGTCTTGAATGCTGAGCTGTAACTTTAACAATATAATATGGTGCTGGTCACAAAGAAGCGCTATGGAGAGGATGTAGTGTTGTAGTACTGTCTTATTCTGCCTCTGAGCTACAGGAAACGTTAAACCTTCCGTGGTTGCGTATTCTCACGTATTATGTAGAGCTAACTCCATACGATTGTATTTTGTGGAGAGTGAGTTATAGGAGCCTGAGAGTTTGAGGTGGGTGAATTTAAATATATGACGAGCAGCTGGTGTCAGTGTCCGCTTTCACCCCATCTCCTTAAGTTTTCCTGGTAGGAGAAGGACTAAGGCACCGGAGATGTGTTGGCTTAAGTGCGGTTTGGTTCTTGGATGATGCTGCATGTTTACGCTGACACTAACTCTGAGCCACAATTCTCTTAGATTATACAGGGAGAGCAGCAGCTTATGTTTTTACACAGTATTTATTAGGTTAACTCCCTCAGGATCCTGCGACCCACTCAACTGGATATAATAATTTGGCATTAACAGGAAAAGAAAACTAGAGCTGAGAGGGCCATGGGTACCAGGATTAACGCTCTGTCTCCTATGATGCACCCAGCTAAAAAAAAAAAAAAAAAAAAAAAGTCATGCATTACATGGAATATAATGCTAGAATTGTTGCGATCATGGGAGGGCTAATGTACTGGACACAACTGCTGTCTGAAATATGAAGAATTACATAATCTAGATCTTGATTTTCAGTTACTCTTGCATTCTAAATATACTTATGTTTTCTGGGAAAAATTGATAGTTGTGATTTTTTAACACACACACACACACACACACACACACACACACACACACACACACACACACACACACACACACACACACACACACACACACACACACAAGCAGACACCTCATGACCTGAATGTAAAATTGGGCGAGTGAGTGAGTACGGGAGTAGGCTGAGAAATAAAGTGCTAATTACCTTTCTTTCCTCGGCAGGTGAGTCCCGGTACCAGCCACACACCAGCCCATCCCCTCGCTGGCAACACTGACGGTAGGGCGGGAGGTCTTATTCACATCAGCCTAAGAGGCTTTGTAGCACCTCTTTTTTAGCTATTTATCTTTAACATTGTCACAGTAATTCTCTTTTGTGTTATTTGCTTTTTTCTAATATTGGCATAGATTGCATAAACGACCGACAAGAGAATATTAACGCGCCATATCTAAAGATAGTCTAGTAGGGAAGAGAAACAAGGGTGCCTTATTAAATGAGGAGAATACGGGTCAGACGGATTTCACAATACCAGAAGACAAGGTAAGTAAGATATAGGGTAATGGGAGCACTGAATTCACGACGCAGGTGCAATGATAGATCTCGTGACTCCGGTGAAATTGAAGTGAATTTGATACTGGGTGCAGCGATGGAGTAATGATCGGGGGATTGATTGCTGCCTGCAGGTTCTATGGGTCATTTACTACCGGCATAAAGGATGAAATAAGACGAAAATTTTAGGTAAATTGTTTCATTATTCATCAAAGTCCTGTGACGTGATTAATCCCATCATACCAGTCACGTAGCTTAATTTTTGTGCTTGCTTCCTTCACACAATTATATTTAAGGGGTTCGTTACAGCCTTCGTTCACTCTTTCCCAAACTAAAAAACATCTGGTGGTGGGCAGATTGAAATATAAAGTATGTTCTCAGGATGAACGGCTAAAACTTCCCTTTCATGACATCATAAGATTTTGTAGTTGCAACATATCAGTACCACAAGAGATGAGGGGTTCTGAAAAAGTCCCTGTAGTAGGGTCTATAGGTATTAGTGGTGAGGGGGTGTAGTACGGTTAGCGTTGAATAGCCGTGCAACTGAGTCCTGAGCATCATTAGAGTCCTTAAGGACCGGGTCCACAAACAATCGTACGATCATTCATAACTCAGATTTTGATAGGCATGAAAAGTATAAAGTAATGGGAAGTGTTTGTATCCTCTTTCCTTGTCCTTGTTGGGCCATGAAATCACACTTACAAGGGGTTGATTTTGTGTGAGTTTGTGAATCTGGCTCAATATTGTAGATGAAAGATATATATATATATATATATATATATATATATATATATATATATATATATATATTTATTTATGTGTGTGTGTGTGTGTGTGTATGTGTGTGTGTGTGTATGTGTGTTTGTGTGTTTGTGTGTGTGTGTGTGTGTGTGTGTGTGTGTGTGTGTGTGTACATTATGTATGCATGTATGTATAATGTTGATGAGGAAGCAGACAAGATTTTGAAGTGAACAGTGTACTACACTGGTTAATATATTATAGTCTTTAACCTAATCAGGGCAGTATTAAAAGAAAACAGGCTCAGAGTCAAATGTAAGTCAGATTAAAACAATAGATCAAGAGCTAGGAATGCCCTCCACATCCTCCCCTGCAGGTCAGCTGTCACAGGAAAAAGCAACTTAACTCCAACCCTAACTTAGGCTGTAACTGACTCTGACTCAGCCGTAGTGCCGTGTGCGGAGGCGATTTTTATCTCGCCTAATATGAGCTAATAAATGAAATAAATAGATACTTGGGGTGCCAAAATATTATTCTGGTTTGCGATTTCATTGATTTCTCGCTTCTTTACCGTTCAGTCCCATGGCGTGTTTTTATTTTTGTTTTTGCTGCCCTCATACGATTTATTCAGCTTAGCAGAGACCTTACAAAATGGAAAGGCTACACGCAGCCTTTATTTTTCCATTCATTAATAAAAAAGCATTTTACGTTGACCAAAATCGTATGGTGGTGGAAATACTGACACTTTCATTCCGATGACTTGTTTTATTCTTCGTATCCAGACGATTTTACTCAGCTCATGAGAGATTTTTAGAACCGGACGCCTTAGATACAGTCTTTTTAACCCCTTGAATTTCTGAGATTCTTCCAAAGTTGAATAAAAGTGTCAAGTGGTAGAAAGAATAAAGCAAGAAATACGTCATCAGACTGAAAGGTTAACAAGAATCTGTCATCGTCGTGAAGGGGTTTCGCTGTACCTTTACTACTGTATTTTCCTCTTGGCACTGATATAATATTTTGTACTTTTTCTCCTCCATGAAAGTGTGTAGAAAGCTTCCCGTCCTTCTCCTTGACTCTCTTATTTCTCTTCGTCTCCTGTCCTTCTCTTCTCTCTTCCTTTTTCTTCCGTTTCCACTTTCGCAGTTCCCTCCTCCTGTTGGTTTTTCTCCTTCTATTAGATTTCAGTCTGTTCTTATCTATCTATTGAATTTTCTTTCGCTTCTCGGAGATAAGAGGGAAGAGGGAGGAGGAGGAGGAGGAGGAGGAGTAAGTAAGGGAGTCACGGGAGGAGAGAAGAGAGGATGTGGGTAGGAAGGGAGGAAGAAGTGTGTACGCGGTGGATGGAGGGAGGTAACGAAGGGAGTAGTTTGGATAGGGAAGGAGGAAGAGAGATATCTGAGTAGCTTAAGTAGGGAGGGAGAGAGGGAGAAGATTGATTAAGGAAAGAGAGAGGGATGGGGAATGAGGAGGCTATGGGGGGAAAGTTGGAGGGAAGGAGGATATGTATATAGAGAGAGAGGGGAGGAGGATGGTGATGTGGCGAAGAAGTGAAAGGAAGAAGTTATGGTAGATGTGGAGGAAGTGAAGAAAAAGCATGACGGGAAGAAGGATAAGTGAGTCGAGTAGGAAGGGAGAAAAGAGTATGTAACGAAGGAGGCAAAGAAAAGAGAAGGTAGGGTAGTATAAGGGAAGAATGAATATAGGTGAACAGAGAGGGTCGAAGCGATGAGAGTCAAGGAAAGGGTATGGGCGTTACTATGTAGGGAGAAAACAGTAAATGGGATAGAGATACACCATAAGAGGGTTTGAGGGATAGGAAATAGTACAGGAAGGGAATTTAGGAGATAGAAATTACCAGCTTAAGAGGGTTAAGATAAAAAGGAGTAGTAATAGAATGGAAATGAAAGGACAGAAAGCAAGAGTAAGAAGGAGTTTCGAGGATGGGAAGAAGGAGTAGAAAGGAGTTTAGGGGACAGGGAAGAATAGTATAAGAGTGCTGGGAGATGGAAAGAGCAGTAGTATGACTAACGAGAGTGAGAGCTGTGAAAGGGACTGATCAGAGATGAGGGGTTATGTGAAAGTGTATGTGTGACTGATTTAGGTGGTAATTGAAATGAGGAAGACTGGAGAGAGAGAGAGAGAGAGAGAGAGAGAGAGAGAGAGAGAGAGAGAGAGAGAGAGAGAGAAAGAATCTTGTCCAGGTGAAAGTACGGTATATTATTCGCATCATTAACCAATTACTAACCTACATTCCCACATCAGTAGCCTCTCCATTGACCTGTACCCACCCATTACCTGTGGGTGGGGGTGGGTGGGTTGATGAATGGCTTACGGCACTGAGTGGGCATGCTAGTGGTGGGTGCGTGGATGGGTAGTAGGTGGGACGGGGGCTAGTGTACGAGGTGGGTCAGTGGGCGGGAGTAGGGCTGAGGGAAATGAGTGGATGGGTGGATCGGTAGTGGAAGTGCATGTGATTGGGTGGGTGGGAAGGGAGCTTGGGGAAATGAGTAATTGGGTGGATGGGAGGAAGTAAGTTAGTGTATGAACAGTGAAAATCGGTGGATGAGTGAATGGGAAGGAGAGGGCCTTGGTGAAATGAGTTAGTGATAGGGTGGACTAGATTAAGGGCTTCAGTTTGTCGACATAATATTTTAAAAGCTTATTCACACAGCAGTCGGACAGCTTCACTCGATTTTGGATAGACTTTTCGCAATGGAGAGGTATGATAGCGTCCTCCCGAAGGCGAATAACATCATCTGGAGGCAGCAAGACTGAGCAGCTAAAAACATCTTTATTTATAGAGGAAAGGCAGGATGTGGGGAGGTGGGTGCTACTTGAAGCTGGAGGGAAGGTGGGTGAATGTAGGATGCAATAAGCAGGATGAAGTTCATGTGGAAATTGCTGGAAGGGGGGAGCGATTCTGTGTGTTGTGGGTGGTCTGATAGAGAGCGGAGAGAGAGGAGGGGGGGGGGACACCAGCCTTCTTATATAGTCATAACCCATTACTTTGGCTAATAGAGACACACATTAGGTTCAGAGGCTGATTCCATTAACCCATGTCGAACCGATGAAGTGGTACTGGAGAGGGTCACCTTCATGTGGTTTCACACTTATAACCAGACGCCTCAAGTGCCTGGGTATACAAACATCCCTCAACTACTTCCCTGTCCTTTGAAAGGAGGATGGTGGACTGCAAGATGGCAGCAAAAGCCTACTGTCACTGAGATCACGTTCGGATGAGCTTGGGACAGCAACAGCAACAACAGCAACAGCAACAACAACAGCAGCAGCAGCAGCAACAACAGCCAGTGAATTTTGTTACATTTCATTCTTGTTACCATCAGATGATTCATTTTAGAGACCAGCTCTCGTAATGATGAGGTTATTGGCGGCTGTCTAACCCATCTAGTTCAGTGTCTCGTAAGGTGAATAAAATCTCGTGGGAGTAGCAATATTAAAACAAATTATGTTATCAGGGTGAAAAAATTTACCACTTAACCTAGATGACGTATTGTTTTTGTACTGCCTTCAGACATTGTTTTAGCTTAGGAGAGATGCGTAGAACTGGAAGGGGTAGATACAGCCGTCATCAATCCTGTCACTACAAGAGGACTTTCCTAAGTAGAATACAGTGGTGTGGAGGTATCAGGAATAATATGCAAATGATGTCCTCGAATCAATGAGGTCCATTCCTGGCAAAAAGAAAACATGAACCAGTTACACGGTTATGGCTGACAAAGCTTCGTGTTGGCCAAATGGCTTCCTATGATGTAGGAAATAATTTTCTACGGTGGGTGGTAACCATTTAAGCAAACAAACAATTGGGGCACGTAAGGGTTTCTGTACGAAGGATGATTTGGGCTTATTGCTCACAATATGCCACTCAGGGGCTGGCGAGGCAGGTCACCCTTACCTTTAATTTCAGAATTGAGTAGCCTAGCCTCTAATGGGGCAAAAAAAGAAAAAAAAAGAAAAAGGATTGACTAACACAGAGACAAATGTTTCAGCCCAACTTGGTCCTATTCAGGAGTCGAAAAGGGTCGACGCTGGGTCTAAAATATATCTTATTAAAATTTACAGTCACAGTGTGCAGGTAAAATTCTCCCTATGAACCATTCACAGCACTCTAAAATCAGGGCCTGTATTCTAGTCAGCTTAGTAGGTTTTCTAGTACTTTTTTGCCAGTTATTTTACAAATAACCATTTAATATTTGTCTTTTTGTTATTTCTGCCTCCGTAGGCTGCATAAGTAACATACAAAGGAATATTGACGTGTCAGGTGCAAAAGTAATCCGTTAACGAAGAGGCGCTAGTGAGCTCCTTTATCCGAAGAGAATAAGG
Source organism: Coenobita brevimanus (assembly GCF_032717465.1). Lineage (NCBI taxonomy): Eukaryota > Metazoa > Arthropoda > Malacostraca > Decapoda > Coenobitidae > Coenobita > Coenobita brevimanus. The sequence goes on along the minus strand of NC_137033.1, from coordinate 3,950,519 downwards.
CCTGACACATTCTCCATTAGTACCTGCACCACCATGACGCATATTTATTTACTTGTTTACTTATTTGTTAATTGTTACCATCAGACGAATGTATCCATTCTACAGGGAAATTACGCATACTGAAGGGGCACTAAACTTAAGTGGAAATTGTTGGTGAATAAAATGGCTGTTTCCAGTAATACCTGCACTGGGATCCTAGCAGCGTTTAACGATCTAAAATAATGTTGCATACACACACACACACACACACACCCATACACACACCTATATATATATATATATATATATATATATATAGATATATATATATATATATAAAGAGAGAGAGAGAGAGAGAGAGAGGTGTGTGGGTGTGTGTGTACAGAGAGAGAGAGAGAGAGGTTGTACTACCATAAGCACATTTGGAACAAGTAACAATCTTCGAGGTAAAAACTCCTTAACAGAATCTATCTCATTTCCTGGAACAAGTTTCCACAACTTTTTGCACTTCTGATTAGCTCCTCCGTCGATATTTTGGACCACCTCTCTCTCTCTCTCTCTCTCTCTCTCTCTCTCTCTCTCTCTCTCTCTCTCTCTCTCTCTCTCTCTCTCTCTCAAGACAACTTCTCACTCCGCTCCTCATCCTGCCCTTTCGCTCCTTCTTCACTTGGCCGTTCCAGATTTCTCTACCGTCCCTGTTCTTCACTTTCTGCCTCTTCAGTTCTCCTCACTCCTCTCCTGTCTTCCTCTGCCCACCATCCCTCTCTCTTCCATCTTCTACCTCCTTTCAGCATCACCCTCTTCAAGTCTCAACCCTTTCCTCTCCTTGGACATTTCCCTTCCTTTCACACTGTTCATTCCCCCGTTACTCGTTCCTCTACCTGTCCTCTCCTCTTCTCTGTCTCCCCTTCTGAACTTATGTCTTCTTTCCTTCCTCCCACCCTCTCGTTCCCTTCCCCTCTTTGTATCTTCCCCCTTTCTCTTCCTCTCTCCCTCTCCCCTTCGCTTTCTCACTACCTTCCTTCCTTCCTTTTTTTTTTTCCTCCACCCCCACTTTCCTATCCCTATCCTTGATTTCCTCTCTCCTATTGTCCTTCCATCCCCTCATATCTTTACTACCGTTTCCCCCACCCAACCCCTATTTTTGTCTTTACATTTGTCTCCCCACCTCTTCACTCACCTATTTCTCCCTCCCACTCCATCTTACTTTCTTCACTCCCCATCCCTCTCCACTCTCATTTCTTTCACATTCCATTTCTTCGTACAACTCCCACTTTCCCCTTCTCATCCTCCCACCCTTTCTCTTTCTTTCCCCTTCTCATCCTCCCACCCTTTCTCTTTCTTTCCTCCCACTCCCATTCCTCCTTCCTCCCCCCCTCGCATTTCTCATCCCTTCTCCCCCATCCACATTCCCTCTTCCCTCCCTCCTCCCCTATCCACACTCCCTCTTCCCTCCCCCATGCCACCTCCCCCAATGAAAGATAGTCCCAATTAGGCCCTGTGTAATAAATTAAGATGCTGGAGCCATTCGCCCTCCCTACCATATCCTGCCATTGGTGCCAGAACAATGTGCCATCGTTACCCTTGCACACTGGTTTTCTTTTCTTTCTTTTTTACTTTTTTCAGTATCTTCCTTTGACACGCATTTACACCGTGATTACCCTCAGTGCTCTTGTTCTTTTGTTTTTTACTGTCTCTGCTTTTTCCTTTCTTATCCTTATCTTCTTTTCTTCTCATTTTCATTCATCCTCTCGTTTTCCTTCCCTTTCTTATCTTTTCCTTTCCTTTTCTTTGCAATCTTCATTCGTCCACTCATATTCTTGCAAGAACGTCGTTTCATTATAACCGTTTGTTCTTTGAGAATATATTTTTTGTAGTGCCGTTTTTGAGCTAACTTCTCTGAGTGACAAGCTATTTGGTTTCCTGTAACTCAGGAAAGGATGGGTCCCTTAAAGGTGTACATGTTGGGGGACGGTTGGGGTTTACTGTTTACATAATGCCACTCAGGGATGTATGTAGCTATTCACCCTCGTCCTAAACGTCACGACTGAGTACCCTGCCCCTGCACCCTTACACCTATGATAAGGGAAACAATGAAGGATATATTTTTTTTTCTGCACACTTACTGACAGCAAGTTAGTGATTAGTGTTGCTCATCATCATCATCATCATCATCATCATCATCACCATCATCCAATCTTGTGTCGCCCCATGAGAAGCATAGGAGCCCGGGGATAGGCAAGTTGGTCCTGACATTTAAGATGAGAGCGATCAGCCTCACTCATCCCCGAGTGGCATTACGTGAGCAATAAACCCCAACCTCCCCTTGGATATAAACCTGCACAGGCTCAATCCGATTGGAGTGCCATAATTGCACACTAAACCACCAGGCGCTGTAATTTAGTTATATGGTACAGGAAATCATTTGGCTTGTCACTCAGTGTAGAGTCACTCGTAGACAGAAGGAAGAGGAAAGAATGAAGGAAAGAAAAACAGAATAGGAAGGAAGGAAAGAAGGAAGGAAGAGAGGAAAGGGCCGTCACCCAAGAGCAGCACCACATCGAGTAAGTAGATGGTTACCTCCGTGTTCTGATTGTTTTTTTGTTTATTTTTGTTGCCGTGTCAGCTACTCTGCGTACACTGTTTTCCTCCTCCTCCTCCTCCTCCTCTTCCTTCTCGTCCTCCTCGTTTTCTTCCTGTTCCTCCGTCTCTTCTTCCTCCTCCGCCTCCTTCTTCGCCTTCTCCTTGTCGTTGTGCTCGTGGTCGTCATTGACATCCTCCTCCTCCTCCTCCTCCTCCTCCTTTTCCTCCTCCTTCTCTTCCTCCTCCTCCTCCTCCTCTTCCTCCTCCTCCTCCTCCTCCTCTTGACTACAAATGATAACCTAGTCAACAACGTTGAAATAGGACCTGAGTTTAGTTCCAGTGATCATCGAACTATACAGTTTAATATTACTACTGAAAAAGTAAAAGAAACGGAGAGCAAAGAAAAGGTCCCAGATTATCGTAGAGCTAATTTCAACAGGCTCAGAGCGCTACTTGCAACTGCAGATTGGAATCAAATGTCTGAAACCGATGACATAAACCAAGCATGGGAAATATTCACCGAAAAATTTAATGAAGTGGTAAAGTCATGTGTGCCACTACGTAACAGACGTCCAGCTGGAAATAGTAAACCAAAGTGGTGGTCCAGTGAAATAAAAAGTAACTTAATAGCCAAAAAACAGGCATACCATAAATATAAAGCTACACAAAATAATGATGATAAATTACAATACGATAATCTACGCCGCACATCGAAAAGACTTATTAAACAAAGCAAAAGAGCACTGGAGATCCACATTGCTAATACGTGCAAATCAAATCCTAAAGAATTTTACAGTTACATTAGAAAGAAAAAGGTTATGACTACATCAATAGGTCCTCTAGAAACAAACAATGGCAGACACACTGAAAATGAGGTCGAAATGGCAAACATTCTTAACGATTACTTTGCGTCTGTTTTTACAGTAGAAAACACCACCAGAAACCTACTGTTACCCACAAACCAAGCAAATAGCACAGTCCTTAGTAACTATGCTATTGATAATAATGATATCCTTTCAGCCATAAATAGTACGGACATAAACAAAACCCCTGGCCCCGATAAAATATCACCGAGAATTCTCAAAGAAGCAAAACATGAGTTACTGCTGCCACTCTCTGTCTTATTCAATAAATCATTAAGTACTGGGAAAGTTCCACGCGAATGGAAACTAGCAAATGTAACACCAATTTTCAAAAAAGGAAATGAGTCGCACCCAGGAAATTACAGACCAATCAGCTTAACATCAGTAGTGTGCAAGTTAATGGAAAAAATCATAAGAGATAAAATAGTTAATTATCTAGAAGAAAATAATATAATTAAAGACTCGCAACATGGATTCAGACATCGTCGTTCATGCTTAACTAACCTACTGGACTTCTTCCATGATGTTTACAAATCATACGATGACTCAAGAGCAGTAGATATAATTTACCTCGACTTTCAGAAAGCATTTGACACTGTCCCTCACAAGCGTCTCATGAGAAAAATAGAAGCACATGGAATAAAAGGAAAGACGCTAAAATGGTTACAAGACTGGCTGTCAGACCGAAAACAGCGAGTTGTGATAAACGGAAAGGAATCCAAATGGCGTAATGTGATCAGCGGCGTTCCCCAAGGCTCAGTACTTGGACCGATACTTTTTATTATCTATATAAATGACATTGATGAGGGTCTAAATTGTAAAGTATCCAAATTTGCAGATGATACTAAAATAACCAGTAAAGTCACTTCAAAATTACAGTGGCAGCAGTTACAAAATGACCTTAATACTTTAGCAAGCTGGGCAGAAAAATGGCAAATGAAATTCAACACAGAAAAATGTAAAGTACTTCATATTGGAAGTAACAATGTCCATGCAAATTACAAAATGAACAATATTCAGTTATCAAGTACAGACAGTGAAAAGGATCTTGGTGTGATAATATCAAATGACCTAAAACCAAGCAAGCAGTGTACCGATGAATTAAAAATTGCAAACAAGCTAGTGGGTTTTATTGGAAGAACTTTCGAGTTTAAATCGGAAAAAGTCATACTTGCCTTGTACAACTCGCTAGTACGCCCCCATCTTGAGTATTGTGTGCAATTCTGGTCTCCGTACTACAGAAAGGACATTGAAAAATTAGAGAAAATTCAGCGAAGAATCACAAAAATGGTACCACGACTTAGAAACAAACCATATGAGGAACGCCTTGAAGAACTTAAATTATTTAGCCTAACGAAGCGCAGGTTAAGAGGGGACCTTATTGAAGTTTTCAAAATCATGAAGGGATATGACAACTTAGACATGAATAAATATTTTGATATAGACCGGTCTAGTCAAACCAGAAGTAATGGCTGCAAAATCATGGGAAAACGATTCCAATCCCACGAAGCAAAATACTTCTTCTTTAACAGAGTTGTAAATATCTGGAACAGATTACCCTCAGATACCGTGAACAGTATCTCAATTGAGACATTCAAAAACAAATTAGACAAGTATTTGCACGAAAATCCTCAGCTGACTCTTTTTCTGTCCGAATAACTTGCTTTTATAGCTACGGTACATGTAAGTTCATGCCTCCTTAGTCTACAAGACACCCCGTAAACAATGTACCCGTACATAGTGTTGCGTCACGATATTATACATTTTCAATTTATTCGGTGCAAACAAAGCAATATAAGCACAGATTAGGATCTGCACAGATAACCCTGAGTTAACGGTCACTACTCTTACTTTCGACCTGTGATGGGCTGTGGATCACTGAGGGTCCCTGTTAGTCAAGTGACCACCATCGGGATTTTTTGATTGTACCAGGGGTCACTGCTTCAGGATGAAACTTGTGTACTGTCCCACATGGGAGAGTTCCTTGTCTCAGTGGAGTGAACGGAGCTATTGCCTGATTGACTGCTGCCTACCTAAAAAGCGCCAGGAAGGTTGCCGCACCACCCTAAACATCCACTCTGTGCATTGCACATCCACACTGTGCACTGTGCAGTCCCCTTTCATCTAAGACACTCGTCCTATATACTTTTCAGTCTCCCCAGCGCAAAGAAAGCAATATAAGCACAGATTAGGAGCTGCACAGATAACCCTGAGTTAACGGTCACTACTCTTACTTTCGACCTGTGATGGGCTGTGGATCACTGAGGGTCCCTGTTAGTCAAGTGACCACCATCGGGATTTTTTAATGTACCAGGGGTCACTGCTTCAGGATGAAACTTGTGTACTTGTCCCACATGGGAGAGTTCCTTGTCTCAGTGGAGCAAACGGAGCTAGGGCCTGATTGACTGCTGCCTACCTTAAAAGCGCCAGGCAAGGCTGCTGCACCACCCCTAAACATCCACACTGTGCAGTGTGTAGCTTCCACGTTATGTCCACAGACTTCCCATTAACTCAATGTAACTGGTTTATAATGTCATGCCGTAACTATTATTTTATTTGTTTACTTTCTCTTTCAGGTTACTCTATCGGGTAGCTTATAGATAAAGTATTATAGAATGTGACTTTTCCTTTCCAGTGTTTCCTATAAAATTTCCATGTCAGTTTTTTCATGCTGCATGGTGGTTTTTCTCACTTTTTCCTGGAGGGTTTGGTGGTGGGGGGAGCCTTCTTGCTTTCCTATCCTTATCCTTCAACATGTAGAGTTAGATCTTGTAGTCATAGTTTTCTCTAACAAGCAGCCTCGAAAGGACCATAAGGTCTGTTGCTGTTTGCTTTCCTGTGTAATCCTGTGTAATCCTCCTCCTCCTCCTCCTCCACCTCCTCCTTTCAGCCACCTCTCTCTCTCTCTCTCTCTCTCTCTCTCTCTCTCTCTCGTATACCAGCTCTTGAGTGTCCCAGCCTAATTTGCACTTGTATTTTCTCTCTAATTCCCTCTCTTGTTTTTCTCTCTGCCTCATTTCCAGTCGTGTGTCTCTTTAATGCCCACACTTGAATCTCCATGAATTAATTTTTTGTTCTCGTAATTTTATTTTTTTCTTCGTTATTGTTAGCTTCTTGAAATTTCATCTTCTCCACGCTCCTCTCCTCCTTCTTTCCTTTTTTTTTTTCCCTCTCCTCTCCTAATCTCATTTTCACTCCTCCTCCTCCTCCTCCTCCTCCTCCTCCTCCTACTACTACTACTACTACTACTACTACTACTACTACTACTATTATTTTCTCCTTCTGCTTCTTCTTCATTTCTTCTTCTTCTTCTTCTTCGTCTTGATTTTTTTTCTCCTTGCCTATGCATATCTTTTTCCAAATATTAATTATATTAGATGTGTAACTGCCCTCTCTGTATTTGTTTTGTTTTGTTTTTTGCGTATTCTTTTTCATATTCTGCATATTTTCGTTGAAAGTTGTAATTCATCTTGTGTGTTTGGACTGATATATGTATTGCCAGTTTTTACCTCTGTCTATATTTTACCATATTTTAGGCTTTGTGTTCGGTTCGTTATAGATAGATAGATACACAGGTAGACAGATAGACGATAGATAGATATAAATATAGAAAGAGATAAATAGATATATAGGATTTTATCATTTGCATTTTATGGTTTTATTTATTTGGTCATTTTTCGTTCTCTGTTCGCCATCTATGTATTTTACTTTTTTCCAGTCATATGCATTTGCATTCCTATTTTTGCATGTCTTTTGTTTTTGTCATATATATTCGAGAGGCTGTTCTGTATTGCGTTTCATGTACCAATTACCATTAATCTCTATCACCTCATTATTATCCCTGTATCTTTTGTCAACAGTTTCATTTATTGTTCTTTCTGCCCAGCTGTTTATTTTGTAACGGTCGATCGATAATTCTCTTCCATTTGGGATACCTGTTTTGTGTCCTGCTGTTTTGATTCACGGGTTGTCTTGGCTCCATGGAATGTTTTTTATCTTGAAATTTTAGATCTCTGTATTTTTGGCTTCCGTGGTAATTTTGCTCCAAGTACTTGTTCTACCCTGGTATTTTTGAGGTGCAGGTAATTTCGATATCCAGGTATTTTCTTTATCCTTGTATTTTATGGTTCACGCTATTACTGACGTCTGGGTAGTTTTTCCAGGCATTTTCTGTTCCCCATAATTTGATTTCCAATATTGTTAGTTCTCAGTATGTTAGATTCCTGGTATTACTTCTGTTTTTAGTCTTTACTGCTCCTCGTACTTCTTATTATTTTTTTCCTGCCCCATTTTGCTTTATATTTTCACTAGCTCTCTTTAACTCTATCCTCAGTTTCAGTTATAACAGTTTTTTTTCTTGCTCATTTTCAGTTTTTTCTTTCAGTGTCCTCAATTTTCAGAGTTGGCTTTTGTAGTTTTATTTTTTTTTCCTCTCAGTTTCAATCGCTTCAGTTTACTTTCATTTCCTCTCAGTCTCAGTTTTGTCTTTTTGCCATGGCGTTTCTTTCATTTTTCCTATGTGTGTGTGTGTGTGTGTGTGTGTGTGTGTGTGTGTGTGTGTGTGTGTTTTTTAATCCCACATTTTCACATAGTTATTTTCTGTCGTGCTTCCTTTTTTCTTCAGCCTCTCCAATCTTGTAGGCTGTGTGCTTGTGGATGTGTACTGTAATTGAGTTGGCCGTGTTGTGTGTAGATGTGTTGGCGATAATGAGTGGGCAGAGACTGGTGGCGGTTGTTGTGTAATTGAGTAATCATTGGTTGCTTGCCCTCCTTCTTCTCTTGCTTCTGCCTTTCTGCTTGCTCACTTCTTGTTCTGTCATCATGTAATTGTCTTCTCCCATCTTATTCTTTCTTCACACTTTGTCTTACTTTCCCTTCTTGTTCTTTCCTTGCTCTCTCATCATTTTCTCTTCTTGCCCACTTTTTTGGTCCTGTTCTCTCTCTCTCTCTCTCTCTCTCTCTCTCGTTAAGTACTATGTTTTGTTGTGTTGTATGTTTTGTTATCAGGTATTTTATGTCTGGCACTTTTAGTCCTAACTGCACAAATCTTGTTTACTTCATAGATACATACATTTTAACGTCAAATAACACTCTGAAGTCAGTTTCATCGTTACTTCGACACCAGCTTCACGGTGAGCCAATTATCCGTTTTTGTGGGTAATAATTGTACACATGTTTACTCTAAATTATTGGGGGCCTTGATTAGTTTCTGACGTTGAAGTTTGCAGTCAGCTTATCTAGCCTGGCCACGGAGTAAAGTATCTCTTGCCTTTGCCGGGGACTGATTTGATCTATATGAATATACTGTATGAGCAAAAAAAAAAAAGAAAGAAAGATGTGGAATCATCTTCATTTACCTTCCCTTTCGAAATGTGTCTAAACTGCCTTTATGTAACGCCAGCGCCAATGTACAACGCCTAGAGTACGAGTTTATTTATTTTTCAACATTCCACCGTGTATCTTATTCTGACCAGACAACCTATACCCCTTTCCCTGACCTGCATTTTCCCTTCCATAGTTACTGTCATTCTCAGAACACCTGGTTCTCTCCACCCTTTATTTCCTTCCCGTCTCGTGTTTCTGAGTACCCCTTTCTCACTAATTCTTCTTTTCCCTCCTTTCCTTCTCCCTGTCTTCATTCCCTTAGCCTACCTTTAAATTCTTTTTCCTAGACCATCCCCTTCAACATTACCACATTCCCTTACACCCAGCTTATGTTTAATCCCCAGGTCCTTCCCTTCCCATTTAATATCCCCTCCTCCACCCTATATTTCCCCTTCCCCTTTCCCATCCTCATTCCTCAAGTGTCATTTCTCAGCTTCCTTTCCCAAACTTCTTTCCCTTCCATTTCTTCTGTCCTCCCTTTCATACGCCTGTGTGTTCCTCTTGCCCCCTACTCCCTTTCTTTACCCTTTCCCTTCTCCTTGCCTCCTCACTTCATACCCTCCCCTCTCATACAATCCCTTCTCCATTCCTCATCTTCTCCCCCTCCCAGTTCATCTGTCTTTTCTATTCCCATGATCCCCTTTCCTGCTCGCCTTCTTTTCATCCCTTCCGTCCTACCTTTCTCTCTTCTTCCTCTTTTCTCTCCCTTCCCCCCCTTTTCCATTCCACCTCTCCCCCTCCCAATTCATCAATCTTCTCTTTCCTTTCCACGTTCTTTCTTGCTCGCCTTCTTTTCTTCTCTCTTCCCCTACCTTTCTCTCTTCTTCCTCTTTTCCCCCTTCCTTAGCCACTGCCTTTCCTCCTTTATCTCTCCTCTTTCCTTCTCTTCGTGCAGGTGCCTTTCTCTCCCTCCTCTCACTTTTTTACCCTTTTCTCTTTCTCTCTCTTCCTTGCTCATCGTCCTTCTCCCTGTCCCACTCTCCCGCCCTACCCTAACTTTCCTTTCCCCTTCCCTGCTTTCCCCGTCCCCCTACCCTCCTCAGCATTTACCCTCCTCCCTTGTTTCCCTCGTTTTCTCCCCGCTCCCCTGCCCCTCCTTCCATCAGAGCAGTATTATGGTGAAGTGTCTGGGGTTCACAGGGGTGTAATTTCCCAGCACATTGATATAATAAGCGACCGTATTGCGTGAGGCTGCGTCCTGCTTGTGGGTGGCCCAGCTGGGGTGTAGTGGGGTGTGGTGGTGTTGGTAGGGGTAAATGGGGTAGACACAGTGTGGTAGGGTAAGGTAGATAGGTTATGTAAAATACGGTGTGGTGGATAGGGTGGGTGTGTTAAGGCTGATACTGTCATTAGGGTTGGAAGGTGTGAAATGGGAATATAAGGCTGGGTGAGGTAGAGTAGGTGGGGTGTGGCTGAGTGAGGTAGGGTTGGTGAGGTGTGGTTGGGTGAGGTAGGGTTGGTGGGGTGTGGCTGGGTGAGGTAGGGTTGGTGGGGTGTGGTTGGGTGAATTAGGGTTGGTGGGGTGTGGTTGGGTGAGGTAGGGTTGGTGGGGTGTGGTTGGGTGAGGTAGGGTTGGTGGGGTGTGGTTGGGTGAGGTAGGGTTGGTGGGGTGTGGTTGGGTGAGGTAGGGTTGGTGGGGTGTGGTTGGGTGAGGTAGGGTTGGTGGGGTGTGGTTGGGTGAGGTAGGGTTGGTGGGGTGTGGTTGGGTGAGGTAGGGTTGGTGGGGTGTGGTTGGGTGAGGTAGGGTTGGTGGGATGTGGTTGGGTGAGGTAGGGTTGGTGGGGTGTGGCTGGGTGGCGTAGGGTTGGTGGGGTGTGGTTGGGTGAGGTAGGGTTGGTGGGGTGTGGTTGGGTGAGGTAGGGTTGGTGGGGTGTGGTTGGGTGAGGTAGGGTTGGTGGGGTGTGGTTGGGTGAGGTAGGGTTGGTGGGGTGTGGTTGGGTGAGGTAGGGTTGGTGGGGGGTGGTTGGGTGAGGTAGGGTTGGTGGGGTGTGGTTGGGTGAGGTAGGGTTGGTGGGGTGTGGTTGGGTGAGGTAGGGTTGGTGGGGTGTGGTTGGGTGAGGTAGGGTTGGTGGGGTGTGGTTGGGTGAGGTAGGGTTGGTGGGGTGTGGTTGGGTGAGGTAGGGTTGGTGGGGTGTGGTTGGGTGAGGTAGGGTTGGTGGGGTGTGGTTGGGTGAGGTAGGGTTGGTGGGGTGTGGTTGGGTGAGGTAGGGTTGGTGGGGTGTGGTTGGGTGAGGTAGGGTTGGTGGGGTGTGGTTGGGTGAGGTAGGGTTGGTGGGGTGTGGTTGGGTGAGGTAGGGTTGGTGGGGTGTGGTTGGGTGAGGTAGGGTTGGTGGGGTGTGGTTGGGTGGCGTAGGGTTGGTGGGGTGTGGCTGGGTGAGGTAGGGTTGGTGGGGTGTGGCTGGGTGAGGTAGGGTTGGTGGGGTGTGGCTGGGTGGCGTAGGGTTGGTGGGGTGTGGCTGTGTGAGGTAGGGTTGGTGGGGTGTGGTTGGGTGAGGTAGGGTTGGTAAGGTGTCGTTGGGTGAGGTAGGGTTGGTGGGGTGTCGTTGGGTAAGATAGGGTTGGTGGGGTGTGGTTGGGTGAGGTAGGTTGTGGCAGGGTGATGTTGTGATGGCAGGGCGAGGTTGTGTGATGTAGGTTGGGTAAGGTGTTGTAACTGTAGTAGGGTGAGGTGGTACGCAGCATGTAGATCAAGTGAGGTGTGGTAAGGTAACGAGGTTTTGTAGTACGTGGCTTAGTGAGGCATGGTAGACAGGTGTGGTAGGGAGAGGTAGGGTTTGTAGAGTGTGGAAAGATTGGTTAGAACTATCTGGATATGGTATAATGGCTATATTGTGAGGATAGGTGGGATCTGGTAGAGGTGGGGATGGTTTGGTTGGCTGGGGTGAGGGAAAGTTATGCAGGGTTTTGCAGGGTGGGATAGGGTCAGTGAGATGTGGTAGGGTGAGGCAGGATGAAGGCAGGGTTCTGAGCAAGTAAACTGGTTGGGGTGGCAAAGTTGGGCAAGGTTTATCAGGGTGAGGTAGGGTAGGTAGGGTGTTGGGGTGGGGGTCTGGGGGGAAGGTTGAGGGTTTTGGAAAGGCTATGCCAGGTTTACTAAGTTGAGGTAGTGTTGGTAAGGTGTTGTTGGGAGTGTTCTCAGATAGTGTGTGTTTTGTAGTGTAAGCTGTGTTAGGGTGAGGTAGGATACAAGAGGGCTGCAGCAAGGTTAGGGTGAGGTAGGATAAGAGAGGGATGCAGAAAGTTTGGGCAGGGGTTGCTAGGGTGAGGTAGGGTTGATGTGGTGGAGTGTGATAGGATTCGGTAAGTTAGGAGTGGTAAGGTTTGACAGGGTGAGGTAGGGTATTTGTGGTGGAATGTGATAGGTTGAGGTAGGATATGTGTGGTGGGATGTGATAGGGTGAGGTATGGTATGTGTGGTGGGATGTGATAGAGTGAGATACCGTACTGTATGTGTGGTGGAATGTGCTAGGGTGAAGTAGGGTATATGCAGTGGGATTTGACAGAATGAGGTAGGGCATGTGTGGTGGGATGTGATAAGGGGAGGTAGGGTATGTGTGGTTGGATATGACAGAATGAGGTACGGTATGTGTGGTGAGATGTGAAAGGGTGAGGTACGGTATGTGTGGTGGGATGTGCTAGGGTGAGTTAAGGCATGTGTGGTGGGATTTGATTTTGTGAGATAGGAAATTTGTGGTATGATGTTACAGGGTGAGGAAGGTTATGTGCGGTAGGATTTAACAGGGTGAGATAAGTTAGGTAGGGTGTGTCTGGGAGCGACAGGTCACAGATGGTGGTGCGGAACTGTTTGCGTGGGTTTGGTGGGGTGAGGCATGAGTGTATAATTGACATGGGTACTGGGGTAGGATGAATGACGTTGTTAGTCTAAGGCGGAGTAAACCTTAGTGGAGTGTAAGTAGAGTAAGTTGCTGAAAATTTCTTTAAGTAGGAGAGATACGGATTTATAGTGGTAGTTTTTAATCACGCTAAATTTTGGCTTATGTGGGTAGGAAAGGGTGTGATAGTGCGAAATAAGGATGGGTAAGACAAAGGAGGATAAAGGTGGGTAAGGCAAGGGTAGTGGAGGGAGAGGAAATCTGAGGTAGGGATGTGGAGGGAGGAAAGGAAGGATGAGGAGGAAATATAGGGAGAGGAAAGGTGAGGCATGGATGGGAGTGGGAAAGAAAAAGTGAGGCAATGGAGGAGGAAGGAAAGGAACAGTGAGGCAAGGGTGGCATAGCTTTCGGGAAGGGTGAGACTGTTTGTGGAATGGTGATACAAGATGTGAAAGGATGTGGATAAGTGATGCAAGACAGAAAGAGGGTATACAAGGGTGAGAGAGGATATGAAAGGGTGAAGCAAGGGTGTGAGAAGGAGAGGTCGGATGTGAAAGGGACAGGAAGGCGAGGACCAGGGTTGTGGAGAGAGAGGAGGGAAGCTCAGGGAGGATTTGTTTAAAGTGGATTAGCTAGGATTGGGCCGATGGGGTGAGGTGGTGTGGAGAATGAGGCTGGGTCCATTCATAGATACAGTAGTGAGGAAATCTTGGATGAGGCAAGCATAGGCAGAGTAATGGAGAGTTATGTATATGTAGTGTGAGATGGGTTAGGCCTACAGCAGACGTGGTAGGCCGTGGCAAAGTAGGGTAAGATGTAGCTGAGTGTGGTGGTAAGATTAGGCAGTATGTGACATGGTAAGGCAAGATGAGACAGGGTGAAACAGGGTATCAGTGTGAGGTAGAGTATAGCAGAGTGTGGGATAGTGCAATATGGTGTCGCAGTGAGGCAGGGTGTGGCAGTGAGATAGTATGAGTTTGTGGCCTCAGGCTTATCAGGGCGGGAACTCAGGAACTGCAGGCTGAAGTTGTCCTTCTGCAGTTCTCCATCATCCTTCCGGGGGACAGTAGGGAGCCGAGTGACGTTTGTATAGCCAGGCAGTGGAGCCACTTTTATATCAGTGTCACCTTGTGAAGGCGTCCCTCGCCACCACTGGGAGACGGTGTAACAAGGTAAAGTAAAGAGGCAGAGTGAGACAGGAAGAGAGAGTAAGGCATAGAGACAGTGAAGCTGAGAGATGTACTGAGGCATGGAGAATGTGGTGGAAAGAAACGGTGAGGCAGGAAAGCAGAGTGAAATAGGAAGGCAGAGTTCGGCAAGGAAGCCGAATGAGTCAAGAAGACAGAATGAGGCAGTGAGGCAGGGGATAGAGTGAGTCGGGGAGAGAGTGAAGCACGTAAGCAGAGAGGCAGGCAGCCGGAGTGTGACAGTGTGTGGCAGAGTGCAACAGCAAGAGGTAGAGTGAGGGAGAGTGACAGAGTGAAGTAGAACGAGGCAGGGTGGTACGGCTGCCTTGGGACGCACAACTCAGAATGATTTCATTTACAGCGTCTCATCCACTTTACTCTGAACCCCCCCCCCACTCCCCTACTCTCCTCGGCCGCTCTCCCTTACAGCCCCCCCCCCTCTCTCTCTCTCTCTCTCTCTCTCTCTCTCTCTCTCTTTCCTTCCACCAAACCCTTCGTCCCATCTACCCTAGTCGCCAATCTTTTCTTCATCTAGTCTCTCCCCCTTGGCAGTCTCCCCCTGCAAATATGGCTCCCCCACCTAATCCTCCCTGGCCACTTCCCTCTGCACTCTTCCCCAGGTAGTCTTCCCATCCAAACCATCGTCGCCTTGCCTCGTCCTTCTTCTCCCAAAGTGTCTCTTCACCTCCTCGTTCTTTCACCCTTCTCTTCCCACTATACTCAGCTGCCTCTATTCCTAGCTGTTATCTTACCTCCCTTTCTCTCTACACTCTCTCCTTTCTATCTCAACCTCCTCCCTCCTCTCTCATTCAGTCCCCTCTCTCCCCTCCACCTCCATCCGCCTCCTCTTCCCAGCCCGCTTCACTCCCCAGCTGTCATCTTGCTTCCCTCTCTTTCCTCTCCCCCCCTTCTCTCTACATCACTCTCACCACCCACGTCCCCCCTCCCCCTCATGTGCCTCGCGCATGGAAAGCTGGATGTTTCTGGTACCATACTCACAAATTTTCTTGATCTTAAGATATGTGTATGGTTGCGTGGTAATATTTCTATCTTATTCACACAGTTACCAAGCACATCACATGCAAACCAGAGTGAATATTAAAAGTGAAAAGTTTGACTTGGAATAAAACACTTCTTGGTAATAAGTAACAGAGCTGGCGATTTGTTTATTGTTGAAACTGACTAAAATCCTTTTTAGATACGAGTCTTGGAATCTGTGGGCTGATTCCTGGAAGCTGCTGCCAGGTGCCTGGAAAATGATGAATTGGAGAGAGTCCTTCATGACAAGAGTTTAATGTTTACTTTTCTATCTGGTGGATTTCGCGCGATGTGGAGGTGAAAAATTAACCTCATGAATACGGAGGCGTTATTTTCACTTTATTATTGTTTACTTTCTGTAAGACGGTTTTTATTAACACTAGAAAGATCTCCCTAACTGGTGAGGCTACGTAAGTCCTTCATTAACATCTTTACTGCCAGGGACTCTCGTAAGCTGATTAACAGTAAGTAGAAATAGCAAGAATAAACTAAGAGAAAGATGTCACTGCACTTGAAAGGGTTAAGGCCTTTGCAGATGGAGAAAAGTGAAGTGGTTATTAAAGAAGGGAGTGGAATTGATAATGTGAGGTTGGGAGGATAATGACAGGGGAATAATACTAACTGAAGAAAATTATACAAGAAGAAACTGAAGCCTCAATTACTGAAAGTGAAGGAGAGATAAGAGAAGCAGGAATGTGAGAAAATCTGATAGGGGTTGGAGGAATAAACGAGAGAGAGAGAGAGAGAGAGAGAGAGAGAATGAAAATAGCTACTTGAGAATTACAGAAAGGCAAAGGAGAGACTCAAGTATAAATGAAAGAGAAGAGAGTGGTGATGGAAGGGAAAAATGTAGCTGAGGTCAAATACGCTGAAAAGAAAATGAGAGAAGATGAGTGTTGTTAAGGACACTGGAGAAGATAAAAGGAGATAAATGTTGCTACAGACGCTGAAAAAGATGAGAGGAAATGAGCGTTGTCTTTTGGAAGAAGAATAAACACAGTACTTTACGTGGGAAGACTGATGAAGGCTTTAGGAAATCCAGAAAAGCGTTATGGACTAAGGAACCGAGACGGGCGAGATATAACAACAACAACAGGGATGACATGCCGTGTGAAACAATACTGAGTAGAGACAGATATGAAGAGATCTAAAAAGAAAAAGACGTCATCGTAATGAAGGATAGAGGAGATTTCGGGTGAAGACCAGGGGCAAACCAATCTAGGATCGGCCTAGCTATCTATCTATCTCTCTGTCTGTCTGTCTATTAATTTAAAACATTTTGAGCGGCGATTATCAACGTATTGAATATTAACCACAAATGGGTAAATTTTGGCACTGTGTTGTGGGCGATGGAAGACTAAGTAGAACTGCATTGATGGTTATCATTTTCGTAGAATATTTGATAAAAACTAATGAAATCTCTCTCTCTAAAACATAACAGTATAGACTTTAGAATGTTTAAACTTTTACATCGTATTCCAAGTTATAAATATAAAAGGGAATATTACTTTACTAATCAGTATTTTTCTTCATGTAAGCATTAGTCAGTGTTAACAATTATTCTGGAACTGAAGAGGACCCTATATGTGGAGGCGCTATACACTCTTGATGGAGCACCTGCGGCGTCCACCCAGGAGCCAAACCTCCTCATATTTCCCTGCACCTCACCGTGGGGATCCCTTCACGATCCTGCATAATTTTGTAGGACGGTTGCCTGCCTATGGTCAGCAGGTTAGCTCGGCCAGTGACAGACGGGAGTTAAGCAACAACAACAAATAATCATTCTTTCACTTTTAAAAATGAATAATGAGGAGCACATACCGTTATTTATTTTATACCGTATTATTAGCAGTATGCAATCATAGTAACCAGGAAGATAAAATAATCATCCATCCATACCTTTGAAATGCTTCTCGCTTGTCAGATCTTAAAAAAAAAGAAAAAAAGCTACTGCGTTCAACACATCATTTGGTCTTTCCACAGTCCATGTAGAGTATAGCATAAAAAGTACCGGTATGGTGTACTGACGAACCATCTGATGATACAGGGATGTGAGGGAAAATTTATATGTAACGAATGGAACACTTGTAGTTATTCAGTGGGCAGTGAGATGAAAAAGATTGGGACGTACGTCGCGGCTCTTGTCTCCTTACACTTCTCTGAATGGGTAGTTCAATGAAATCTTTAATGTCATTCCATCTGTCGGTGCTCTCTCTCTCTCTCTCTCTCTCTCACGCACGCAGGCCCTCACTATTTCATCCACAATCTGAGAGGAAATCGCCTCTAAAACGATGTGAAGTCAATTTACAACCTGACCGCCGCTCCCCTGCACCACCAGACCCACATCACCACCTACCTCTGGCCTGTACTTTCTGCCCTCACTGTCTCTATGTCTCTCTTTCTTTTCGTATCTCTCCATATCTTTGTCCTTGTCTCGTGTTACCCCCATGCTCTCACTGCCTCTCTTTATGGCCCTCTTTCCACTCCTATCTCTCCATACCTTTGTCCTTGTCTCCTGTCATTCATCTGCTCGCTCTGCCCCGCTGTGTCTCTCTCTCCTCTCTTATCTTCCTGTATGTTATCACTGTCGTCACTGCCTTTCCTGATGTCTATTTCCTCTCTTATCTCTTCATATCTTTACTGCCTGTCTCCTGTTATCCCTCTGCTCTCAGTGACTCTCTTTTGACGTCTTCTGTCCTCTCTTATCTTCTCTTATCTCAGCCCTCAAACTGCCCTCCATTCAATGCATTTTATTGTGGATCTCTGTCTTTCATTTGCATCTTCATATCTCCGTCTCCTCTCTTATCGTTTCTTAGCTGTGTCTCTTGTGCTATACCCAGTCCTTCCTTTCTTCTATGTTATCATTGTCTCTTTCATATCTCTTTTACCTCCTTATCTCTAGCCCCGTCTACTCTTTTACTAGTCATCTGCCTATACTTCGCATCTCTCTCTCTCTCTCTCTCTCTCTCTCTCTCTCTCTCTCTCTCTCCTCATCCTTACCCACAGTACTGTTCTCCAATTCTTCCTTCTCTGTTTCTATCTGTCTCGTCTTATCTTCATCTCTTCCTTATCTCTCTTTATCATGTCTCATATCTCTCCTTACCTCTGTCTCCTCTTTTTTCTCCAGATCTGCTTTCTCCCATACCGTTGTTGTCATTATTTTTGTTTCGTATTTATGTCCTTCTTCCTCTTCATACGTCTCATACCTCTCTACTTTCACTTTTCTCATTATTTTAAATCTATACTTTCTATGCTGCGTGTTATTTTATTCTTTGCTTCTTTATCTTTCCAAAGCACTGTCTCCCTCCCTTTTGCTACTGCCGCGCTTCCTCATTCCCTCATTTTCCATTTCCTGTCTCAGCCTATTTTGTTCCTACTACGTCTCTTGACATCCGTTTCCCCACTCCTCATCCCTACCTCCTCCGCTACTGAATCCCTTCCTTTCAATCTCTCTCAGTTTTCTCTTCTACGGCCTCTTACCTGCCTCATGTTTCATTCACTGTTTCACTGGTTGTCTCTAAATCTCTTTTACCTCACACTTTTCTTATGTCACATTTCTTTCTATAACTACGTCTCCTATTCATCTTCTGAAATATAGAGGTTAGGTGGCTAAGGTCGTTCTCCGGTAGCAAAAATAAAATAAAAACGGTGTAATTATTATGAGGAAAGTAGGCCTACTATTTCTTATCTTTCAGTGCGAGGGGGTGTTGGCATAGGCATGATCCCTTGGCGGTAGCAAAAGTATAATATAAAAGGATATCGTACTGAAGAGATAATAAATGGCAACAACCCATCCTGTAATGCTCTCGGCGTACCGTAAGGCCCGAGGCTAGACCACCGTAATCCAGATATTTAAGGGTAGAGGGTCAGTGCTCGCCTGTGGTGCCACAATATGCACGAAATAACTCCAGCTGCCCCTTGGAGTTCCAGACCCATACGCATGAGACGCCTTGAGCCAGTGAACCAGCAGCCTGTTAGGTTATTTCTTGATAATAATAGGGTCTCCCAAATATTATTGTTGTTGTTTGTGTTGTTGTTGTTTCGTCATTATCAGGTGGGTGTGCATGACAGTACGTTGGGTGTGCATGACAGTACTTATTCATAGCACAGCAAATATGTATGGGAAGGATCGCTTTAAAGAGAACTGTGTCTGACTATTCCAGGATGAAATTTTTCTCCTAATCTGAATAATATCGCCTGAAGATAGAGTTATGTAAAATAATGATTAAGCCCCTTGTTCCGAGGGTCCTTCCTAAACTAAATGAAATAGTTTGGCCGGGGCAATAATAACACGCAATAAGAGGTCATAATGAAGTGCTGATAATGATGTTCCTCCACCACTTTTGTACAGGAGGCATTTTCCAAACTGAATAAAATCGTTTGGATGTAGCAGACACAAAATAAAAAAATGAGGTAATGTCGATGAAGTGGTTATATAGCGAGGATATGGCTCACGACACACCGAGGCGAGGACGAGGTGGCGGAGGACGAAAAGAGGATGAGAGGAGATTGGAAGGAGGAGGAGGAGTGAGAGCAACTGGAGACTGGGAGAGAGGAAGAGAGGGGAGGAGGAGGAGTGGGAGGGGTGATAATAGGGGGAAGGGAGGAATCTGGTCAGGGATGGATGGTGGAGAAAGGGAGGGAGGAAGAGGGGTGGGACACAGCAGGAGGTGTAGGGAAGAAGTGGAAGGGAGATAACGAGAGGAAGGGAGTCATAGGTTCGTATTTTCCCCGGCTTGGGAGGTCTCGTATCACCCTTTTTTCAGCGATTTATTGTACATACTTCGCTCTAATATTCCCTTGTATTCTATTATTGTCGTTTTAATATAATCTTCATGTACCATACTGATTATCAAGGTAAGGCCAGCAATGAAGAAGACAGATGGCGGTACAGGGAGAGAGGGAGATGATGAGGGATGAAAGAAAAGGAGGAAGGGAGAATCACGGAGGGAGGAACAGAGAGAGAGAGAGAGAGCGAGAGAGAGAGAGAGAGAGAGCGAGAGAGAGAGAGAGAGAGCACCCCGGGGTCAAGGGAGACAGGTGAACACAGTCATGGAAGCAGAGGAGTTAACGTGCCCTAATGACTGTATTTCCCAGGCTGGCAGGTAGATAGGAACGGCACGCATGAAGAGGCCAGGGAAGCTTGTCTTTAATTATTTTTCTTATTTTCCTATCATTTTTTCCTCATTGCTTCGTTTTCCCATCTTCCCTCATCTTTTCTCGATTTCCATTACTTTTGCTTTTATTTACTGTACCTAGTTTGGCATTTGTTTCTCGTTTTCTTATTATTTTACTCTTTCCCTCACATTTCCTTTTCGTTCCTCCCTTATTTTATTGTTTTCATGTTTTCCTCTTTAGCTTCCTCTCATTCGTTCTTGTTTTCCCTCAAATATCCTCTACTATTTCATTTCCCCCTCAATCTCCCTCATTCTTTCCCGTTATCCCCCCCATGTTATGAATACCCCTTTATTATTTCTCATCTCCCCTTCATTTCCCTCCGACCTTCTCATTTACCTCTTATTCTTAAACATTTTCACCCCATATTCCCCTCATATTCCGGAAGCAATTTTCAGGTGTGGTGTTCATGGCTGCCTCCAGTGGGTGTGTTATTTTATGTACTTCATATATTCATTATTAATTCCCTCTTCCTCTCATTTTTTCTCATTATCTTCATTTCTCCCGCTTCCTCTTGCTTTTTTTTCTATTTTCCTTAACTTCACTTATTCTTTTATCTTTTTCCGTCAGTTCATTTCGTTTTTATCGTTCTCCTTTTATCTCATTCATTATATTTTTTTTTTTTAGCTTCCTCCTACTTTTTTTTTTCCTTCCTTTCCCCCTCATTTTCATCTTTTTTTCTCCTCACTTTTTTCCAAATTCCCCAGTTCCTTCCTGATTTCCCTTCATTCCATTTTTTTTTTTTTTTTTGTCTCTTGATTTTCCCCTTATTTCCCGGAAGTAATTACGAGTGTGGTGATCACGGCTGCGTCTAGTGTGTGTATTTTACCCGCCAGCCGCCATGGGGTGGGGCGGTGATGGGCACGCCACCTGCCCTGGATAATCGGGCAAAAATCTTGGAGAACTCAGCGGGAGGCAGGCAGGATGGGAGGCAGGCAGGATGGGTGGCAGGCAGGTTGGGAGGCAGGGTAGTAGGCAGGGAGGTAGGTAGGAGGATGTGGAATGTGGTGGATGTTAGTTAGGTTAGGTTAGTAGGTAGGTAGAATGAGAGGATGAAAAACAGGGTGGTAGGTACACAGGCAGAGAGGAAAGGTAGTCATTAGACAGAGTGAGACGCAGAGTAGTTGGTAGGCAAGATGGAAGGTAGGCTAATAGGTAGGTAAGATGGGGGCAGGGTGTTAGGATGAAAGGTTAGTAGGTATACAAAGGAGTGCAAAGGAATGCAGACAAATCCCTCTCCCCTCGTCACCTATTACCACCTGCAGTTGAAGCCAGCAGGAAAATGCAAGACGGACCGCCATGGAGATTAATATTTTCAAAAGATTATTGAAAGTTATAGTATACAGTTTAGTGTTATTTGGCCTGTGTCTTTTGTGAAATACTTGTCTATCGTAGTATTATACATGATTCTTGTGTCTCGGTTTCTTGGATGGGGTCTCATCCTAGCGTGCTTTTGTTTTAGGCAAACAGTTTAAAATTCTAAAAGTTCCTCATAAGGTTTGTTCCTCATTTTAGGTGTCATTTTTATATCATGCTTTGCCGTACTCTGTCCATTTTTTTTCCTTTTTTCGTAATATGATGACAAGAAATGGACACAGTACTGTAAATTGTAGGTACACTAGACAACTGTGTGTGGTGAGGCTGATAATTATTTTCTCTGCTGTCGGGCCCTGCTGCGGATGTCACTGATTGCATTGCGCAGTTGACCCTTGTGCGGTGTGATGCGGTGAGGATCTGTCCGTTCTCCCCTTTGGGGCTAAGATGCGAATGAATGTGTTTGAATGGATGAGTAAATGGAGAGTGAGTCGTCCTGTCTCGGCTACCTCCCTTTCCTTGGGAGAAGCAGCCTAGGTATATAGATAGATAGATAGATAGTATTTGAATGTTTTACTGACGAACTTCATTAATTTGCCATTTTTTTAACAGCTGTTTTACACTGCTGGTCTGGTAAGCAAAAACGTTTAAATACATTATAGATCTTCTCATGGTTTACATTCTCACCTTTGCTTTGAGTTTCCAACGATTTGCTCTTTCGGTGTTAAAACCCGTTTGCCACCATTAGGCCCAGTCAAGTTATTTGTCAAGATTTCCCTGAATCATCTACATTTGTTAAATATTCGTTCTGTTATCTATTATTTATCATCAGTAGATATGGATTACAATAAAAATCTTCATCAGTATCGTTAATGTAAATAAGTTTAGAATTAGACCCAACAGTGAACTTTGTTGTACCCTACGCCAATGTTAATCTTAGTTCAGTCTTTTCCATTTGTTACAATTCTTTGTTTCCAGTAAGTCAGTTTTTTATCCATCTAAGTTTAATGATTTTTTACATCGTGCATCTTTCATTTTCAACAGGTCTCTTACGGGGAACATTATCATTTGAATTCTGAAAACTAAGATGGATAATGTCGACGGCTCTAGTCTCATCGTATTGACATATGTTGTTGTTTTTTTTAATTAGAATAGATAGTGGGAGTCAAGTTTTAGATAGGTAGGTGGAAAGGTAGGTAGGTAGGTAGGTAGAGTAAATTAATAGGTAGGTAGAGAGAGGGAGGTTAATAGCTAGGCTACAGGGGAAGGAATGTTTATAGTTAGATAGACATTAGGTAAACAGAACCGTGAGTAGTCTAGTATGTTGGTAGAAAGGGAGGCATATAAGTGCAAAGGTAAGTAGATAGGGTCATAGATTACTAGGTAGGTAGGGATGAATCGATATGTTGGTTGAATGAAAGGTAAGTTAGTATATATAGTTATAGACGGACACCTGTTAGTGCTGTGGGAAGGCAGGTAGGGAGGTATGTAGGTAGGAAGAGAGAGAGAGAGAGAGAGTTAGAAGGAAGGGAAGAAGGCACGTGGTGGAGAAGCGCCCCTTGAAATATGATCACGAAAATAGACTTCAAAAGCACAAGCATTAAGTTCCACCGGCCACCACCAGAGGGCCATTCCTACTGTCCGATGATTGGTTGGGGGAGGAAGAGAACCAGGCAGGGGAGGGATGGAGATGGAGGTAATCGAGAAAGAAAGGATGGAGGATCATAGAGAAGAAGGAAGGAGAATAGAGATGGCTTGGAGAGGGAGTGGAGAAAGGGGCTAAGGGAAGACAACATGAAAAAGAATGATCACTGGCTGTTGGTCGGGGATGCCAGGCGCGATGTTGTTATTGATGCATCGTCTAAGGATGTAATTAGTTGGAGTCTCGGGGGTTAAGCTCCTGTGGCCTGAGATGTCATGAGCGGCCATAATTGAATTCTAGGAGACGGATGAGCACGACCCCTCCTTCCCTCCCCTTCCCTTCCTTCATTTTACCTCCTAATCCCGACTTCCTTCCCTTCCAGCCCCCTTCCCTCCACTTTTCTCATCTTTCCCCCTATTTCGACTCCCATTCTCTCCCCTTTCTTTCCCTTCCCATTCTCTCCCCTTTCTTTCCCTTCCCATCCTTTCCCTACCCTTCGCTCACTTTTCCTCCCAGTTCCGACTCCCTCTCGCATTCCTTTTCTTTCCCTCCTAACCCTTACTTCCCTCCTTAATGTAGAGAGAGACAGTGGTGCATGGGTTAGCAACTCTAGCTGGCACTTAGAACCCAATTTCGAGTTCCGGGCATGTCAGACAAAATATATCCCTTCCCTTAGTCCTTGTTTGTCAAGAAGTACAGTTAGGGACCAGAATGTAACATAATATTATAAGGGGAGATTTGGACTCAGCAAAATCTGACTGTCTGTTTTAATGACCTTGGTATAGTCGACAGGCAATATAATCTAATCCTTCTTCTTATCTCTGCATCCCTATTCCCCTCCCGTCACCATTGTCTACCATCTCCCTTCCTTTTCCCTCCCACTCCGTCCCCTTGCTATTTTTTTCTTTTTTTTACTGTTTCTCCTGTTGTTTCTCTCTCTCTCTCTCTCTCTCTCTCTCTCTCTCTCTCTCTCTCTCTCTCTCTCTCTCTCTCACACACACACACACACACACACACACAGCCCAACTTCTTTCCTCCTCAGCTACGTATTCCTCCTTGCCGTTCCCGCCTGCATTCCTCCCTTCCAGTCATCCTTGTTACTCAGCTGTCTCTAATTCTGACCCTTTCCTTATCTCCCAACAGCTACCATTCCCCACCCCTTTCTTCTTTTCATCTTTATTACCTTTTCTCTTCTTTCTTCTCTGCCCCATTCTCCTCTCCCTCCCTTTACCTCGTCTCTTCTATCCCCTACATGTCCCCTTTGATATCCCCTCCCCTTCTCTTTGCCACCTCTCTTCTTCCATCCCCATACCAGTTCTATTCTTTTTCTTCTCCTTCTATATCCCCTCTCCGTTCTATTCCTCCTCCTTTTTCCCTCCATCTCCCTCCCTTAACAGCTTTTTCTTCCCCCTCTCCTATCTCCTCTGTTTCTTCTGATATTCCTTTTCTTCCTAGCCATAGCCCTTCCCCGTTTATTCGCGCTCTTCTCCCCCCTCCGACCCCATACCCTCTTCCTTGTTCCTCCTCCTTTGTCCCTTCTATAGCACCCCACCCCCTCCCGTTCTTCCCCTTCTCCTGCATCCATCCCCAACCCCCTTTCTGTTTTGTCACTTCTTTCCCTTCCATCACGGCCACCGCCCATACTCTTCCGTGTACAATTGGGTGCGATCGAGAACACGTTAAAGTTCAATCATATCTCCTGCATTTCAGACGGCACAACATCCATCATCTGTGTCGTCTGGTTATTAAATGAACATAAACGCAAACGGTTCCTTGTGTTTCCCTTTCACTCATCTGCTTGTCACATTGAGCTAGTCATCGTCTCTACGTATTTTTTCTCTAACTATGCCCCATTTCTTTTTTCCTTCCTTAGTTTCTTTCCCCACTTCATTCTTTATCATTTTCTCCCTCCTCTTCGCCCTACCCAGCACATGCCTCCCTCCCTCTCTCGTTCATTCTCGTCTTCCCTCCCACTCCATTAATTGCTATATTATCCCGCTACACATAATTCCTCCACCTCCTCACTTCTCCGTTTGCATGTCTTACAAGTTTGGTTTTGGGCTCATTTGTTTATATGTGACATTCTAACGCACTTCCCCGTCCCCTTTCCCTCATCTGTCCCCTCATATTTGTCCCCTAAACCTCTCTCTCTCTCTCTCTCTCTCTCTCTCTCTCTCTCTCTCTCTCTCTCTCTCTCTCTCTCTCTCTCTCTCTCACACACACACACACACACACACACACACACACACACACACACACACACACACACTAATAACCTGTAGTTTGGTAATAATGAGCCATGGGATGAGGGATGGGAGGAAGGTGAGGTGGCTGGATAAACTTGAGTTACTAGGGCTATGAGGCTGGTGGTGGGCGGAGGGAGGAAAAAGCCTGACGAATTTGTTTCCTTCAGAATATCTCTCTTTTCTCCTTCCCTCCTTCTTTCTCCATCTTCTCTCAACTTGAATCTTCCTTCTCTTCTTTGCGGTCCCCTCATCTGGTTCATTTTTTTCCCTCCTTCCTTATTTTTTCACTGTCTTTCCCTATTCCCTCTTCCTTTTAAACGTATCTTTCTTTTTCCTTGTGGCTCCTCTCTTCTCTTCTCTTTCTTGTCCATTACCCCTTATACAATCTTAGGATACTTGTTTCCTAGTGACAATAATCAAATTCTACCTGCCCCTCTTATTACACTGTCCCCGAGAGAAGAATTTTACAGTTGATAAGAAATTTGCCTTGAGTGATTTCTGTACATGGGTTTCTGTCATGTAAAAACCCTTGGAAACACCATTTAGCCTAAGTAAATCATAGAAGTTGCAATATCATCCATAAGATAGTGATATATAGAATTATTTGCTGACTGCTAAATTACTGCATGGAAATGAAACCAGTATAATAAAAGTGTGATAAGAGGATCGAGAAAAGACGAAGAAATCTGTTGAGCTAAAGAAAATGGAAAAATAAAAAAAAAGCACTCTAAATTAAGACATAAATGGTGAGGCGAAAATAATCCACCTTCAATGACAGAGACTTTGAAAGTAGTTGTGAGATTAACATTATGAACCCTGTGTCGTGTCTTTATTATATGCCTGCAAGTTTAAGACAATTTTATTCAACTCAAGGGGGGCTTCACGCACTGGATTGGTCCGATATAACCTTCAGTGATAGAGGTTATTTATAAGTTGAACTCTTAGCAGACGTCACTGTGCTGTTGGGATGAAGACAGATGAAAGGAAGAGATTTTGAGATATCAAGCAGGATAATTATGACATGTGCCTTATCATGGGATTAAAAAGCGGAGTTGTGTTCAGCTAAAAGCAAAAAAAAAAGAGAAAATACTGTAATGAGAAATGTAGGATGGATGCGATTTCCACCTTCCATTGGAACAAATTAGCACTAGATTAAACACAATATAACTGTATGGCTAGGATGTAGGCTTATGTGGCGTCTACTTTGTATTTTAATGAAAATAAACCTGAGGCAAACTTTACTATATATATATATATATATATATATATATATATATATATATATATATATATATATATATATATATATATATATAGATAGATAGATAGATAGATAATTTTGGCTGAGAATGACCACTACTATAATTGGTAATATGAAGGATGGGAAGACTGCAATAGAAACAAAGAGAATAACAGTAATAGAAAATAAATGTAACCTAACAATTAAAAAAGGTATCAGAATAAGAGGGAGAAACAAGGAAAGGAACTAGGCTAACTGTGACCTTTACCTTCCCCACCCTCCCCATCCACATCACCCTCCCCATCCACATCACCCTCCTCCATCATCCATCCCCCTCATCCATCTCCCTCCCTCCCACCCTCCTGTTCCCTCCATCTGCCACAGCCTCGCGTGCTGCCTCGAATCTGCGTCCTGTTGCGATGTTGAATGGGATGTTGCAGGGTGAGGGGGAGGCGGTGTGGTGCGATGTGGTGTGGTGAGATGTGGTGTGGTGAGACGTGGTGTGGT
This sequence comes from Coenobita brevimanus, assembly GCF_032717465.1. NCBI lineage: Eukaryota > Metazoa > Arthropoda > Malacostraca > Decapoda > Coenobitidae > Coenobita > Coenobita brevimanus. Next base: position 3,923,527 of record NC_137033.1, on the reverse strand, counting down.
GAGATTGTGTTTGGTGTCGTGTGGCTGGTGCAGTGTAGTGTGGTGTGATGTAGTGTGGCGCGACGTGGTACGATGTGGCTGGGGCAGTATAATGTGGTGTGGCGTGATGTGGCACGATGTAGTGGCGTGGTGTAGTGTAGTGCCGTGTGATGTGGTGTGGTTATAAGTGGGACAGTGTAGTATGATATGGTGTGGTGTGGTGTGGTGTAGCATGCTGCGGTGTAAAGTGGCGTGGTGTGACTGAGGCAGTAGAGTATGGAATGGTGTGGTGTGGGTGGGGCAGTGCAGTGTGGTATAAGATGGTGTGGCACGGTATGGTGTAGTATGGTTGGGGTAGTGTAGCGTACTGTGGTGAGATGTGGTGTGGAACGGTGTGGTGGTGTGGTGTGGAACGGTGTGGTGGTGTGGTGCGGGGGCGGTCTGGTCTTGTCTCGTGCCTGCTGACAGTTTGCTGCTAATTTTATTACGGACGGTCAGCTATTACGGTAATGGCCATGTGATTTAATGACATGACCGCCTAATGATGACTCCCGTAACAAGGCGCTCCTCTCTCTCTCTCTCTCTCTCTCTCTCTCTCTCTCTCTCTCTCTCTCACACACACACACACACACACACACACACACACACACACACACACACACACACACACACACACACACACACACACACACACACACACACACACACACACACACACACCATCCATCCATCCATCCATCCATCCATCCATCTTATCCCAACGCCCACAACCAATTCATATCTCTCGCTGCAATACTATGCCCCTCATATGTTTGCACAGATTCGCTCTTTTCTGTGTGTGTGTGTGTGTGTGTGTGTGTGTGTGTGTGTGTGTGTGTGTGTGTGTGTGTGTGTGTGTGTGTGTGTGTGTGTGTGTAAGAGAGAGAGAGAGAGAGAGAACAGGGATGTAGGCTGTATATCGGGTTTAATTAAATCAGGTCAGCTGGCCATGAGATAATGCAGCACCTTGTACATGGACTTTGACCCGTGACCTTGACCTGTGACTTTGACCCATGACCTTGACTCGTGACCTTGCCCTGTGACTTTGTGACGTTCATCCATGACCTTGACCCATGACTTTGACAGGTGACCCTGACATTTATTCAATCAGCACCAAAACCGATTCACTTCATGTCAGTTGTTATTATACTCATGTACAGGTAGGTGTAGAAAACGGAGGCGGCAGTGGTAGCTACAATTTCGGTGTCGTGGAAAAACACACACTTTCATACCATAGTTTTCGCCTAGGACGGTGACATAGTTCTTCTGTTTATTTTTGTTGCATCCAGGCGACTTTATTCAGCCTTGGAGTCTCCTGGTAGTGAAGGGGTTACTTCTCCTTGAATAGCATATTTCAAACTGAATAACATAAGCTTTGAGTGAGCAAAGAAACAAAAATATATCGTCTTCGAGTTGCAAGGCTCTAGGAATGCCATGGGCCGTGTTGTTCCTTTACACATTTGAGGCTGTGAACGAATGAAGCGAAATCCATATCCACCTATTATCATTAATTACTAAGACCACATTACCGGTATATACTTGTTGGTTTTAACACTCTCGAAATGATGTTGTACTTTAGTTCATTAAATTTAACTTGACACAATTTTCGTGGCAGTAAAAAACAATACTTCGAACCTACATCGTTTCTATAGCACTTCGTTACTTGTGCTCTATTCTAGTGTTTACGTGTATCTCTTGTTGAAGCTCAGCATGCAGTGTGGAGGAGTGGCAGTTTTTAGGCCAAATTAAAGTGAACAGAGAAAAACAGTTGGAACCTCAAACTAATCTGAACGTGAACCCAGTGGACTGCGTGGTAAAGTTGTCATTTTTTTTGCAGTTTACCATCCTCCTTTCGGGGGATGGCGAGCGAGGTGGGGGATGTTTGTATGACTGAACAACCGATTATATATGTCCTACCACGTGAAGGCGTCCTACTTCGGATGGTGAAAAGTAACTATTGACCGCAGCTGCAAAAGCATTTTCGGGGAAGCAGACACGAAGATGTTATCCTCGAAGTTTTTGTAATAAATATAAGTGGACATAGACAAGCAAACGAAGCAGTATGCAGTGTAATATTAATCTCACCCAGCGTCTGGTTACGAGGGATAAAAACCAACCCATCAGCAGAAGGAGATCCAAGTGAGACCAGGAGAGACTCGGAATAGGAGACCCACTAATGCTGACTTTTAGGGGACACTATGCTTTTATTGTTTTTGCCACTTCGACTCGCTCATCCTCATCACCATCCTGCCTTCTCCTCTCTCCCTCTCTCCCCTGCCCCCCTCCGTCACTCCAGCACTACTCCTTCATTCAGTCCCAACTCACTCACTCCCCTCTGTCAATTCTCTCCTCCCACTCCCACCTCTCAAGCCTCCCTGACTCCTATTCGCCCTCTTCAGTCTCACCTTATTATTCTCTTTCTTTTTTTCCATCATGCATGTTTTCGTCTCCCTTTTTTTCCTTCTCTGTTGTCACCTCTCTCCCCTCACTTTACTCCTCTTTTTCCTCCCATTCCCATCTTTACCCTCAGTCCCTTCCTCTACCCTTTGAAGCAATTTCTCCCATTTTCCCCATATTCCCATTTTATCACTCCCCATCCCCTTCCTTCAGTTTCTTCCTCATCCCTTCCCCATTTCCCTCCCTTATCCCTCTCCTCTTCCATTACCTCTCACTCCTCTCCCCCATTTCCCCTTCATAACTTTACTATCTCATATTTCCCTTTCCTCCATCATCTTCAGATTCCTTCCTCCATCCCCTTTCTCGCTTTTCCCCTACTCTATCCATTCCTCTCAATTTCCCTTCACCCAATTTTACCTCCTAGTTTCCCCTTCCCTCCAATAACTCACTGTTCTTTCCTCCTCCTCTTCTCCAATATCCTCCCCCCCTCCTCCCCACCCTCTCTAGCAGACCAGGATAAACATAAGTATCACCACTTGGCCGAGCACAACGCTACTCACACAAACACCATGATAACCAGAACTAGTGAGAGAGAGAGAGAGAGAGAGAGAGAGAGAGAGAGAGAGAGAGAGTACGGAAGTTACAAAGACGGGAATAATGGGAATATGAATATGAACATAATATAAAGTGAAATATATGTACACATCAAAGCTAAAACCCTCTCTCTCTCTCTCTCTCTCTCTTTCCCTGCTCCTCTCCCCCTCGCTCCCTATTCCCCTGGCGGATCATCAGTCATCGATCTCTTTCTCAAAGTTGTTAGCATTTTTTGTCGCATGTTTTTGCCATCGTTTACATCCTCTCTCTCTCTCTCTCTCTCTCTCTCTCTCTCTCTCTCTCGTAGGTGAAAAATCGATGACAATAAGATAGAAAGGGAAGGGTTTGAGAAAGAAATTTACAAAATTCAGTGAGAGAGATGGGGTAACGAAAAAAGTGAGATGAGTGGAAACAGAACAGAGAGAGAGAGAGAGAGAGAGAGAGAGAGAGAGAGTATGGAAGACACATAAGGCGTACCCTATGCTCGCCCACCGCTCCCCAAAAGAGGCTATCACACCGAACTCATTTTCCATCACTCCACGTTTAGTGTCCACCTCCACGCTCTCACTCTCTCCACACTCTTACCACCCTCGCAGTCCAGCCCACCCCAAAACCCTCACATCCCAGTCGCATCGCCACCAGCAACCACTTTCCCATTCCAGTCACACCAGCAACCATCGTACCACCACTGCATTACCATACCCAAACCAACTTCCCACCCCAACGACACACCACCACCGTAACCAGCCCACAGAACCCCATCTTCATCTCACCTCATCCACTCCCACCCGCGGCACTCTCCCACCCCAAGCACACAAGCTCCGCAAACCCATACAATCATACCACACTCCCGCCTCAGTCACACCATCATTCCCTGCCAGTCCATCCCAGTCACTGCATACCCCCACCACCCTCTCACTCCATCATCAACACCAGCTCCACAGATCCTTGGGAGTGGGTGCTGGTGATGTTACACTCCACCATCAACTCAGTAACTAATAATATACACAGCAGTATCATTAAATCTCTAACCAATATAAGAGACTAGATGCTCCTGGCCGCACTGACTCACGGTCTGAAATCCTTTAACAGCACTGAAAAAAGAGAGTGGAGGAAATGGCTTCTCTCCAAGATGACGCTTTTCTTATTTGTTTTTTGCCACAGCCGGGCGATGTTATTTAACCTTTCTTACTGGAAAAATGAAATAGTTTCCAGCAACCCTTGGAGTACAGTGCGTTTTTCTTTTGTATTCTTCCTGCCTTCGAACGATTTAATTTACCTCTGGAAACAACTTGTGTACTGAAGGCACTAAACAGCTCTTTGGATGTCACCAGGATCGAGAACTTAAACAGCACTGAGTCGAAGGTAAGGATAGGTTGGGTTAGGACATGTTATAGCTCTCGATTCAAGTTAGACAGCGCTCAGTCCTTCGGCTTGGTTATGTTATGTTAGAAAGCCATCATAGGGTTAGATTTACTTAAACAGAATTCAGTCGTACAGTTAGATTAGGTTAGGCTAAGTTAGACAGCGCTCAGTCGTAAGATTAGTCGTAAGTCCTTCTCCAACACCAACACTCCAGCCTTCAGGATTCACACATCGCTGAACTGCAACTTAAAATTCTTCAACCGTGTTATTTTCCACGCATTCCACCACTCTCTTCTTCCTCTTCTCATGCCCCGGCATTATCCACACCTGTTCTTCTTTGCCTTTTGTAATTTTACCTTGATTTTCTTCCTTATCACACTGTTCATCCTTCATTATCGTTTTCTTCTGTATTTACATTACCTTTTCTTCTTCCCTCTTTAGAATTCTTTTGCATTTTCTCTTTGTGTCCTTCCTGTCTCTTTTCTACCATTTATTTCACCGTCATATTTCTGTGTTAACATTTTCTTCGTATTTTTTACCCCGCCTTTCACTTCTGCTCTTTTCCTCTGTCTTGCTTCTTTTCTTCTACTTCATCTTTCTATATTCTTCTTGGCTCCTTCCTTCTCTCTTCCTTATCTCATCTTCTCTCCTCTGCATTTTGGCGCTTCTCTTTTCGTCGTCGTCTTCCTCTTCTTTCCTCCTCTTCTCTCCTTGGCTTTTCCATACTCTCCTCTATTTCCTGTCCCCTCCCCATCCTTCCTATCTGTCCCATGCAGCTAATCTTCCTCTTCCCACGCCACCCTCCTGGGTGATTTTTATATCATCATTACCTTCTTTTATGAATCACCAGTCACAAACCAGGGCCGTAAAGACCACTAACAACAATAACACCAACACCACCACCACAACCAACATCACCACCACCACCACCACAACCAACATCACCACCACCACCATCACCAACAACAACAACAAGGACAGCAACAACAGCAATACCACCACCACCACCACCACCACCACCACCAACATCAACAACAACAATAATAATAATAATAATAATAATAATGATGATGATAATAATAATAATAATAATAATAATTATTATTATTATTATTATTATTATTATGATAACTAGAGTTCCCTCAAGGGGTGAATCACACCAGCCGCGAGATACATATCTAGCGTGGCTCGGAATTTGACCTTGACTTTGACCTACTTTCACCAATTTCGAACTCGTCGGAGATTTTCATCCCTACTATGAGTACACATATGTAAAATTTTGTGATGATATCTTGATGCGAAGTTATCTTGGTAACAGACACACAGACCTTGATGCACTTTCACCAATTTGGAACTCGTAGGAGATTTTCATCCCTATTACGCACCTGGAAAACTTTGCGATGATATCTTGGGCGGATGCGAAGGTATCGTGCTAACAGGCACACAGACAAACTGAAAACAATACTTGTCGGAGATTTTCATCCCTACTACACCCCTGCAAAATTTTGTGATAATATCTTGAGTGGTTGCAAAGTTATTGTGGTAACAGACAGACAGATCTTGACCTACTTTCAATTTCGAACTCTTGATCACTTTTTTTTCCCTAATACACACCTGTAAACATTTTGTGATGATTAGCGGTTGTGAAGTTATCGTGGTAACTAACACACACACACACACACACACACACACACACACACACACACACACACACACACACACACACACACACACACACACACACACACACTAAAAAAAAAAAAAAACTTTATATCTCATCTCCTTGCTAAAGGCGGGTAATAATTAGGTCGATATCTATTACCGTTCTCGTGAAAGAAACGAACCAACACGCAGACAGACATTTCAGCATATCGCGATTTCTGACACTTTCGCGCCGTCGCGTCGCGCGCGATTGCCAAAATTATTGTTTGGTGTTTTTCTGACACCCCCTGGACTTACCCCGACTTAATGTATAAAGATTTAGGTCGATTTCTGTTACCTTTCCAGTGAAAGAAGCTAACGAACGCAGACAAATACACACATACACGCCTTTATATATATATATATATATATATATATATATATATATATATATATATATGTCACGAATCAATTCGCGACATTTCCTTTTTGTGAGAAGCCACGAACTAATAGTGGAAAACTCACTGTGTATCGCTCAGTTAACCGTTTCTCTCTCCATTTCGGGGTATACTTTTCAAATAATTCGTCACCGTTTTCAAAAAGTGACCGATTTAATGCACGTCACTAAGTGCGCTACTGAGCGATACAATTATTTCTTTATCGTTTGCCTCTGCTTCCCTCAACCGTTAGCCACCCTTGCGTCCTGCCCATTCAATGTATTTGAATTCAGTTTTGTGTTTGCTGTGACGGAGAAAGGGTCTGTGCTCAGAAGTGGAGAGGTCAGCTAGCACCCCAAGCTCCATTAGTACAGTTAATCCCAGCTCTCCCACCTTAGTGGTGATACACAGTATTCATCGACTGGTATTTCTTTTGTGTATTTTGTAGTTTTAAGAGCTTAGTTAAGGTGTTTTTCCTAGGCGTAAGTATTTAGCTTCTGTGTGAGTGAGCGAGTCGTCTCATTTAATTTGATTTGAAATGTAATGTTAAATTTATTTTTGTGATTAATAAATTTAACAGTTCTATTTCTTGAGCTTAATGTAGAGTAAAAATCTTGTTTCATTTCTCCATAATTAAGCTTATTTTCCATACAGCTCCTAGCTTGCATAAACATTTACTATTCATAACTGGTACTTAGACCAGTCTTGTTGTATTAACTTAAAATCCGTTGTGCCAGGAGTTAATGCATCAGCAAGAACCTGATGTTATTATTATTAGTATTAGTTATTTATTGTCAGGGGTGATGTAACTTTCTCCAGAGGCTAACAGTACAGTAATTCAGCAATTGTGAGTAATTAGTCTCTGCTGTGTACTGTTGAGGAAGTTTATAAATTCTCGTTCTCAGAGAATCGTGCTAAGCCAACGTAAAGTAATCGTTGCTTGATGTAGCAAGACAACCATTGTCTCTGCTCTTCAATATTATTGAATATTATTATCAAATTAAATAATATTTAACTATATATATATCAAAATTACCGTGATATTATGAAAACCCCGTGACAATTGGCGACCTCGCCAGGATATTAACTCCTAGCTCTAAAGCTATTCACGAGATAGTGCTCACTCATTCATATTTAGGTATTTATCATTAAAGTTTATAGGCACAAGCTTACTGGTGTTTACCCTTAATTTAGCAAGTGAATTTTGCTTTATCAATCCATAGAGTACTTAACTCTAGTTTATTCTTGGTAACGCCAGACGATTTTATTCGCTCCTGGGAAGTCGCCGTACCATTGTGTTTATTATTGAGTCTTCCCAGTCATTTACATTTTTGATTTATTCTTTGCCAGTTAACTAGATAAGACTGGTCACCACTAGCTTGTGTCTGTACTCTTTACTTGTGTTTATTAGTATTCGTCGCTAAGCAGTCAGTACTCAATTTCGGTTTTGCTTAATAAATTAGCGCCATGGCTACTACTGTATTTTTACAGGAAGCCAAAGAAATGGGTCTTTCGGACCCAACCGAAATTAAAGAGTATATACTCTCACGGCATAATCAGGAGCAGCAGCGCGAGAATGATGCCCGTGAAGAGCGTAAGATTCAGCGCGAATGCGAGCGAGAACAGCGCGAATACGAGCGAGAACAGCGTGAGGAACGTGAAAGAGAGCGTGCATATGAACAAGAGCAGCGTGAGAAAGAGCGCGAATACGAGCAGAAACAACGCGAGCTCGAGTTAGAAAAAGAGCGAGAACAGCGCGAATACGAGCGTGAACAACGAGACAAAGAACGAGAACATGAACTTGAAGTGCTGAAGCTCAAGCGAGATTCCTTGGCTTCAGACACGTCTGGTGCAGTTGGTCAAAGCTCCACGAGCGTTCTCCCTGCACATGTCCTGGCGACCCCACGCATCAAGCTTCCTTCATACAAGGAAAGCGAGCGAATCCAGCCATACATAGCTCGTTTTGAGGACATGGCAGACTTATATCAACTGGATGAGGCAGCTAAGCGGCTTCAGTTTCTTAGCCTATTTGAGGGCCCTGCCCTCGATATTCTCCACAGAATTCGTGGAGACAATCTCACATATGAGATGATGAAAGCTGCACTCATTAAGGCGTATGGTCTCACAGTAGACGACGCCAAAGTTCAGTTCATGCGAGCTGCGTCTCCAAGACAAGGAGACAGCTGTTCAGTTCCTTGATCGTCTCACAGCTTACTTAAATGAGTGGATGGAGAAAGATGAAACTCCTTCCACGCGTGAGGGGATAATTGACCTTATGCTGCGTACACAGCTAGAGAGGTCGTGGCCTGCTGAGCTCATAGCTCAGCTTAAGATCTGCCAGGTGAAAGATGCCAGCCAAATGGCAGAGAAGGCTGACGCATTCTTTACTGCATACGGGTATCAAGCTCGTAAGCAAAACACCTGGAGCAGAAAAGATACTGCCAAGTCTGGGAAGCCGTCTCAGACTGAATCCCAGCACCAAGGCCATTCTCAGAGTAATGGCCAAGGTCCAAAACCGCAGTGGAAGGACCAGGGGCAAAACACTCAGAAACCTGAGTGGAAGAGGTACAACAAGTACCCTAACCAGCAGCAGTATCAGCCACGCAACCGACCGACGGGACAAAGTTTTTCACCACCAACTCAAAAGAGGCAGGAAGCGAATGCAGCTTTCATTCCTCAGCAGCAATCTGGTGGTCACGTCCCTACCAGTGTGGGTACTTCCCCACAGTTCACTAGTCCCACAGTGACAGTGAACCCCCCCTCCACAGATGGCCAATGTTCCATCTTCCCAATATAACCCTCAAGGCACAATGTTTGCCACATCAATTCAGCAGCCTCATGAGTGGCTAGCTGCTTCCTCCACAGGCCCTCCCACAGGTGACAGTACCTTCCTGGTTCAGCCAGGGTTTGTGGGAGACATTCCTGTGAAGGTCCTGAGAGACAATGGTTCCTCAGGTTGCTCTGTCAAGCAGAGTTTAGTTCGGCCTGAGCAGTATACAGGTCGACAGATCCATGCAAGCCTTATTGATGGATCAGTGAGATTGTTCCCTGAGGCATGTATCCAGGTGGCATCTCCATTTTATACTGGTACGACACTTGCAGTTGTCATGCCAGAGCCTCTATTTGACTTAATAGTAGGCAATATTCAAGGAGTCAAGGATAGTTGCTCCGATGATGACGCTACTCAGACTTCGGCCGCTGCGGTAACACGAGCCATGACTGAGGCTCCAGACCGTGTTACCCCAGTGATCATTGAATCGCCGCAAGATCTGATGTGCAGTCAACTTGTTGTACAAGAACAACATTCTGACCCGACACTTGCTGCCGTGCGGAATAAACAAAAGGGTCGAGTGATTAAGTATTCATGGGGAGGTCGAGCCAAGTTCCTTCGCAAACAAGGACGGCTCTACCGTGAGTCACGAACACCCGAGGGCGAGGTTCGACTGCAGTTTGTCGTTCCCGCCAAGTACCGCCCAGCAGTGTTACAATGGGGTCATTGTCCAGCCTCAGGAGGTCACATGGGCAAAAGGAAGACCCAGGGCCGTATCCGAGCTGACTTTTTCTGGCCAGGGATGGGACAGGACATAGATAGTTTTGTCCGTTCTTGCAGTGTGTGCCAAAGTATCACCACTAATCAGGGACATGCCCTTCCTGTGCCATTTGTAACTACACCTGTAATCTCTGAGTCAGTTGAGAGACAGGGTAGTGGTGAAGTGGGTGCAGACCTGACGTCTCACCCATTGGCCCCACAGGACACATTATGTCCGGGGCCTGTACATACATATTATGTACCGTAAGTTAAGGGGGAAGTTGAGAGGCGACTCGAGGCTATGGAAGACCCGAGTTTGCACAAGGATTCTCAGCTTCCCGGTACTAATATATGTACCGTAGGTTAAGGGGGAAGTTGAGGGGCGACTTGAGGCTATGGAAGACCCAAGTTTGCACAAGGATTCTCAGCTTCCCGGTACTAATAGAAGTACTGTAGGTTAAGGGGGAAGTTCGAGAGAGAACTCCGCAGTGGCGACTTGAGGCTATGGAAGACCCAAGTTTGCACAAGGATTCTCAGCTCCCCGATACTAATATAAGTATTGTAGGTTAAGGGGGAAGTGAGAACTCCGCAGAGGCGACTTGAGGCTATGGAAGACCCAAGTTTGCACAAGGATTCTCAGCTCCCCGATATTAATATAAGTATTGTATTGTAGGTTAAGGGGGAAGTGAGAACTCTGCAGAGGCGACTTGAGGCTATGGAAGACCCAAGTTTGCACAAGGATTCTCAGCTCTCCGATATTAATATAAGAACTGTAGGTTAAGGCACAGGTTGAGGACCCGTGTGCGGTTCGAGGCTATGGAAGACCCGAGTTTGCACAGGGATTCTCAACTGGCCGACCATAATCGTGTGCTAAAATTAATGGCGACCTCGAGTGTACTTTTCATAGCATGTACTGACTGCTAGCCAGAGAGAGTAATTGTAACATAATAAGAATTTTGTCTCATTGACACTTTTGATGCTCCACCTTAATTGGTTTTGCAGGTTCAGCAATGGGTGTAGCAGTTTTGCTGTGCGGACCAGCTGATCGTCTGCCGCACGCTGCTGCCTCTTCTCCTCTGCCTTCGTCGTCGCCATATTATTTACTGTCATTTTACACGTAGGTACAGTTACACTACAACTGTCACACCTACACCGTGTATTACATACACCACGATACACAACAATTAGTTGTCAGTGTAAATGTAGCGAATTTTCGCTCAGTTTGACCTGAGTACAGGATTTTCACCGTCGTCACGGAGTTTTTCACTCAAGCTTGCTTTCATTAACGTAAATACGAGGTTTTTCGCTCACTGACGACTGCGACTTTCTCCTGTAGCAGGATAGCACACACACCACAGTGTGAATCTTGTGTGACTGAGTTAGGATTTATATGTATGTATATTGAAATCTTTCTTCTGAAGGAAGAAAGATTTAATTTTCATGGGCGTAATGTCACGAATCAATTCGCGACATTTCCTTTTTGTGAGAAGCCACGAACTAATAGTGGAAAAACTCACTGTGTATCGCTCAGTTAACCGTTTCTCTCTCCATTTCAGGGTATACTTTTCAAATAATTCGTCACCGTTTTCAAAAAGTGACCGATTTAATGCACGTCACTAAGTGCGCTACTGAGCGATACAATTATTTCTTTATCGTTTGCCTCTGCTTCCCTCAACCGTTAGCCACGCCTTGCGTCCTGCCCATTCAATGTATTTGAATTCAGTTTTGTGTTTGCTGTGACGGAGAAAGGGTCTGTGCTCAGAAGTGGAGAGGTCAGCTAGCACCCCAAGCTCCATTAGTACAGTTAATCCCAGCTCTCCCACCTTAGTGGTGATACACAGTATTCATCGACTGGTATTTCTTTTGTGTATTTTGTAGTTTTAAGAGCTTAGTTAAGGTGTTTTTCCTAGGCGTAAGTATTTAGCTTCTGTGTGAGTGAGCGAGTGCGTCTCATTTAATTTGATTTGAAATGTAATGTTAAATTTATTTTTGTGATTAATAAATTTAACAGTTCTATTTCTTGAGCTTAATGTAGAGTAAAAATCTTGTTTCATTTCTCCATAATTAAGCTTATTTTCCATACAGCTCCTAGCTTGCATAAACATTTACTATTCATAACTGGTACTTAGACCAGTCTTGTTGTATTAACTTAAAATCCGTTGTGCCAGGAGTTAATGCATCAGCAAGAACCTGATGTTATTATTATTAGTATTAGTTATTTATTGTCAGGGGTGATGTAACTTTCTCCAGAGGCTAACAGTACAGTAATTCAGCAATTGTGAGTAATTAGTCTCTGCTGTGTACTGTTGAGGAAGTTTATAAATTCTCGTTCTCAGAGAATCGTGCTAAGCCAACGTAAAGTAATCGTTGCTTGATGTAGCAAGACAACCATTGTCTCTGCTCTTCAATATTATTGAATATTATTATCAAATTAAATAATATTTAACTATATATATATCAAAATTACCGTGATATTATGAAAACCCCGTGACAATATATATATATATATATATATATATGGCTGAGGAACAATACTTTCATTGGAGAATCGACCCTCTCGCACTCAGTGCTTCAGTTGCGCGTATACATGTAGGTGTTTCGAATGCAGCGTGATAAGTGCCTGTACGAAATTGCTTTGGAGCGGTTGCTTTTGGGAGTGAGAAAGTTTGTAAGTTTCATGTCATCCAGAGAATTTCGACAAGGTATAAAGGGGTTAATGTTCAGTAAGAAGACATCTGCCTGTAGGTGGGTGGGTCTATGTGTGAGTGTATGTGTGTGTGTGTGTGTGTGTGTGCGTGTGTGTGATCGAACCGTACTGTACGTGTACCGTGCACTGTACGTCTTTCTGCGTGAATGAGTGTGATGATGCGGGGGCCGACAGGAAGATGGATGATGACGTGCTGATGAAGGTGTGTGTTGACGGCTTGAGTCAGGCCAGCCACTAATGTCTGAAGTTAGCATACCTCCCACTCCGCCCACCCTCTTATAAGTAATTTCATCCTCCACCTTAACTACCGCATTCTTACATGGTCCGCAGGAAGCGGAGCAGGGAAGAGAGAGAGTAAGGACGGATGTTGGAGGAGAAAAGTAAAAGTGGAGGAGGAATCATAGATTATGAATGTAGAAGAATGCAGGAGAGAGGGAGAAAGAGGTGGAGAGGAGGTCAGAAATATAAGGAAGAATGGGCTGAAAAGAACAATGGAGGAGGAAAGGGAGGTTAAGGATACTGGGAGAGGAAGAGACGAAAAGGTAGAAGAGATGAAGAGCGTAAGGAGGAGGAAGAATGAAAGGAAGACAAAAACGTGGATTGAGGTGAGGATGATTACTAGGGTAGGAAAAGAAAGACGAAGAGAAGAATGGGGGAGGGTGAGGGAGGAACGTAGCGGAACAAGGATGCTAGAAGAATGAAGGAGGAAGGAGATACGAGGAATATGAAGGAATGTGGAAGATGATGACTTTACAAGAGGGTAAGAAAAAGATGGAGGAAGAGAAGCATGTCTGAAAGAAGAGAATGAAGGGAAGAGGAAAATAGGAATATCTTGGAATATGGAGAAGATAGGAATGGAGGAGGCAGGAGCAACGGGGAATATCAGGCAAAGGAGAGGGAAGAATTGATAAAGTACTAGAGGTGAAGAATATGCGACAGATGAGAGAGAGAGAGATTTTGTTATGAAATTTATGAAAATAGTTAACGAAAAAGAGAGACGAGCCAGGGAGAGGGGGAAAGTGAAATTGAATAATAGATTGGAAAATGCTGTGACTGAACCAAGGAAAGAAAATGTTGTAGTGTGAAGCAACAGACTGGTTATTGATAAGTTAATGATGTGCGGAATACACTGATGTTTACGCCCTAAGCTCCAAATCTTTGCACCCTCTGGATTACTCGGGCTTGCTAGGGGGGACTTCACTCCACCTAGGGCCGTATTCTCGTCACCCTAGATCATATAATGGTTGTCTTGGATCTCTTCTTAAACGCTGTATTTTTCACATTTTACCCGTTATTTTCTTGTATGTTATTTATGTTTGTATTAAAACGACACAATTTGCAAACATATAGGAATTCATTATCGTATAGAACTAGAAAGAGAAATAAGTTGGTAAAGAAGAGGTGCTGAGGAGCCTGTTTAACCAACATTCGGCCACGAGTACTTCATCCGTACTAAATTTTAAATGGCTTTGTGGCGGCTCCCTCAGTGCACCCCGTCGCTATTACGTGGTAATGAAAGCTATATTGTTACATG